>NC_069679.1:32170297-32473328 GCF_023699985.2 Odocoileus virginianus
GACTAAACAACAATAACAACAGAGATACAGGGTATTTCCATTTCTTGGCTATTATAAATATTTTCAAACAAGTTTGGACATATTTTTAATTATCTTGGGTATATATCTAGGAGTGGGTCACATGGTAAATTCTATGTTTAACTTTTTCAGAAACTATCAAACTATTTCCTATTGCAGCTAGATCATTGTCCATTCCCACCAGCAGTGTATAAAGAGTCCAGTCTCTCCACAACCTCACCAACTCATTACTGTTTTTGGCTTTTTTATTTGGATTTTTCCCCATCCTGTGTGGCTTGTGGAATTTTCTTCCCTAACCAGTGACTGAACCTGAGCCCTCAGCACAGACAGCTTGGAGTTCTAATCACTGGACCACTAGGAATTTCCACAGTGTTTTTTAAATGTTCTTGTGGGTGTTAAGTGGCATTTCACTGGGGTTTTGATTTGCATGCATTTCCTTAATGGATGAATGATGCTAAGCATCTTATCATGTGCTTGTGGGCTACTTGTATATCTTTAGAGAAACATCTATTTGACATTTTAATAACTGTTCATTTTAAAATTGCCTTTCTACTGTTGAGTCAAAACAGTTCCAGAGTGTTTTGGATATTGATCCTTTATCAGGTAAATGATTTGCAAATATCTTCTCCCATTCTGTGGAGTGTCTTTTAATTTTCTCGATAGAGTCCTTTGAATTAAAGTTTTAGTTTTTGCATAACTCTAATTTACATTTTTTTCTTTGGTTGCTTATGCTTTTGGTGTCGTATCTAAAATGACACCAAAGCCAATGACTTCCAGAGCCAATATTATAAAGATTTACACCTCATTTTCTTCTAACAGTCTTAGAATTTTAGCTCTTAAATTTAGGTCTATGATGTATTTGAGTTCATTTTTATTAGTGGTAGGAAGTTCCTATTTCTAACTTCATTCTTTGGCACATGGATATTAATTGCCCCAGCCCTATTTGTTGAAAAGATTATTCTATCCTTACTGAATGGCCTTGGCACCCTTGCTAAAAATCAACTGACTATAAACAAGGAATCTCAATTCTCTTTATTAATCTATCAGTTCATTCTCATACCACACTGTCTTGATACAACATTGATAGCTGTTTTGTAGGAGGTTTTAAGGAAGTGTGAGGACTCCAAATTAGTTCTCCATTTTCAAGAATGATTTGGCTAATCTAGTTTCTCTGCATTTCCACATGAATTTTAGGATGAATTTTGTCCATCTCTGCAAAAACAGGCAATGGTGAGAGAGACTGCACCACATTTGCTGATTAGTGTGGGAAATACTGAACAATATCAGAACAATATTAAGACTTTCAATTTATAAACATTGGAAATCTTCCCATTTATTTAGATCTTCTTTAATTTCTTTCAATGATGTTTTGTAGTTTGGTGTGCATGTCTTTTTGGTAAGTTTGTTACTAAATATTTTATTCTTCTTCAATGCTGTTATAAGTGGATGTTTTATTAATTTCCTCTTAATATTGCTCATTACTAGTATATAAAAACATAACTGACATTTTATATATTGACCTTATACCCTAGATATTGCTGAACTTGTTAACTAATAATTTTTGGTGGATTCCTTAAGGTTTTAAATATATAAGATTATGCCATTTGCAAACAGAGACACTTTTATCTGTTCCTTATCAATTTGGATATTTTAAACTTTTCACTGCCTAATGGCCTACTCAGAACCTCCATATGATGTTGAGTAGAAGCATGGCAAGAACAGATGTACACATGTTATTCCTGATCTTGGGGGGAAAGCTCTCAGTCTTTCCCAATTAAGCATGATTTTCAGCTGTGGATTTTTTATAGATGTTATTTACCAACTTGAGGACATGTCCATCTATTCTTAGCTTGTTGAGTATTTTTATCACAAATGAGTACTAGATTATTACCAAAGGCTTTAAGGCTTTTTTGTATTAGTTGAGATCATCATGTGGTTTTTGTCCTCTATTCTACTAATATACTGTATTACACTGATTAATTTTCATATGTTAAATTAACCTTGCATTCCTGGGAATAAATCCCACTTTATCATACGTATAATCCTTATAATATACTGCTGGATTCAATTTCCTAATAGTCTGTTGAGAATTTTTGTGTCTCTATTCATAAATGACATTGGTCAGTGGTTTCCTTCGCTGTGATGTCTTTGTCTGGTTTTGTTATTAGGGTAACACTAGTCCCATAGAACGAGTTAGAAAGTTCTGTCTCTTCTGCCTTTTGGAAGAGTTTATGAAGGATTGATGTTCAGTCTTCTTTAAAAGTCCTATAGATTTTAGGAATTTGAATCTTATTTTTTTAGTTAGTATAGTTAAAGGTTTATCAATTTTATTGATCTTTTCAAAGAACTAGCTTTGGTTTTATTGATTTTCTCTATGGTCTTTCTGTTTTATTTCTACTCTGTATCTTATTGATGGATTGAAACATCATTATAAAGTGTCCCTTATCTCTATTAGTGTTTTTTCTCTTATACTCAAACAAAAGACTAAACTTCTGAATAACAGAATGAATTACATTACCTGTTGGATTCTTAATTACACAGCTAGTTGCTCCATGAAGGTCAGCATGGACATAAATGTCCCCTTTAAAACAAATAAATACTACTGTAAGTCTTATTTCTGCTTAAGTTGAAATTGTTTATTTGTTGTTTAAAGGGTTCAAAACCCAAAACGTATAAGAAAATGAAGAAAGAAAAGACCATCTCCCACCTGTGGGAGGATTTCTCATAGGCCTCCTCAGAGGAGAGCTATGCTAAGAAGGCAGATAAAATGGTCCTAGTTCTTCTCCCTCCCTCCATCCACACCCTCTCTGCTCTATGACCCTGAAGCCGTATCAGGAGGTGGAGTCCACTCCCCTGTCACTGAAATATGGGCCCACCCCTTGACGAAGAGAAGGTGGCAGACATGACCAAAGGCCAGTTCCCAGTCTAGGCCTAGACAGGCCTTGTATGCTTCCTCTTCTTCCTCTCAAAAATTTGCTGAGTTACCATACAAGCGAGCCCAGGTTAGCCTGCTGATTGGTGAAAGAAACTTGGTGATGAGTGAGTCATCCTAGCAAATGCAAAGGTCCTGAGAACCACAGATGGTTGACAAATGTGACAAACAATCATGAAGCCAGACTGAAGATAAGTAAGAAATGAGACTAGAGAAGAAGCCAGGAACCTTGTAAGCCACAATAAGGACTCCTAGTTTTATTCTGAAATGTGTGATGACAAATAAATAAATGAGGATATAGATGAATGCATGGATGATGGTCAACTAGGGAAAAGTAAAGTGCCTGGTTTCTAACAGAAAAAATGAGCAGCCACTGTTTGCCATGGATAGTTCATCTGAGATTTGAAACTCAAAGAAGAGCAAAGCCCATACAGTTCCATGAAAGGCTCAGCTCACAATGAATAGAGTTAGAGAAGACAGAGAGCAAGCCCTGGGTACCATGTAACCTGAACCCTATTGTTTTCTTTCCTGCTTCTGAATCCTCAAAGGACATAACATTAGCTCTGATATTGATTATTGATTTCTGATACCCATACTGAGGGTTCAGCCACAGTGAAGTGATGGTTATCAGCAAACAAAAACAAATGAGAGGCCTTACAACACAGGGGTGAAGCCCTGTTTCTAAATGCGTAAATGTTTACAAACTTCAGCATTTAAAAATTAAGCTTTAAAAAATCTGATGTACAGCCACTTTAGAGAATTAAAAGCTATTTTGTTAATGTAGCAGAAAACCAGGAATCTAATACTACAGATTACCCTCAGCATTAATCCTTTAGGAATATTCACTTAAAATGAGAATTAAGTATCAAAGCACATATTCAACCATAAACCATGAAACTACCAATTAAATCTGTCAAACAAAGGAGTACAAGATGAAAATCTACACCTAATACTGAGATAACCAATTCAATTACTTAAGAGAAAATTCTTTCGAATTTTAATCTTACTTACCTGGTGTCAAGTATCTTTTCACAATTATTTCATTCTGTTGCTGATCTCGTCCACCAATAATTAGATAGTTCTCTGAGCTAATGAACCAGAGGAATTTCTCAAACCTACCAAATTTTAAAGAAAAAAGTTAACATTTTTTCCCCTTCATAGTTGCCTGAATTCAGATCCTTTTAATCAACAAAATGAACCAGAAGGCTCTTCTACATGTAGGTTAAGACAACTTGATGGCTTAATTTCTTACGATATCAAGCTGAATTTTACTGAAAACTTGTAATAAATTGCCTTAGGATATTCTTAAGACAGTCTTAGTAGAAAGCAATTTAATATTATGTTTAAAAAAATGTTCTCTCTTTATCTCCTTCCCATATAGACAGTCTTGGACTGAAGTTGTAATAATGAATTACAAAAAGAATAAAATGTCACCTGGTCCCTAGCTTTAGCTCTCTTTCAGTGGGGCACTGGATATTCTTTGGGACTGCAGGTAAGAAAGAAAAATTGTTTTCCCACCCTGTCCTCAATCAACTGAATGTTTACATATGTGACATTCTTTACACTTAAAATACGTAAAACCAAAAATTGTCATCAGAAGTGTAAAATTACAACTTTTCTGAAGAAGCAAATTAACTTGGGTTTTCATGGTTAGTACATACCACCACAGGAAAAAAAAAAAGTGTAACTGCTATATTTAAAATGGCAAAGACCTATTGTATAGCACATGGAACTAAGCTCAATGTTATGTGCCAGCTTGGATGGGAGGCAGGATTGAGGAAGAACAGATACATGCATATGTATGGCTGAGTCCTTTCGCTATTCACCTGAAACTACCACAACACTGTTAACCAGCTATATACCCCAATACAAAATAAGGTGTTTTTTTTTAAGTGAAGAGTGTATATTTGTATGATACTTAGAAAATGAGATGAACATAAATATTCCTATGCTACTTATGACTAGTAGGATCATCTTTTTATGATTTAACCTACAATTTTAAAATTTCTGGCTAAATATGATAGATTGGGGACGTCCCTGGTGGTCCAGTGGCTAAGACTCTGTACTCCCAATGCAGGGGGACCGGGTTCGATCCCTGGTCAAAGAACTAGACCCCTCATGCTGCAACTAAGGGACTTAGCATAGCCAAATAAATAAATATTAAAAAAAAAAGACAGGTTGAACACAGGCATTAAACGAAACTCTCATATCAAATATAACAGCAGAAGGATTCTACTCTTATTTTCTAAAATGATTTTTTATTAAGTAATACACATACAGGGTTCAAAATTTAAGACTATATAGAAATGTAGATTGAGAGATCCTACATCTCTTTATCTTCTACCACTGCTACTGACCAAGGGGCCATTAGCTTCTGATGTACCCCTCTCAAGTATTTCTTTATATATAAAAAAGCTAAAATAAACTGCTTATTCTAAACCTTTTCATTTTTAGACATAACACACTGTTCTGCATCTTTTTTTCTCTTTTTACTTAAAAATATATTTTCCTCATTGCTGAATGGATGTATTATCGATTTAACCACTTCCCACTGATGGTAAAAAGGTTTGTAAAATGACATATACCCAATAAGGACAAAAAGAATGAGAAAGGTAAATTAGGGATGTATTTTGTAATCATCCTAGCAAAGGAATGCATAACTAACAGGCCAAAAAAAAAAGTCAACTAATCAAAAGAAAGCAATAAGGAAGACAAAAAAGAACATAGAATGACACATGACACATAGAAAGCAAACAGTAAGACAGAAGATTTAAACCAAAATATATCAGAAATTGTATTAAATATAAACACAGTCAATTCTCTTGGAGCTTCCATGGTGGCTCAGATGGTCAAGAATCTGCCTTCAACGAGAGAGACCTAGGCTCGATTCCCAGATTGGGCAGATACCCTGGAGAAAGGAACAGCAATCCACTCTAGTACTCTTGCCTGTAGAATTCATGGACAGAGGAGCCTGGTGGGCTACAGTCCACGTGGTCACAAAGAGTTGGACATGACTGAGTGACTAATACACATACACAGTCATTTTTCCAGGTAAAATGCAAAGACTATCAGACTGGGAAAAAAACAATAAATATATCCTTTTAAAAAAAAATAAAAAAATAAAAAAACAATACATATATCCTTTAAAACATAAGGATATAAAAATGCTGAAATACAATGATGGCAAAAGATAATACCATGCAAACACAAACCAAAACCAGTTGAAACAGTCTGAACATCTCGCATAGACAGATAAAATAGATGTAAGTTAAAAGGACATTTCATTAAAATTAATAAAAGGCTCAATTCACTGAAAAGATAAAACAGTTCTACACTGGTATTACCTAACTAGATAGCCTTAACATATATGAAGCAAAAATGCAAAAGTAAAAGGAGCGACAATCCACAATTGTATGATATTCGACATATCTCTCTCAGTAATTGGAAAAACAATCATTAAAAAGAATCAAAGGTGCCAAAAATTTGAACATGATTAATAAACATGACTTGATATTTAAAGAAATGTACTCAATAACTAGAAAAGACATTCTTTTCAATTATACATGAAACATTTATAAATAAAGCTTGTCTATAAATAGACTGAACCAGAAAACAAGTTTCAACAAACATCAAATGTCTGAGGTACAGAATACCATCTCTATTACACAAATTAAGCTAAAAATTAGTAACAAAAATATAACCAATCCCCCTCTCAATATGTTTGGAAAGTAAGACATATACTTCTAAATAATGCACGGGTGGAGGAATCACACTGGAAATGAGAATATATCTTGACATGAAAGATAATGAAAATACTAAACAACAAAATGCTTTAGATGCAGATAAAGCCATGTTGATATAAATTTATTGCTTAAATATATTAGAAAAGAAGCTCAGGGAGGGGAAAAAAAAAATCAATGAACTAAGCTTCTGTTTCCAGAAATCAGAAAGGGAAATGCAAAAAAAAAAAAAAACCCCAAAGAAAAGTACAAAGATGAAAATAATTATTAAAATAGCACATATATAATATGGAGATCAATAGTTTAAAACTAGTTTTTTAAGGATCCTAATACTACTGAAAATCCTCTGGTCAGATTAATTAAGAAAAAGAGAAGGCACAAATAATTCTTGAATGAAAACGGAGAAGTAATTAAAGATTCTAGTGATGTTAGAAAGTTCAGTGGAGGGACTCCCCTGATGAACTAGTGTTAAAACTCCATGCTTTCACTAGAGGGGACACAGGTTTGACCCCTGGCCAGAGAACTAAGATCCCACATGCCACATGGTACAGCCAAAAAAAAGAAAAGAAGGCTAAATTGGATATTATAAACTTTTTGCCAATAAATTTCAAACTTTGGACAAAATAGACAACATCTTAGAAAAGCATTGCTAACCAAAACTAGAAAATCTGAGTGGTCCTATTATTTACTAAAGAATTTGAATCTGTAATGAAAAACTTTCCCATAAAGAAAATCTCAGATGACTTCCATCAAGGACAGTTGACAAAGGAACACTTCTCAGTTGTTTTATGAGATAATATAATCTTGTATCAATAGCTAACAAAAGCATTATGAGAAATGAAAATTACAGGTCAAGGATATCCAAGAGATGTTAGAGACAGAGAAAAGAAAAAAGCAAAAAAATTTCGAAAGCTGGAAAATAAATGGACAGGTGAGCCGACTCAAGAAGCTGAATCCTAAGCTGATGGTGCAAAAAGTCAAGAAACAAATCAACTTACACTTGTGTGACCCATAAAAAGCACAAAGTACTGCTAGAAATAGGGTTTAAGATGAAGTTTAAAACAGAAAGCCTGGCTAAAAATCTGATTAAGAAGTAACAACTTCCCTAGATCTTTCCAGCTTTGAACATGGTGGTAACTACCCCTTCAACATTCTAACAGAAAAGCCAGAAATTAAATCTCTAAAAAGGGTACAAAGAGGATTACTGGACTAGGGGAAATAAATCACAAATTACATATATTAATATGTAAAGATAGAGCAATTAAGTAAATGTATGAAATACTGGATACTAAGACTCTCTAGCTTATTATTTCCACTGGGCTCCTAAAACGGAGACAGCTAAGTCTTCACTTCTCCTTTCCTAGAAGCTTTTCTAGGAAAGGAGACCAGCTGAAGAGGCAAAAAGAAGGGACAAAAAGACATTAAGAGTTGTACAGAAAATGGACCACACAGGTTATTTTACAAGTCCAACAAACCACAAAAGAACTTCCAATCAGCATTTTACTGTTCTACTAGAAAACATGAGCAGACAGTCAAGGATCACCAGACATTAACACAAGTTGAACACTGGAGACAGAACTAAAAAAATAGAAAAAAGAAACTTGGAGAAGACAGACCTGTTAAGAAAACAATACTAAATAAAATGTAATACAGCAAAACTATTCTCAGTTATAAAGAAATGTACTGTTAAAAAACAGTAAGTTTTTTAAGTAACATTGAAATGACCAAAAATAGCTCAAAATTTAAACATAATAGGGAGAAATAGAAGATCAAAAAATTCAATGGAAGGATTGAAGATAAAGTTGAAAAAAAATCTCAGAATACACAACAAAAAGAGAGAGATGGAAAAAAAAATGCAGTAAAACTGGAGAACTGTTGATGGGGTCCCATATGTACAAAATAAGACTTTTAGAAAGTAAGAAAAAGAACGCAAACCAAAAAACAAACAGAGGGTGGCTGACTTTCTAAGAAATAGTTCAAGAAAACTTCTCAGTTTCCAAATGAAAAAGGCTCACAAATTATCCAGCATAAGGATAAAAACATCCTCACCAACATATTCACTATATTCTTGTGAAATTTTGGAAAATTAAGAGAAAACAAAAAAGATCCAGAAGTTTACAGAAAGGTAAAAACAAGTTTCCTATTAAAATTCAACTGTCAAATGACACCAAACTTCAAGATCAAATCTGGAAGTTAAGACAATGGAAAATGCCTTTTCAAAAGTCTGAGGAAAACATTTTCAAATTAGAATTCAATACCCATCAAAACTGTTAAGAGTAAAATAATTTTTTTATACATTGGAGACCTCAAAGCTTTACCTCTTACATACTCCTTTTCATGAAGTTTCTAGACCACACAGTCCATCACCAAAGAAAAAGGAAATTTGAGATTCAGGAGAGAGAGGTTAAAGAGAACTTGCAGAATAATAATCAAAGGAAAATTAAAAATGCTTAGAGAAACCATCTAGAACAAAGTAGATCAAAAAGCTCCAGTGAAGACTTCTGCAAGGAGATGATACTGGTAAGATTTCAATCATTTGAACATACTTGAAAGATAATTTGAACATAATTAAGAACAAAAGAAAAAGAAAGCAAATGAAACAATACAATCATTAACTTCAGGGAAGATAAAATGCTGAGCAGGAAAGGAAAAGAAAGCAGAATACTATACGATCCAGCTGTGACTACAATTTAAATATCCATAATACTATTAATCGGAGAAGGCAATGGCAACCCACTCCAGTACTCTTGCCTGGAAAATCCCATGGATGGAGGAGCCTGGTTAGGCTGCTGTCTATGGGGTTGTATAGAGTCGGACACGACTGAAGCAACTTAGCAGCAAAACTCTTAATACAGAATATCAATCTTGACAAAATTATGCTGTAACTATATTGAGATGCTAGGTGATGTGTGTGTATGTAATGGAGCACAAATGAAAAGAATAAAATCTTCACCTTTCCATAATGGGAAGTTATTAATAGAGTGTAAAACAGAAAAATTAGTCAGCAATATATTACTAAGAGAAACGGAAGTACGTAGCAAAACAATCAGCTGAAAGAACTAAAAGCTTCCTTGGTAGAGGAGGCAATAGGAGCAGGGAGAGACTTTCCTGGTGGTCCAGCAGTAAAGACTCCACCTTGCAATGTAGGTGACATGGCTTTAATCTCTGCTCAGGGAACTGAGATCCCACATGCCGTAGAGGAACGAAGTCCATGGGCAACACCTAGAGAGCCCACACACCGCGACTATTAGAGCCTGCCCTCTCGGGAGCCCGCATGCCACAACTCTGAGACCACTAGCTGCAAAAGCTTGCAGGGTTAGCGGTTTTTAACAGGCTTTGTAGAACTGCTTGATTTTCTAAACAATGTGCATGTAGAAGTTTGATAAAAACAAAATATATTTTAAAAACGAACACTTACCAATATACTTTTCTTGCTTTTTGAATAGAGGTAACTGTTTGGACTTCTTTTAAGGTTTGCTTTGTTTTCTTTTCTGCTGATTTGAATGCCTATTTATAAGAAAAGAGTTTTTAAGTAATTTGTTGAAAAATTTATTTAAATAATACCAAGTAAATGATAGGGCAAGAAATAGTTTAAATGCCACAAAATGACGCAATCTATATATTAATACACACAACATGCACATGAAAGTAATGAAAAAAACTCTGCCTTAAATATTAAAATGATTTTAAACAAATATCTGATTAAGACCTACCAAAAAAAGGGGGGGGGGTTCAAACAGTTCATTTGTTTGCCAAATAATCAGTGCAACCATACTGTAGATTTGGGGCTAGATGTCAGAGACACAACAATGAATAATTCACTGGGGTCTAGGAGAAGAGACATATAAATACATAATTATTCAAATAAACATGGTAAATGCTACAAAGGATGCTACAAGAGTATAACAAGGGAACCTAGATTTATAATTGATTATGGTCAAAGGTATATCTGAGGAAATGGCACTTAGGCTGAAGCCTGAAGGATTAATGGAATTACCAGTGCAAAGAATAATAAGATAAGGAAAAGGGCAGTTTGACCAGCAAGTATGATCACAGGGTAAAGTGTCAAAAAATGAGGGCGGAGAGGGAGATAGAACTAAGTCATGAAGGCCATTCATTTAACAGATTTTAGTGTGACTAGGTTCCAAGCAATATTCTAGGGACTGGGACACAGCAATGAATAAAACAGATAAAGATCCCATGTTCATGCAATCTACATTCTAGAGAGAAGACAGATAATCATATGTTGGGGTGTATGTTTTTAAACAAGAAAAACAAAGAGTCAAGAGAAATTGAGGGCAGTCGTATTTTTACTAAGAGTGGTCCAAAAAGGCCTTTCTGATAAAGGCTTATTTAAGTAGACACATGAATGAAGAGGGGGATCCAACCATAAAAAATCTGAGGGAAGAACATTCTTGGAAGAAAGAGCAGCGAGTGCAAAGGCCCTGAGAAAGTAGTGTGGGCCACTGTCGTGGAACAGTGTAAGATCCCACTGCAGTTGGAAAGAATATGTAACTGTGTGGTGCAGTTGCCAAATCATGTCCCAACTTTTGTTGACCCCATGGACTACAGCCCACCAGGCTCTTTTGTCTACGGGATTCTTCAGGCAAGAATACTGAAGTGGGTTGCCATTTCTTTCTCCAGAGGAACTCCCCAACCAGGGATCAAACTCTAGTCTCCAGCACTGCAGGTGGAGTCTTCACTGACTGAGCCACCAGGGAAGCCCCATGTAACAGGATAGGTGATGTGATCAAAGGGAAGTAGATTGTGTAGGACCTGAGGGGCCAGAAGGGCTTTACAGTGTCTTAAATAAGACAGGAAGAAACTGGAAGAGTCTGAACAGAGAATAATCACTTCATTTCTATTTAAAAGGATTTACTGAATATGAGAAAAGTCCAAGATGACACCAGTATTTTTAACTTGAGCAAAGGGGAAATTACTGAGAGAACTCCGGGGAAGACAGGCTTAGGGGAGAAAATAAATACTGGAAATACACACATTTTAAGCAAAATTAAATTTGAAAGTATTTCTGAATTTGAAAATCTCATTTAAAAATAGAAAAAATGATTCAGTTCAATTCAGTTCAGTCGCTCAGTCGTATCTGACTCTCTGCAATCCCATGAATCGCAGCATGCCAGGCCTCCCTGTCCATCACCAACTCCCGGGGTCCACCCAAACCTATGTCCATTGTGTCGGTGATGCCATCCAACCATCTCATCCTCTGTTGTCCCATTCTCTTCCTGCCCTCAATCTTTCCCAGCATCAGGGTCTTTTCAAATGAGTCAGTTCTCTGTATCAGGTGGCCAAAGTATTGGAGTTTCAATTCAACATCAGTCCTTCCAACGAACACCCAGGACTACTGATTTCCTTTAGGACGGACTGGTTGGATCTCCTTGCAGTCCAAGGGACTCTCAGGAGTCTTCTCCAACATCACAGTTCAAGAGCATCATCAATTCTGTATATGGCTGATTCATGTCAATGTATGACAAAAATCACTACAATATTGTAAAGTAATTAGCCTCCAACTAATAAAAATAAATGAAAAAAAAAAAAAGAGCATCAATTCTTCAGCGCTCACTTTCTTTACAGTCCAACTCTCACATCCATACATGACCACTGAAAAAAACCATAGCCTTGACTAGACAGACCTTTGTTGGCAAAGTCATGTCTCTGCTTTTTAATAGGCTGTCTATGTTGGTCATAACTTTCCTTCCAAGGAGCATCTTTTAATTTCATGGCTGCAATCACCATCTGCAGTGATTTTGGAGCCCAGAAAAATAAAGTCAGCCACTGTTTCCCCATCTATTTGCGTTGAAGTGATGGGACCAGATGCCATGGTCTTAGTTTTCTGAATGTTGAGCTTTAAGCCAACTTTTTCACTCTCCTCTTTCTCTCTCATCAAGAGGCTCTTTAGTTCTTCTTCACTTTCTGCCGTAAAGGTGGTGTCATCTGCGTATCTGAGGTTATTGATATTTCTCCTGGCAATCTTGATTTTAGCTTGTGATTCCTCCAGCCCAGCATTTCTCATGATGTACTCTGCATATAAGTTAAATAAGCAGGGTGACAATATACAGGCTTGACGTACTCCTTTTCCTATTTGGAACCAGTCTGTTGTTCCATGTCCAGTTCTAACTGTTGCTTCCTGACCTGCATACAGATTTCTCAAGAGGCAGGTCAGGTGTTCTGGTATTCCCATCTCTTTCAGAATTTTCCACAGTTTATTGTGATCCACATAGACAAAGGCTTTGGCATAGTTAATAAAGCAGAAACAGATGTTTTTCTGGAACTCTCTTGCTTTTTTAATGATCCAGTGGATACTGGCAATTTGATCTCTGGTTCCTCTGCCTTTTCTAAAACCAGCTTGAACATCTAGACATTCACAGTTCACGTATTGCTGAAGCCTGACTTGGAGAATTTTGAGCATTACTTTACTAGCGTGTGAGATGAGTGCAACTGCATGGTAGTTTGAGCATTCTTTGACATTGCCTTTCTTTGGGATTGGAATGAAAACTAACCTTTTCCAGTCCTGTGGCCACTGCTAAGTTTTGCAAATTTGCTGACATATTGAATGCAGCACTTTCATAGCATCATCTTTTAGGATTTGAAATAGCTCAACTGGAATTCCATCACCTCCACTAGCTTTATTTGCAGTGACGCTTCCTAAGGCCCACCTGACTTCACATCACATTCCAGGATGTCCAGCCGTAGGTGAGGGTGAGTGATCACACCTTCATGATTATCTGGGTTGTGAAGATCTTTTTTGTACAGTTCTTCTGTGTATTCTTGCCACCTCTTCTTAATATCTTCTGCTTCTGTTAGGTCCATACCATTTCTGTCCTTTATTGAGCCCATCTTTGCACGAAATGTTCCCGTGGTATCTCTGATTTTCTTGAAGAGATCTCTAGTCTTTCCCATTCTGTTGTTTTCCTCTATTTCTTTGCACTGATCGCTGAGGAAGGCTTTCTTATCTCTCCTTGCTATTCTTTGGAACTCTGCATTCAAATGGGTGTATCTTTCCTTTTCTCCTTTGCCTTTCGCCTCTCTTCTTTTCACAGCTATTTGTAAGTCCTCCTCAGACAGCCATTTCGCTTTTTTGCATTTCTTTTTCTTGGAGATGGTCTTGCTCCCTGTCTCCTACACAATGTCACTAACCTCCATCCATAGTTCATCAGGCACTCTATCAGATCTAGTCCCTTAAATCTATTTCTCACTTCCACTGTATAGCCATAAGGGATTTGACAGAGATCATTCTGTCATTTTTGAGATTACAAAGAAATAATTAAGTCCATTAAATTAATAAGGCAGAGAAAAACAATGAACGTTTACTCTAAAACATATTAAGTACCTTCTCAGCAGCTTCAACAGTCTTCTGCGTTTTCTTAGCAGCATATCTCTTGTGATCATAATACCTAGAAAAACATATCTCTTAATTTTAGATAAAATCTTTACACTTCAGTTTTCCATTTACATTATTCCTAATTTTACAGACTCTCAAACAATTAAGAACAAGTTTTGCATATTATGTAACTTTGTTTTGTATGTTGTATATGAAAAAGTTAAATAATGCACAAGGTTTTAAAATATTTTCTGAAAAGTATTTCACCCCAAAGTATATATAGTCAAAATAATACTTCTTATCCATAATACCCTAACAGATTTATTGCAGGTAATATTTTACCTAAAACTTATGGGAATTCCCTGGCAGTCCAGTGGTTAGGAATCCGTGTTTTCACTGCAAGGGACATAGGTTTGATCCCTGGTGGTCAGGGAACTAAAGTCTCGCATGCCTTACAACACAGCCAAAAAATAAATAAATTTAATTTACACTTAAATTTGTGACTTACTTTTTGGCATTGGCATATGCTGACAAGCTGAGATCAACATCAACAAGCAATGGCCTGTTTTTCTGAGGCTTCTGCAGTTGCTTATTCTTTTGCTTTTTTTTTTTTCCTTTTGGCGGTTCGGTTTCATTTTTCTCAGTACTGACGTCACCATCAACATCGTCATCTTCCTCCTCTGATAACAAGTATGGATTTCTATTAAAAATATTCAATAGTATTTCACTAATGTCAATGACATCATTTTCTTATTTTCAATTTTTTTCTCAATGAAATTATAAATGGTCTACAGTACTTAAAAAGTTGCGTTATTTTAATGTAAATTAATGTTTCCCAGTATTTTCAAAGAAAAGTTTTCAAATAAATTTTTAATGAATACAGTGAAAAATTAAACAGCGAAATAAACATTAACTGCTTAACTAAGAATCAAACTTACCTTAGCAGCATTGTTACATGGTTTGTCTGTAGTTTTAATTCTTTGATTGCATTTGCAACAGGGTCTCCTTGAGCCTGGGCTTCTTTCACAATTAACCCGATTTCCGTCCAATCTATCTGGTTGGCTAAAGCACTTCGAACAACCTGAATGGCTCTGTCAACTATTTGTAAGTTCATTTCTATAAGTTCTCCTTTAAGTTTGTCTATTTCCTTAAGAAATAAGCCAAAAAAACATTTGTTTCAATGCCAGTTAAAGTTCCCATTTCTGAAAAAGTATCTGAAAGAAAGCTAAACATGGTACCTGAGCCTGCTGAAGAGCTTCTAATCTGTTTTCGTGATCCTTTCGGACATTATCTAATTTCTTCAATGCTTGTTTTTCCTTTTGTTGACAAAACAGAATTTTTAAAAATCAGATTTATTCTACCATCTGTACCTTCTCTCTTACCTCCTGAGACTCACTCTCCCACCCCTACTTCTGCCTCCTCAATGTTGTTACTAGCTGGCTGAAGCTCCCTGTAGTCCACCTCCCCAGGTCTATCCTACCCCGAAGTGTTTCATGCTCCAAAATTACCTCTCCTGACCATCTACCTCCCATTCCCTACTTAGGAATGTATATTTAAGACATGCCCCTAATGCCCTTGCGTTATTCAAGGCAGAATTCAAGACATTTTTCCCTATGACATAAATGTAAAGTTTGGGGGAACGCATCCTTAGCATGAGTTCCTAAAATAGCGTCTTTTTATTTTATTGCTGTTTTTAATTTCTCTTATTTGTATCTATTCTTTTTCCTAAATTTATTACACAAAGGCTCATGGTAGTTATCTGACCTTTTATAGTCAGTACTCAGTATCTACAGATACAAAACCTAAAGATATGGGAGGCTGACTATATTCAGTGTACTATACCATTTTGTAAAAATCCTTGGATTTTGGTACCCACAGAGGCTCCTGGAACAATCCACTGCAGGCAGTGAGGGATGACTATGTAGCATTTTATCACCTGGAACTTACATTTTAAGTTCCACACAACTTACTGATATGGGAGCTAATTTTTCACAATAGTCAGAGCATTATCACTAAATGAATATTTGCATGCTGGATGTAATATTAAAAATACTTAAATTGTAAGAATGGTGACTCTTAAAAGAATGTACAACAATTGCTAATATAATCCATGCGTATTCTGACGCACATAAAAATATGGGATTCAATGTTACCGTTAAACATGTTTACTTGATAAAGTGCTGCCACCATGTGGCAATCATACTGTGTAACTGGTAACCCACCTGCTTTGAAATTCTGATTTTTACTAATTTTTTTAAAAAAACAACTGAGGGTGGGGAGGACACAGGCATTCAAGTAAAGTTTTTGCACACATATTTTAAGATCTTATGAATATTTTTAAAAATCAAATCTCCTTGAACTCAAGAGTGACTGTGGCCATTTTCTAAAACTTCTCTGCAGTGAGAGCCCCTTAAACATGGTCAGATGTGCTGGGAAAACACAGCATATTACACCTTCCTTGCGGAGTCACGATGCACACAAATTATATAAAGGTCTGGTTCAAAAGACCACTTTAACACATGTGCTGAAAACACTTCCCTCTCCTTCGGCCCAGGGTTTCCCTGGTAGTTCAGATGGTAAAGAATACGCCTGCAATGTGGGAGACCTGGGTTTGATCTGTGGGTTAGGAAGATGCCCTGGAGAAGGGCAGTATTCTTGCCTAGAGAATTCCATGGACAGAGAAGCCTGGCAGGCTACAGTCCATGGAGTTGCAAAGAGTTGGTCATAACTGAGCAACTTTCACTTCACTTTCACTCCTTTGGCCCATTTAAAAATCTCCTCCTTGAAACACTATTCCTTTTACAGCAAAGTTTGAGAAGCTCTGGGTAGTTGTAATAAAGCAAATCATACTAGGGAATAAATAACAGGCCTCCTTGTCACTGTATTTTCTGGTTTAGAGAGTATCTGATACTCTGATAGAGCAAATGAGCAGAGTTTTTGTCTGTTTAACACTGGTTCCCAAAAACAAAAACAAAACAAAAAAGACACACCGGTTTCCCTGGACCTTTATCAATATCCCAAGAGATCAGGGCATTCCCATACTACTACTTTTTTTTTCCCCATACTACTTCTAAAAGGCTACCCATTTCTGTATAAGAGCATCATCTACCCAGCAAACCATACTTAAGGCCAGTTTATATTAAATAAATTTAATATAATAAATTATATTAAATATCATGCTATTTATATTAAAGTGTGGTTTTATATAAACCACACTTAAGGTTTAATATAAATGTTTTTAATAATACCATACCTGTTGTAAAGCTTTTAAATCTATTTTCTGACCTTCTATCTTGGAATAAAATTCATCTACGGCCTTATCAAAAAAAGAAAAAGAAAAAGACAATCAACCAGATGAAAAAAAAACCCCAAAAATATGGTCTCTGCATCAACTTTCATACACACAATTTTAGAGTTCATTTTGTTTCATAACACCACTCGAAGAACTTGAGCAGATTTCCAGTAAATGTATTATACAGCTAAACAGTCAAGAATCAAATTAAGTTCAGATCTTTGGTCCTTCATCTTAAAATAAAGTTGGCAACAAACTTTTCCAACAGTCTGTATCTGTGACCTCACTAATTTTTAATGTCCAGATTTATAGTGATTGTAAAGCAAAAATATTTTCAATTTCTCAAAGGAAGCTGGATTAATCTAACAATTCATATCATGCTAACTGGTCAAAAAACAGAATCAGAAAACCCACCTTGTCAAATGATTCAAATTCTATATATGGACATTGTGAATGTTGAGAAAACAAGAAAGGATGAAATTCCTCATACCTGTAAAACATATTTACTATATCACATTCAAGAACATTAATAAACACCCAAAGCAAACAGACCCATGCCTACATACTTACGTGAGTATGTCTTCAGTTGGCTTATCTACTTCCAGGCTTGGTTTTATTTCTCTTTTCTGAATGATATACCCCTACAAAAATCCAACATTAAAATGAATTTCTATTTATAATTAACAAAGATTTACTTCCTTGAATGATATTGACTTTATTAGCTTATAAAATTATTCTAGTTAAAAATTATCAGTAGGATTTGTCTATTGATTGCATCACTTCTCAAAATGATGTTTTTAAGGATTAGAAAGAATCATTAGAACCTACTAATTCACATGGACAAGAGAAAAACAGGGAATAAAGAAAATGAATATTAATGAGTTGATAAAGTAGTGGGATTATACATATGCATTTTGCTCTTTTCTTCCATTTTTCAGATGTTCTGCAATTTCAAAGAGCCAAAAGCACTTTACTTCCAGCAGAAAAAGTCTTTGGTTCACATTGCTGGTAGGAAATTTTAGTTCATTTTAATAACTGGGTGAAGGGTATATTTGGACTGAATTTAGCTATAATAATCAGAACTTTTCCTAAACTTTTTTGTAAGTGAAGTTATACTTGGACTAGGAGAAAAACAAGATATGAGGTAATTCAGCAGATATTTAATAATTAAATAGATGTTGTCAATTTTTGGAAAGCGAAGGCAAATTAAAATGTGCTTTTCTATCTAAAAATCAACCTAAGAGGAAATATCTTCAAATTCCTCAAACTTCTGTGAGTGCTGATACTGACCCAGTACTTTGTAGAAGATTTAGGGAACAGAACAAAAATCAGAAACCAACAGCAATTAAAAAAAAAAACTACCTTAGAATAAGCATATTACAGGTGTTAAATTTCCAAATTACAACAAAAAATTTACATATACTGATCCTTCAATGAAAATTCTAATATCTAAACCACAACAATATATAGCAAGTATCATGTGGCACTACCTTTCCATTGAAGTTGGATGTTGTTTTCATATACTCTTCTGCTTTCTGGAGACAAACAAGTACTTTTTCAATATCTAATAGGGAAATAAGAAAGGAAAGAATGAGTACCAATCAATTGTCCATTAGCTATTACCAAACATCTATGCAGAAAATAGAAAGTACTTATGAAATAATAAAGTTATTTAAGAAAATTAGTTATTTCATGCTTATAATCAAGGTATTAAATAAGAATATATCTTGGTCAGCTTGTTGTCCCAACAGCTTTTATTGAATCCATCTTTCCCCTCATGATCTAAAAGGTACTTCTGTTCATATGCTAAAGTCTCACATATATTTGGGT
Source organism: Odocoileus virginianus (assembly GCF_023699985.2). Taxonomy (NCBI): domain Eukaryota; kingdom Metazoa; phylum Chordata; class Mammalia; order Artiodactyla; family Cervidae; genus Odocoileus; species Odocoileus virginianus. The sequence continues at coordinate 32,189,446 of NC_069679.1, forward strand.
TTCTGAATTCTTTATGCTATGTGTTCCTTCTTCCAAAACTTAATTACTACAGTTTCATAATGCATTTTAATCTATTAAAAGATTATTTTCTATCATTACTATTATTTTCCAGAGTTTTCCTGAACATTTATATATGCTTTTTATTGCACATATCAGATTTATTTTAAAAAGGAAGTGTAAACCAAAATTAGCAATACCACCTGTTGGCATTTTGAACAGGACTGCACTGAATTCATATACTCCAGAAACTAAATCATTCATTTCAAACATTCAGTTTATATTTTTAAATTCACAAAAAAATTTGACAGCATAAAAATGATCCCTAAACCTTAAGAAATAATATATAATCCGAAAATATTAATAGCAAAAATGATTTTTTAAAAAAATTTTACATGAGAATCTGCAGATAAAAACTTATCAAAGACCAAATCTTCCATTTTCCTTATATTTCCTATAATTTTTTATTATCTTAATCTGGAAGTTAATTTAGGTTTAATTAATCTAGAAAGTGAATTTAAGTAGTTGCAAAAACCTAATCCATTATGTAGTCATAGCACAGCACTTACAGAGTTAAAATCCATAAATAATGCTACTTCTAGAAACACCTCAGGTGCTGAGTCTGAAGGTGAATAATTCAACTCCTTCAAGTCTCCAGAGATTGTCTCAAGTGCAGTAACCCCTTCAAAAATTTAGGAGGAGGGAGGAAGAATATTTCATAATTGAAAGGTAATAGGGCAGATCAAGAGATTAAACTGCATGTTACTAGGGATAAAATGTCACATTAGAGTACAAAGTCAGGAATATCATATTAGGACAGAATACTCATAGGTCAAATTGTTTTTAAAACTACGCACTCACTGATTACTTTTCCCAGAAATAATTTTCACAGGTTTAAAAAATGAAATAAATAAAAATGGGCAAAACTTGGAACATGCACGTATACCTTTACTTTCAAATTTTTCATCCACTTTGACATTGGCAGGGAATCCATTTTCTATAAGACAATGCTCAATGAGAGCGGGCCCATAGGCTATAAAAGCAAAGGATATTATTTGTAGTATTTTCCTATAAAATTTCACATTCAAAATATAATACTAATGTATATCCCAATATAAGTCATCTACTCAATAGCAGTAACCAGTGAAAATAACAATTGGTTTATTTATTTTGAAATGTTATCAGAAATGATAGTTACTAGAAATTACTTATAAAAATTTGAGACAATAAACCTGAGGAAGTCAGTGTAAAAGTTACAAGAATTTAATGGAATTTAGCCACATATAAAAAGGATTATAATCGTGTCTGACTCTGTGCAACACCATCCCTGGGATTCTCCAGGCAAGAACACTGGAGTGGGTTGCTGTTTCCTTCTCCAGTGCTTAAAAGTGAAAAGTGAAAGTGAAGTCGCTCAGTCATGTCTGACTATTCACGACCCCATGGACTGCAGCCTACCAGGCTCCTCCATCCATGGGATTTTCCAGGCAAGAGTACTGGAGTGGGGTGCCATTGCCTTCTCCGCTGTAACTTTCTAAATCCCATCAAAACCATTACATCTGAGACATATGCTCAACAACTCGATGAGATGTGCTGAAACCTGCAGTGCCTGCAGCCAGCACTGTTCCCCAAAAAGGACCCAGTTCTGCACGACAATGCCTGACTGCACATCACACAACCAACACTTCAAAAGTTGAACGAATTGGGCTATGAAGTTTGCCTCATCTGTCACATTCACCTGACCTCTCACCAACCATCACTTCTTCAAACATCTCAACAACTTTTTACAGAGAAAATGATTCCACAACCAGCAGGAGGCAGAAGATGCTTTCCAAGAGTTCTTCGAATCCTGAAGCACAGATTCTTAGGCAATGGGAATAAAACTTGCTTCTCATTGGCAAAAATGTGTTGATTGTAGTGATTCCTATTTTGATTAATAAAGATGTACTTGATCCTAGTTATAATGATTTAAAATTCATAGTCTGAAACCACAATTATGTTTGCATCAACCTGATACGTATTTCATTTTAGGCAAGACTTTTTTTTTAGATTTACACAGCTTACCTAGTTCAACTTGAATCATTTTGAAATCATGAGATTAGAATAAAGAATATATTCTTAAGTATGAATACCTATTTAATTTGGGAATGTGAGACTAAGGGGCATTTTCCTTAGACTCTAGTTATCTTGGTATTGTGCAAATATACCTTCAGATTCCACATGGATTGTTTTTACCTACCTGGCTTGGGGCACTCCTATTTTTTTAACAAAATTTTCCAAAAAGTTTTAAGTTAAAATGAAATTATGTAAATGAATCCATTTTTTTTATTAAATTCAAAATTTAATTTTCTATGCAAAAAAAATTAAAATAAAATAAAAATAAAAAGGATTATAAACCAGGGATGCAAGGTGGGTTTAGCATCCAAAAACTGGTTAATGTAATATATCACATTAACAGAATAAAATTTTTCTATTGAAAAATCCAAACTTACAAATTTCACATGTTATACTAACTAATGGAAAGTTTTCAAAATAACTTCTTAATGCATTCTAATTTCATAGGAGAGGAAGAGTAACTCCCTTAGTAATCAATGGTACCTGTCTTCTCATATGTCCTTTTCAGACTCCTTAATACAGAGATAAGTGATGACTTTTCTCAAGTATTAAAGTTTATTGGAAAATCTTTATGCTGGTTATCAACAGTACTAGGCAAACCCTGGAATGCTCTGAGACTCACCAATAAAAATCAAAAAGCAAAAACAAAGAAAACCCAGCAAAGCTAAGTGGGTTATTAAGCCAAAAAGCTTATGACATTGAAAAAACCAACTGATTTCTTAGAAAACTATAGCTAGCAATCAAGTACTAGATAACATACTATTAGTTTATATAACTGTATTGCTGTTAAATAAGATCTAAAAGGTAATGGTCAAAGTGCATACAGTATAACAAATTTCTCTTTCTTTGAAAATAAACCTCTATCTAAAGATCATTTTAAACTCCTTCCTACATTTATCAAGTTGTTCTAATTTTCTACTAGATTTAAATTTCTACTAGAACTAGATCTGAATGTGTTAAACATATTCCTGAAAACCGTATTATTTTGCAAACACTTTGTTGCTCTATGTAGGATTACTCACGAAGTAATGGGTTAAGAACTCTCTTCAATAGTTCACCCTTAGGTGCACTGGCTAGTATTTCAGTCAATCTGTGAAACAAAATTAACACACCCCTTACTATCTTGTATTTAATAGATCTTACAGAAATATTCACAATACTTTGACACGCATCTATTTACCTGATCTTCAAAATATCTCAAGTATAAGAGGAGTTACTTTACTCTATAGGTTAAAACCAAAGCGGTGGGGGGGGGGAGTCATAAAAGCAACTTATCTAAGGTTACTAGGTTCCTGAACAGCAGGCTGAGACTCGAAACCAACTTTTCCAAAGAAACCCAATACTTTTTCAACTAAGTCATACTGCTTGTCATCAGTGCACTCATATGACATGAAAAGACACAGTTTTATGCAATAGTTAAATGTAGTTTGTGGAGACTGGTGTTACCATGTTTTTAAAAAAAATTGTATTAAGAGTATAGTTGGTTTAAAATGTTAGTTTCAGGCGTACAGTAAAGTGAATCAGTTATACCTACACATATATCCACTCTTTCTTTTAGATTCTTTTCCCACATAGGTCACTACACAGTAGAATTCCCTGTGCTTTTTACATGTTATTAGTTATCTATTTTGTACACAGTAGTGTGTACATGTCAATTCCAATCTCCCAATTTATCCCTCCCTGTTAATATACCTTAACACCTGAAATGGCTTTACCTAATTAAGCATTTAGAAAGAACTCAAGGATGCTGTGGGCCATTACAACCCCCTAATCAGCATCAACTTCATCTACTAACTCCTTAGAAATATAAATTCCCAGGACCTAAGCCAGAAATACTTAAATCAAAAACTAGAGGGGGAGTTGTGCATGGAGTCTGTATTTTACCAAGCCCTCTAGGTGATCCTGATACATGCTAAACTTTGAAAACCACTGTTGTAGCCTCTTAGTTAGCAGTCTTCCAGTCAGAAGATTATAGCTACAGTCAGAACCTTATCCCACCATATTCCTATTTCTTTTAGCTGAACCAGAATTTCTATCTCCTTTTGCACTCTGCCAAGATATCCATTGTCTTCTTAAAGAACAGCTAATAAGTCCCCTCACTTCACCAAGAAATTATAAACATCTGAAGTAACAACAAACTTAAGATTAAAAAAATATACACTTGCTATTCCCAAATAAGGCTTAACTGCTTACATTCAAGTGCACATTCATATAATTCAAGCAGTCCTAATTTATTTTACACAAGTAAACAAATTATTTCCTTATGTGACAGTGCTTTCATATCCTGATGTATAAATCTCTTTTACTATCTAATACAGTATGAAATGAGTTAATAAACAAAACATGTTACCTTTCCAAGGTAAGCAACGGTTCAGCAGCTCTAGCATGATCAACTGGATAGCGTTCACGAACAGCAAATTTAACATCATCAGACTCATCAGTTCGAAATCTTAGGATGTTTAAAATTAGGTATTCATAGTCCGTAAGAACAATGTTCCCCTGTAATAGAATAAAATATAATTTAATATTTTTCCTAAATCATTCTTAAATTTTCTTAAAAATTGAGAAAGGAAATGTCTCTTAAAACCCCAATGAAGGCTACAGAAAGGAAGTTACAAACAAAAAGCATTTGAGTCACATCTCAACAATGCTCCTTACACTGACCCAGCATAGACTGTGAAATAAAATAAATAAATCTAAACACTCCAAGTCTGAAACACAATGAAGGGATCTGGAACAACGTTGAACTCTGTCTGATGGTTCTGCTGCTGCTGCTAAGTCACTTCAGTCGTGTCCGACCCTGTGCGACCCATAGATGGCAGCCCACCAGGCTCCCCCGTCCCTGGGATTCTCCAGGCAAGAACACTAGAGTGAGTGGTCATTTCCTTCTCCAATGTATGAAAGTGAAAAGTGAAAGTGAAGTCTTTCAGTCGTGTCTGACTCGTAGTGACCCCATGGACTGCAGCCTACCAGGCTCCTCCGTCCCTGGGATTCTCCAGGCAAGAACACTAGAGTGAGTGGTCATTTCCTTCTCCAATGTATGAAAGTGAAAAGTGAAAGTGAAGTCTTTCAGTCGTGTCTGACTCGTAGTGACCCCATGGACTGCAGCCTACCAGGCTCCTCCGTCCATGGGATTTTCCAGGCAAGAGTACTGGAGTGGGGTGCCATTGCCTTCTCTGTCTTCTCTCCTACCTTTCAATTAATACCTTGATGACCACCAGTTGAACTTAATGTTACACCTGGTTGAGGCAAATCTACAAACGCTTGGCTTATTAAGAAAAACCACATATATTTCAGAAGCCAAACACAAAGCTATTTATTTATATTTTCACTTGCAATTTGGCTTTTAATGGCAGTTATGTGGCAAAATCAATAAAGGTCATAATACCCTCTGACCAAGATATTCCACAATTGGTTATTTATGTGGCCTAATGTAGTAACTCAATAAAACCAAAAGCTACATGCTTAAACTGCAGCTTATTTACGACAGAAAAAAAAAAAACTGTGTAAAGTAATTAGCCTCCAACTAATAAAAATAAATGGAAAAGAAAAAAGAAAAAAAAACTGGAAACAGCCTAAACGCAAAAATCGGGGAAAGTGTTAAATAAATTATATCAATATGACAAGATATTTAAAAGCTGTTAAGACAATGTTTAAAAAGTAGAAAAATGTTTTATAATAAGAAACAAAATTGGAAGACAAAAAATCCTGTATCCTGGCAAGCGAAAGGCAAATACAGGGAAAAATTAAAATACTTATTTGCTCAGACAGTAAAGAATCTGCCTGCAATGGGGAGGCCCAGGTTCGATCCCTGGGTTGGGAAGATCCACTGGAGAAGGGAATGGCAACTCACTCCAGTATTCTTGCCTGGGAAATCCCATGGACAGAGGAGCCTGGCGGGCTACAGTCAATGGGGTTGCAAAGAGTTGGACATGACTGAGTGACTAACCCTTCAACTTTTTTTTTCCATTAAAAAGTGAGGATTTCAAAAATCTTTTTAAAATTTAACATAATCTTTTTAATAAAAAAGAGGGGGAGAAGCCTAATGAAAATAAACTGCCCAAAGAACACAAGCTTCCAAATTTATTATAGACAGTGAAGCTACATGTTGTTGTATAATTAAAATACAAAAAAGCATTCATGAAGCAGTCACAAATGCCTTAGCAAGTACTCAGAAGTTGTCATCAAAGATGGTGGGAATAGTCTCAACCTGATGAAGAATAACATAAATGTCACTAGATAGGGCCAAGATTCACCCTGATCACAGATACACAGATATACCTTGAAGGTATTATAGGTTTGGTTTCAGACCACTGAAATAAAGCAGATATTGCAATAAAGCAAGTCACATTGATTTTTTGATTTCTCGGTGCATATAAATGTAATGTTTATACTATACTGTAATGTGTAATAATATAATGGGATATATATAACAAAACATATAACAGTATATAAATAATACACTGTAAAAACAATGTACATATCTTACCTTAAAAAATACTTTATTGCCAAGAACTCCTAACCACCAACTGAGCTTTCAGCAAGCTGTTTGTGGTAACATTAAAGATCAGTAATCACAGATTACTATAAAAATAGTAATGAAAAAGTCTGAAATATTGTGAGAATTAACAAAATGAAATAGAGATACAAAGTGAGCAAAGGCTGTTGAAAAATGGCACATCAAGCAAAAAGTTACTTGATGCAGGACTGCCACAAACCTTCAATTTGTAAAAAAAAAAAAAAAAAAAAAGGCAGCATAAGAGAAGCACAATAAAATAAGGTTCAGTAAAATGATGTATGCCTGTAGATAATCTGAAGTTTCTGGTGTTGAAAGAGTAGGACCTACTGCTAAAGGTTCTAACTTCAAAGAAACTATGAATTTAGAAATTTAAATATTTATTTAACTTAAAGAACAGAAATGTTAACTGCAGAAGGAAAGAAGGAGACTTGGACAGAAGTCCATATAGTGTCTAATTAGTTCATAAAGATGTGACTTGAAAAACAGATCTGGCCATAGAGCCTGGCATTTAGAAAGTGCTCAATAAATGTTTGTTGACTCAAACTGTTCAGTTATCAAGAGCATCTGGAAGATTCAAGTAAGGTAGTTACTTCCCTAAAAGGGCTTTCTTTAAACCAAGGTTTCCCAAAAGTTTTCTGTTAAGATGGTTCCCATTACTTTAGCTGTGAATACTGGAGTTGCTTGGAGTCTAGAAAGAAGACAACAATTCTCTTCTATCTCACATATAAGGAACAAATAGGGACCAATTTCCACTGAAGAGCTGTAGTTAAGTCCAGTTCAAATGACTCATGCAAGAAATAAATGGGACCATTTAGGAGATGATAATCACAGAGAAAAGGAGAAAAAGCAAAGAAACAAAGACATTCAGGTTCTTTCCAAGTTTAACTATTACAAACACTATAAGAATATCCTCGACATGGTCCTTTCCAAGCACTTGCCTCAAAAGCTTATAATAAATTCCTAGAAGTGGAATTCCTGGGTCAAAGGTTTAGACACATAAACTTTAAAAATCACGTTATAATCTGTCAAATAATCCTCAAAAATAATGTTCTAATCTGTCCTTGTTCCTGTACAACCTTTTTTTAACTCTTTTTTTCTGGCTGGATTAGACCTGGGCCCTGGCAGTGAAAGCTCGGAGTCCTAACCACCAGGCCACCAGGGAGCTCCCCGTACATTCTTGGTAACATTGGTTGTCATCAAACATTCCAATCATTTATATGCTGACCGAGAAATAAAGGAATAAGAGGAGAAAGAAAAATATCTCACTTTTATCTCTCAGTAATTTGTGAGTTTATACATGTTTTCATAAGCCATTTGTATTATTCTTTTCTGAATTGTGTAATCAAGTACTTTACCCATTTTTTCCACTTGAATGGTTTGTAAAAAATACATATTGAGGGTTATAAACACTTTATTTACCATACGAGTTAAAAATATTTCTCCCCAGTTTTTCACTTCTTGTGTAGATCACGGTGTTTTCTGCTTTACTCAGTTTTCAAACTGTCTTACTGGTAGGTTAAGTAGTCATATTTATTATTTTCACTGTTAAGCTTAAAGTCTTTTGCATCCCAAATTTGTCCATGTTAATCCATATTTTCACCTAGCACTTCTATGGTCTCACTTTTTATACTTAAATTTTTATGCAAATCGAATTTATTTTGCTGTTGATAGCTCATGAAAAAACATTTCCAAGATAGAACAGGTAACTAAGGGAAGGATTAAGAGGCAAGAAGGATGGTGAGGCCATCAGAAGTCTTCCTCTTATAACTGATGACACTGAAAGCATGGCTATGTCCCTAAGTCTCAAATGCTGTTTAGGACAAAACTATTTGATAATTTGCTGGCTCTATCACATCAGTCCTGAAATTTAAAGTACCAGATAATATTTTCAATTCTCAGATCTTCATCCACCACATTTAAATGCTATTATTTTTTGTTTTTCTGGCTGCACACATGGCATATGGGATCTTAGTTCCCAGTGGAAGCACAGTCTTAACCACAAGCCACCAAGGAAGTCCCTCAAATACTATTTTAAATGGCTAAGGTCTGCCTAAATTCTGGCCTCCAGATAAAATGAAGATTAAAGGAAGATTACATTTTACTTGCATTGCACTACATTATCCTAGTGTATCAATGGCCTTTCACAAGAAAAAAATGTTCCCTGCTCATGTCTGATAGCACTCTTACATAAATAATCGACAATACAGTGAATTCTCCTCACCCCACCCTCAAATTTAACTTACCCTGTCATAGAGCTCAATGATTAAGTGATAAGCAGCTTCATCACTTCCAAACTGAAAATCTACAATTCTATCCACACCAAGCTGTTTTGCACTGACTAATCTCCGACTCTTCAAATGTTTTCGGCACTAGCAAGAAAGAAAAGAAAAGGGCATTTAAATAGTAAAAGTGAATTTCTAACCATTGGGTATTGGTTTATAAATGTTTCTCCTTGTAATTTCCATTAGGAATACTATCTTAAGACTAGTAGATAAAATAGTACAGTCTTAAAATCAAAACTTACAGAATGATAATCAGAAGAAATACATTTTATTTCAGACCACTCTGACTGCTAACTCTGAAACAGTATTTCATATTCAATTTTTCAGTAGACAATAACAGATAATGAAATTTACTTTGTTGCTTTATATCACTGCTAAGTAAATTTCTGTCCTTGTCCTGAAGACCACACACAAAACCGTAACCTTTTTTTAAAGGCCTTTCTACTCCAATTTTCTAAATATTCCAAATTTCCTTTTGTGTGTTTGTGTCCAAGATTAATTAGTGATTTCCACTAATCTTCCAGTTCAAATACAAATTCTGAACCATGAGCTTACTAGAATTCTATAAATCAGTCCTTCAACTTACAACCAATAACCTATTCTCACAAACTTTATTAATAAAGCTCAAGCAGAATTTTTCTGGTACTATCTCCAAGTTTTTGAACAACTTAGCTCAAATCCAAATATAGTAACTCCTATCTTTTATCAAATCCCATTTCTATCCCTAGTCATAAAGTTCTTGTTCTTGTCAGCAATTAAAATAAAATGAACATGTTAAACCCAAAGGCAACTTTCTTGGTAAATACCTACTGTTTTATATTTCGTGTACTACCCTTTGAAGTGAAAGTCACTCAGTTGTGTCCAACTCTTGCGACCCCACAGACTGTAGCCCCCTGGCTCCTCTGTCCATGGGATTCTCCAGGCAAGAACACTGGAGTGGGTTGCCATTTCCTCCTCCAGGGGACATTCCCAACCCAGGAATTGAACCTGAGTCTCCTGCATTGCAGGCAGATTCTTTACTGACTGAGCTATGAGGGAAACCCATACTACCCTTTAGAATAAATATCTAAATATGACATCAACTAAAAACAAAACTACTCTGTGGCTCCTTAAAAAACTTTTAACAATTGTTTCTTATTTTTGAATCTGAAAGACCTCTTAGTCAAGACCAGAAAGAAAGGATGCTTTCTTTTCCTCAAGACTCAACTCCAAAACAAATTCTACAGATAAGTTCATCTAAAACCATCTTAAAAAAAGAAGAAATATGCAGGGTCATTCTTCAAATCAATGCCAATTCTTTCATAAATAAGAGTTCTCCAGAGCTACAGTTCAAACTGACCAAAATTCTCATTTTATGTATTCAGGCAGAATTTTATACTCATATTATATTCAGGCAGATATGACACTTTTCAACCTTCACAGAATAAATAATCTCTCCCTCCTAAATTTAACAGTTTTCATTTAGAAGTGGCCTACATTAATTTTGATTTAAACAGTGACCTACATTCAGGGCTATCTTTAAGTCTCCAGGTGAAAATCATAGTCAATTTGTCCAGTAACATTTTTATGAGAAAAAGTTAAAATGAAGCTAAAAGGCATCCTTGAATGGAATAGAAGTCCACACCATGGAATGGTAAAAAAAGGGAAAATTATCATGAGTATAGACAGACATATAATACATATGTAAAACTTGTTTTTTATTTCTCTACTAGCATCTTGGTGAAAACAAGCTTCTGTCAGTGCCACAAACCTATATCTGGCATCCCCAAATGTGAGAATTAGGAAAAGTCACTGATTTACCACATACTAAACATGATCCTGCCTGACATACAACAGTAACAGCTCTTAGTTATTTATAAAGTGCTTAATGTTGTCTACTCCACTGGAGGGAATTTGTTTACATATTTAGACTGACACGTATACCTAACTCATAAAAGGTTTTTTTTTTGAGTGTCTGATCTCCTATTGATATAGCCTTATTTGGGGATGTTTACACAATCCCAAAAACATAAAGCTTATTATCTATCATCTGTAAAACTGAAATGATATTTGTTCTTCATATCCAGAGTTGCTAAACAACTCAAATGAAGTATTATTCCTTGAAGAGTGCTATACAAAGTGTCATTATTATTAAGGACAATTTTCAAAAGAAACATTTTGGGTTACTATTAACTAAATGAAACTTTTAAGAATTTGGTTAATTTTGTGACAGGCCTTGTGATTTGGGAAACACTTACCTAACGTGTAATCCAAAACAGATTCTAAGTTGCTGGGGATAAGGATCTTCTCTGTAAAGCCTCTAATGAAATAACACAATGCCAAAACAAATAAATTTCTGAAGGAAAGTGAGGAGGAGAGGAAGAAGGAAATTAATACATATGGAGCCCTATTATGTGTCAGGCATTGTGTTAGGTGCTTTACATTTAACTTCAATTAATCCTCACCAATAACCCCATTAAGGAGGCATTATCTATATTTTACATTTAAAGAAACAAGTTCCAAGAGGTTAAGTAAAATTTCCAAGTTATAAAATTATTCAGCAGCAAAACCATTAATTCAAAGTTATGTATATCTGATTCTAACATCTTTCCTCTGTACCAGGAGCTCTCAGTATACCTATTATGTCAATAAGCAAATGGGTAATACATTCACAGATGCAGGATCTCAGTTTTAACAGTAAAACAGAGAGAAGAGAAAAGTAAAAAGATATGGCTGGCAGCATACTAATGTCATTGAGTATTCCAACAAAATACATACTGGCAGCTGAAAAGTGAACTGTGGGAGACAAGGATAGGGAAGGAGGGCAGAAAACAAAAAGCCAAGAATGCTGGGGCATAGGATATAGACTCAGATATCATAGAATTGTAAAAGGTGGGATAACTTATCAAAATGATGCTTTAGAAAAATCAGTGTTGGTCTGAAACAAAAATTTTTTGATAGTGAGAAGCACAGAGTTAAAAGACTATAACGTCCAGCTCTATAAAAGCTTGAATTAGAATGGTAACTTTGGGAAGGAAAGATCTGGAACACAATGTGATGCGATGGGTAAAAGGGAGAAGTTCATAAACATCTCCTTTCTTCATCCGGGATGTCTCAACTACTCTGTATTTATCTGTTTTATTTATACCAAGGAAGGAAAACCAGTTTATAACTTCAATTGTTAGTGACCACTCTCAGGGCCTTAACATTTAGCTTCAAGTATAATAAAGTTTACCTTCATGGCAAAACTAGACGGCATCATATTCTTAGGCCACTCAAATTCTGTTGTGTGAATTCGTATGCCAGATTCGAGTAAAAGTGTAGCTTTAAAGTCTGGTCTGTAGAAGAAAAAAGTCAAAATTTCTTTAGCGTCCTACCAGCACTAACGGTAGGCTGGTTTTTTTTTTTTTAATTAATTACAAAAGATAAAACAAGCCTATAAAATGCTCTTACTTTTGAAGACGAATAAGATACGTTTTATTATCCACATCGTAAACATTGTTTACTCTCATTCCTAGCAAGCTGCAAAAAGAAAGAAAACATGTAACAAATCATACTCCCATTTGAAACATAATACTTCCCACAATTTAAAGCAGTAGACGGAAGCACAGCCTGCCAAAGAGGGAATCCTTAAAGATCAGAGTGCAGAGGCTGAAGGCCAGCAACCTTCTCCCAAACCTCGAATGTAACTTTTAAAAAAAGGGATAGATCAGCTCCAGGAACACCATACAATGCTTTGAGTTTTTTTAAGTGATCCAATACATATATTAGGAAATACAGTCAAATCTAACTCAATTAATTACACAAGAAAAAATGTAAACGAAGCCCTGAGAAATATGACAAGGCTCACACAGCTAAATAATATTAATAAAAACCGAAGTAGAATGCAGATCTCCGGCCGAATCTCTTATCTCCAGCTAAAACTCTCTGGGGTGAGGGGGAGAGTCAACCAAACCAAGCATCTGGTCTGGAAACCTCTGGAACTAATGACTTACTCTGGTGTCCTGGAGTCCAACTGACTTCTTTTAGTAAACGTTTCCTGCCAGACTGGGGCGACTCAGGTCGGCAAGCCGAGAGCCCTGCCAAAGTAGGACGCAAGACCTGGCGAGACCAGCAGCCCACGAGAGCCGGGGGGTGGAGCACGCGGCCGCCGGGGTCCCCTCGGTATCCTCAGGGCCACGGAAAGATGTCACGCGCTCGCCCACTCAGGCCTAGCCAGGTCTACTGGAGAACAGAACCCGGGGCGGGCGCGGGGGTGGGGGGAACGACACAAGGCTGTTCTTATTTCTACGGGGGGGCCATGGCCTCTGCCTCCTGCACGCCCCGCACAAGCTTGGTCACCCGTCGTACGGTACCTGGCATTCAGCTCCGCAAGTACCGCACGGAGGTCAACGGTGCTAAAGCGGGTCTTCATGGCGAGCCTTGAGGGTCGCTACCGCAGTTTCCTCCACTGCCGGCCTGACTCAACGCCGCTCCTCTTATGCGCAGGCGCACTGGGCGGATCTACGGCCGCGCAGAAGATCCAATACTCCTTGAAGCGAACGTCTTTGCGTCACATTTTGTGAAGCGTTCGGCAGCCAAGCCGTCGTCGATTAGTTTTTCGTCGTACCAAAACAATTCGAAATAGATACATACTATTCTCTTGAAACTGCATTTCTTCCTGGAAAGCTTACAAACTAGTCCGGTTACTTCGCTCCCTTGCCTCTCGGGATTCAAGCCAGCCTCCATAGTGACTCCTACTGGTCATAACAATTTATGAGCAACGTACTAGGAGGATTTCCCCAGGTACCGTTCCGTGTACCTGAGCAACGACCACTTCCCTAGGGCGTACACTGTTGAAATTTAACGCAGTGGACTATTTCATTCGCCCTACAGTCACCCTCAATGATCAAGGCAAACCAACTCTCAAAAAAAAAAAAAAGTTCCTATTCTGATAAGTGTTTCTCTCCGAAGAGCATTTTGCGTTTTACTGTGAGATTCTTATCCATTCTAAGTATTGGGAGGCCCTGGGCTCAGCATAGAACCTGATACACAATAGGGGCTCTATAAATACTTGGCAACCTGAATATTCAGTTGTTTCGCTAGATAATGGTGAAGTAAGACTAAAAATAAAAATGAAAAAATATTAAAATAAGAAAGCCTTTTTTAAGGTAAGAATTCAAAAGAGACGGGGTCTCGCTATGTTGCCCAGGCTGGAGTACAGTGGCTATTCACAGGCGCGATCCCACTACTGATCAGCACGGGAGTTTTGACCTGCTCCGTTTCCGACCTGGGCCGGTTCACCCCTCCTTAGGCAACCTGGTGGTCCCCCGCTTCCGGGAGGTCACCATATTGATGCCGAACTTAGTGAGGACACCCGATCGGCATAGCGCACTGCAGCCCAGAACTCCTGAGCTCAAGCGATCCTCCAGCCTCAGCCTCCCGAGTAGCTGGGATTACAGGCGCGCGCCACAGCGCCCGGCGAGGAATCCAAACCTACCAGAATTCTAGGGCTTACAGGCTGCAAGCCGTGGCAAGCCGAATTCCCACCAGTAGCAGGCGACTCTAAGTAAAAATGGCTCGATTGATATTTCAGAAGAAACCGGGAATTGTAGATGCTCCAGTGGGTTGCTTTAACACGTACAGCGCAGCATTACTGCATCAGATGGCAAAGTAAAACATGCAAAATAGATCAAAATATGCAATAAGCCATTTGAAGGTATTAGGAAAGATGGGGAACCCCACTAACTGTAGTACAAACAGTAAAAGCGAGAGGTCTAACTGTACATAAATAATATTAATATTCTTATGTTGGCTCTTTCAGGCATTTCCTGAATAATGCCTAAATATTTTGCATAAAAGCAATCCACATTGAAAGGGACAACACTCAGATCTTCTTTATAAACAAAAACTGAAATACTTTATGGCAAAACACCCACTTTAGGGCCCTAGACCTAGACCCATGAGATAGGAACAGGATGCTAATTTAAGTTATACATAAGACAGCCACTCGACTAACTCATAGGTAGCTTCTGCTTTATCTCTCAAGGAAAATGAGCATCAGAAGGAAAATACAAGAAAACACATAAGGGGAAGAAGATAAAGATAAGTGTTATAAAGAAACTATCATTTACTATGGAATTCTATCATTTCTGGGTTTTGGAATAGTTTCTTGATTTTGAAAAAATTCTGAATCAGGGATACTTAGAGACTTGTGAGAAAAATAAGAGGTAAGAGTAAATGGACAAATCATCTTCCCATTTTCAAAGAGAAGATAAAGGAGAATATCTGAAATCACTAACAGATTTTATTGGCATTTGTCCCAACTGAAAATTTAGAGGTAATTATTAATGGATAACTTAGGATCATCTAGAGCTGTGAGTCTCAAGCTTTGGTGTGATTCACTGATCACTGTGGTGATAGTCAAAGCAAATTCCTGAACACGACACCAGAGATTTTGAATTAACTTTGGCTCAAGGTATCTGCATTTGTAACTGCCAAGATGAATAGGGCCTGTAGCCCATACTTGGAAGTTTACTGATCTCAGGAAGATGAAGTGGTAATCATTAGGAACCAACAGAGTTTCACTTCAAAATAATTTATAGTCTTATAAGACAAGATTGCCCCGCCAAAGAGGATTCACGATACAGCAGGAAATCAGTCTTGCAAAAATGTAAACATGGTACTTCTTATTGAGATATATACATGGGAAGAAAGTCTATTTATTTTAATGTTTCTTACTTTTATCATATAATTATTAAAGCCGATTTTATTATATAATTATTGAAACTATTTTTATCTTGTCTTATTTTTACCATATAATTATATTTATATAATTTATTGATTTTACTTTCTATTCAGCTCGTGGAAATATTTGATGTGTAGCGTCAGCGAGGGAAAAATATCCACTTTTATCCCTCTTCAGTTCTTCTGGCTGGATTAATAATAAAAGTGATGCAAGACAACATAAGAGGAGAAAGAAAAATAAATTTTAATTAAGGCACATGGAGGTTTCATAGAAATGGGACCTAAGAAGTGGCCAAAGCAGGCAGCCTTTATATTTTTTAGATAAATTAATAAATTTGTAAGGAACTGACAGGACAAAAAATCTTAGGTTTTGGGGCGCTCAAGTAGTAAGGAATCTAAACTGATTATAGACTTGGGTAATAAAGAAGAAATGAGGTTCATTTATACAGCCTGAGTTCCCTGGCTCTGGGGATAAGGGTGTCCTACCTCCGGAGGAAGGGAGTGCACCTTTCACATGAGAGATTATTTCCTGCTTTCAGAGAAAGAGAAAGGAGGGTGAGAGTGTCTCTCTCATCTTGGCCATTTCTTAAGTAACTTGAATTCAAAGTAGTCAGTGTTTCATTCAGGCACAATTTGGGGTGGCCTACACTGGCCCCGAGGACACTTCTTGCCCCACAACAGTGAGAAATAAATTTGTGAGGGGGTCCTGGGCACCCTTGAAGATATCAGTGATCATGTTTCTCAGTAGGCCAGAACTTACAGTGGGAGCAGGTGCCACTGATTCAGAAAACCTGAATGCAAGGGGAGTAACTGGAGCCTGAGTGGCAGAGAATAGAAGCAATCATGTGCAGAGGCCAGGGGGGTGTGATGATCACAGTGAACAGCAGAGTCAAAGCAGCAATCAGAATAGTCTGACTAGGGAGAGTGATGGTGCTGACTATTTGAGCACGGTGTTCCTAGAAGTGAAATGTATGGTATGCTAAGTCACTTCAGTCGTGTCCGACTCTATGCGACCCCATGGACAGCAGCCCACCAGGCTCCTCTGTCCACAGGATTCTCTAGGCAAAAACACTGGAGTGGGTTGCCATCTTACTTGGTCTGTGTAAGCAAGAGAGATGTAACTTAAGTGAAATGATAAAAAATGATGAAAACTGAGTTGTAGTCTTCCAGTCAGTTTTCAGACTTGAGCCAGTTCACAGATCCAGAACCTCTTGTTTGAGAGGAAATCTGGGTGCCCTTGAGGAAGGACACTGCCAAAAATGCTTACCGCTAGTCTCTCTCCCAGACTTCCCCAAAGAGATCTACATCTTTTTACCACGGCAACTGCGCATTGGGGAAAAGGAAATGGTCAGGCTTTGGGGGGGATTCCTGGGTACTGGCTCTGAACTCACACTAATTCCAGGAGACTGAAAACATGGCTGTGGTCCACTCAGAGTAGGGGTTTATGGAGATCAGGTGGTCAGTGAAGTTTCAGCTCAGGTCTGTCTCACAGTGGGCCCAGAGTGTCCTCAAACGCCCCGTGTGGGTATTTCTCCAGTGCTGGAAAGTATGATTGGAATACACATTCTCAACAACTAGCAGAATCCCCACACAGGTTTCCTGACTTGTGAGGGCAATTATGGGGAGAAGGCCAAGTGGAAGCAACTAAAACTGTCTCTATGTAGGAAAATAGTAAAACAAAAGCAATACTGCTTTCCTGGAGGGATTGCAGCGATTACTACCACTATCAAGGACCTAAAGATGCAGCGGTGGTCATCCCTACGACATCCCATTCAATGCACCTAATCGGCCTGTGCAGAAGATGGATGGACCCTGGAGAATAACAGTGCATGTTGTAAAATTAACCTGGTGGGGACTCCTGTTGGAGTTGCCATACCAGATGAGGTTTCATTGTTTGAGCAAATTAACACATACCCAGCACCTTGTATGCAGCTATTGATCTACTTATGTCTTTGTCTCTGTTAGACCACAAGAAGCAGTTTACTTTCAGCTGGCAAGGCCAGAAATACACCTTTACTGTGCTACTTCAGGAGTATCAGCTCTCCAGTCCTACATCATAATTTAATTTGCCGGGACCTTGATCACTTTTCCCTTCCACCAGATATCACATGGATCCGTTCCATTGATGACACCACAGTGATTAGACTTAGGGAAAAAGACACAGCAGCTACCCTATACTTATAGGTAAGACATTTATGTGTCAGAGGGAGAAAATAATCTGACAAAAATTCAGAGTACTGCCTCAGAGAAATTTCTAGGGATCCAGTGGTGTGGTGTATGTCAAGCTATCCCTTATTAATGTGAAGTTTAAGTTGTTGCATCTGGCTCCCTTCCAACTAAAAAACAGGGACAACGCTGAGTGGGCCTCTTTGGATTTTGGAGACAACATAGTCCTCCTTTGTGTCACTCTGGCCCATTTACTGAGGGACCCAAAGAGCTATTAATTTTGAGTGGGGTCCACATCAGGAGAAGGCTGTGCATCAGGTCCAGGCTGCCATGCCAGTTGCTCTGCCACATGTGATCCAGCAGGTCCAACAGGGCTTGCAGTGGCTACGGCAGACAGGCATGCAGTTTGCAGGGCCCTGTAGATGAAGCACCCTGTAGGTCCTTAGAATTTTGAAACAAAGCCCTGACATGCTCTGTGGATAACTGCTCTCCATTTAAGAAACAGCATTTGGCCTGCTACTGGGCTTTGGAGAAACTGAATGCTTAACCACAGGCCTCCAAAGTTATCGTGCAACCTGAGCTGCCCATCATGAACTGCGTGTTACCTAACCCACCATGCCATAAAGTTGGGGGTGCACAGTAGCCCTCCAACATCAAATGGAATTGGTAGGTATGAGACCGACCCAAGCAGTTTCTGAAGGCACAAATTAGCTACATGAAGATGTGGTCCAAATGCCCATGTTCCCCACTCCTGCTATACCACCTTCTCTCTCCCAGCCTGCACCTATGGCCTCATGCAGAGTTCCCTGTAATCAGCTGACAGAGGAAGAGAAGACTTGGGCCTGGTGTATGGGTAGTTCTGTATGATATGCCCACCCTAAAACAGACAGCTGCAGCACTATTGAAACCTTTTGGGACATTCCCTGAAGGGATGTGATGAAGGAAATCCTCCCAGAGGGCAGAACTCTGAGCAGAGTACCTGGTTGTTCATTTTGCTTGGAAGGAGAAATTTCCAGCTGTGCAATTATACACCAATTCATGGACTGAGGCCAATGGTTCGGCTAGATGGTCAGGGACTTGGAAGGAGTGTAATTGGAAAATTGGTGATGATGAAGTCTGAGAGAAGTATGTGGACAGACCTATCAAAATAGGTGAAGAATATGGAGGTATTTGGATCCCATACACTCACCAAAGATTGATCTAAGTAGAAAAGTATTTTAATAATCAAGTGGAAAGATGACCAACTTATTCTGTAGATACTAGCCAGACTCCTTCCCCAGCTACCTCTGTCATTAACCAAAGGGCTCATGAACAGAGTAGCATGGTGGCAGGGGCAGGGGTGGAGCTTATGCGGAGGCTCAGCAACATGGACTTCCACTCACCAAGGCAGATGTCTGCAGCCAGTGCCAAGCGCCTAATTGGCCAGTAGCAAAGACCAACGCTGAGTCCTGGACATGGCACCCTTCCCCAAGGTGATCAGCCACTACCTAGAGGCAGACTGATTACACAGACCTACTCCCATCATGGAAGGGGCGAGGTTTGTTGTTACTGGAGCAGACATATATTTGGCCACAGATTTGCCTACCCTCTGTACAATGCTTCTGCCAAAACTACCATCCAGGGCTTACAGAATGCCTTTTCCACCATCATGGTTTTTCACAAGCATTGCTTCTGATAAAAAACTCACTTCACAGCAAATGAAGTAGAGTAATGGGTTTGTTCTCTTGGATTTTACTGGTTTTACCATTTTTCCCCACCATCCTGAAGCAACTGACTTGATAGAATGATGGCATAACCTTTCAAGGATTCATTTACAACACAGCTAGGTGCCAATACTTCACAGGGCTGAGGCAAGGTTCTTCAGGAGGTTCTATATGCTCTGACTCAGTGTCCAATATAGGGTGCTATTTCTCCCATAGCCAATATTCATGAGTCCAGGAAAGAAGGGCTGGAAATGAGAGTGGCATTATTCACTACTACCCCTAGTAACTCACTAGCAAAAATTTTTCACCTTGCCCCTTGTAGAGCTCTCAGGCCTAAAGGGAGAAATGTTTCTTCTAGAAGACACAATAATGATTCCATTGAACTAAAAGTTTAGACTGCTGCCTAGTAATTTTGGGCTCTTTGTTCCTCTGAATCAAAAGCAAAGAAGGGAGTTGCTATGCTGGCTGCAGTGATTTGTTACTACTAAGCAGAAATTTGACTGCTGCTCCACAATGAGGTAAGGAAAAGTGTGCTAAAAATATAATACATCGTTTAGAGCATCTCTTCCTGCTGAACTGAAGAGTGAGGAATGGAACAGAGGAAATGAAAATGCCACAGAGCTCCAGTACTGAAATTTTGCAGGTTTTTTTTTTTTCCCCAGTAAACATTTTCCTGGTCGCTGTAAATTTTTAAACTTAAGATTCTAAAGTTCTAAAAAACATGATTCTGACAGTTTTTGCCAACTTATTCTTTGCTTCTGAGAGGAACAGACAGAGCCTAGGAGTTCCCTACTGCGCCATGTTCCAGTAGGCCAAGTTTTTACAAGGTTTTTAAATTTATCCACTTATTCATTAATAGCCATAAATTGAGCCCCAGGCATTGTTTTATATCAGGTATTTTAGTCTCTTGTAAAGTCAGCATTAGGCATCAGTGTTATTTGGCTTTCTCAGTAGAAGTTTGGGATCTAAAATGAAAGATGAGACATTCTACACTTAGATGATAAACCAGAAACAGAATATTATGCTCTCTACTGGGGCTATTACTTTCCAAGAAAGATATACAAACTGGACAAACAGAAAGGTAAAATGAGATTGAAACAATGCAGGACAAGAAATGGTTGAGGTGTTGATGGATAAAAATGTTTTATTTGTTATCTGTAACCCCTGGGGTTATAGCTTCAGAGAACTAAATTGTCTTAATACAATCAAGAGCCTCCTAGAAGTCAACACTGTTTAAAGAAGGAAAAACTATTTACAGATGCATATACAGGTGGTAAAACCATAAAGTATAACAAGATAATATCTCAAAGTTAGAATAGTGGTTATGTCCAAGAGGGAAGGCTATTTGGGTATGGGCTTCTAGGATGCTAGCAAGTTCTATTTCTGAATACCAGTTATATAGTTGGTCATTTTATAAACACTTTAAATTTTACATTTGTATCTTTCATATATATGACATACCTCACAGAAGTTAAAAAGAAAACACAGGTAATGGATACATATGGGGGATTAAAATAGTTACAAATTCTTTTTTTTTTTTTTTGGTTGCTCAGAGTGACACCTTAGTTCCCCAATCAGGAATTAAATATGTGTCCCCAGCAATAGAAGCATAGAATCTTAACCAGTGAACTGTCGGGGGAGTCCTGGCCACAAATTCTTTAACATCCATAGAGGAGGTTCTATTCTCTCCACACCTTTGAATCTAGGCTGGTCCGTGGCTCCTTTAACTAATAAAGCACAGCAGACAAAGCAAAGCGATGCTATGTTCTTTCTGCCTCTAGCCTTTAAGAGGACTGGTAACTTTCAACTTGTTCTCTTGAAGAGTGAGTCACTAAGTGAGAAGTCTCACGATCTGTCACCGAGAGTCCTGAATACTACATGGAGATGGAGCGTCATGACTGAATGCAATTTCACAGTCGAGCCTGCCAAGGTACCAGACATGTCAATTAAGGCATCTTGGACTGTCCAGATCAGACCAGCCATCAGCTGAATACCAGTAAGTGACCACAGAGAGCATCACTGGAGCAGAATTGTTCAGCAGAGCTTTGCCCAAATTCCTGACCCTCAAAATAATGAGATAAAATAGTTATTTCTAATGACAAAATTTTGGAGTAGTTTATTCTACATTGTCTTAGTCCCTTCAGGCTACTGTAACAAAAATATCATAGTTTGGGTGGCTTAAATAAGAAATACTTTTTTCTCACAGTTCTGAAGACTGGGAAGTAGAAGATCAGGATGCCCCAGATTTGACATCTGGTGAAGAACTGCTTCCTGGTTCATAGATAGGCATCTTCTTGTGACCTCATGTGGTGGAAACAGCAAAGGAGCTCTCTAGGGTTTCTTTCACAAGGGCACTTAATCCCACTCATGAGGACTTCACCTCCATGACCTAATCACCCCCCCAAAGACACCACGTCCAAATACTATGACCCTGTGGATTGGTTTCAACATATGGAATTTTGAGGGGGCACAAACATTCGATCTATAGTATACCCTAAAGATAACACACACAAGGCAAATAAGAAAAAAATGTTTTAAGAAAGTAAGTGTTCTAACATTAATAGTAAAGCAAAGCAGACTTAAGAACAAAAATGCATTGCTTTGGGGAGACAAAGCATTATTTTTTAATCAGGTACGTGTGTACTCTGAAGATAAAAGAGTCCTAATACATTAACGTCGTTATGTATGTGTTCTTGGAATGGTGAGACCCTTCAAAAACAAACACCAAAAACAGAAACCATAAAAGATAAAGCTTAGTAGGTTTGAAAATATAAAGCTTTAAATTTGCGGAATGTCTAAAATATTCCACTGTTAACAAAAGTAAAGGCTTAGAAAAAAGTATGGTCAACTGCGTGATATTCTGAACTTCTTTCATGGATATTGTAGGAAATTGTAGAGTATTACTAAGTATTGGGTAGATGGTCAAATTACATATTTAGTAATGGTGTTGAGTAAATGCCAAACAAAGTGCATTTGTGACAATGACCTTCTGAAAACCATATTTTAACACAGGCCAGGAGAGAGTTTTTTGGTATTGGGTATTTCAGGCATTCAGGCAAGCTAATGAATTAGATATTTATGGCAGAGATCATGAGAACCCAAATCACTTTAAAAATGGCCTATTTTTAAATGACTGTTGCCCCTCGCCCCCTCCCCGCCCCCCTTGTAAAAGCCCATGGACAGAGGGCCCTGGTGGACTCTATTCCATGGGGTTGTAAAGAGTTGTACACAACTAAGTGACTGAGCACATTGCCCCTCCACGTTTCATTAGACCTGAAGCTCTACAAACGCAATGGCTTGTCTGTCTTATTCTGATTATCTAGTATCAGTACCTAGTACCCAATTACCTAGGGTCTGGTAAATATTTGGCATGTACACTTTAAAAAAATGGATAGGTGGATAAGTGAATGGATAGATGAATAAATGGATGAACTGTTAAAATATTATGCTTAAAAGAAAGATATACACACACACCCCTCATAAAAAGATTAACCCTGAAAACTTACTGAACATGAAAAGTTAAAAAAAAAAAAAGTACAAGCATTTTAAAGAGGACAGATACTGGAATGTTTCCTTTCTGACCTCACAAGTTTTTTCAGGTACAGACTGACCTTCTCTTTGCTTTCTATTGCTGCTGTAAGAAATTACCACAAATTGAGTGGTTTAACCACCACAGCTTTTTTATCTGACAGTTCTGAAAGTCAGAAGTCCCAAACAGGTCAGCAAGGCGGCAGTTTCCAGAGGCTGTTCACATTCCTTGGTTGGTGACCCTGCCTGACTCCGATCTCTGCTTCCAGTTCACATCTCTCTGACTCTGAGCTTTCTTCCTCCCTTATATAATTGCAATAATCCTTATAATTACATTGGGCCCAGTAGTATAATCCAGAATAATCTCTCCATCTCAAAATTTTTAATTTAGTCACATGTATGAAATATCTCTTACCTCATAAAATAACATAGAGGAAGTTCACTCTATGAACTCATAAAATAACGTCAGGAAGTTCACTTTTTTGTGGGGCATTATCCTGCCTACCACACCTCAGTTCCATAAAACTGAGAAGTTCTGCACCTAAAATGCCTCAGTTTAAAGGGGGAAGCTCTAAGACAGTTCTTTCATAAAGATAAAATTAGTATTACAGACCACCAAAAATTTCTGACAATTTTAAAGAGTCTTTTCTTTCATACCTTATTCACTTATTTCTTTTAAAAATGAGACAAAGATACAACACTTGCTCTACACAGCTCAGTGGAGGGCTCTGAGGCATTGCTCTAACCAATTGAGTTCGAGACCCATCCCCATATAGTGGTCGAAATTCCCTGCACTCCAATTCCATTTCTAAGATTTGTTGTTCAGTTGCTAAGCCGTGTCCTACTCTTTGTGACCCCATGGACAGCAGCACACAGGCTTCCCTGTCCTTCACCATCTCCAGGAGTTTCCTCAAACTCATGTCCATTGAGTAGGTGATGCCATCCAACCAACTCATCCTCTGTCACTCCCTTCTCCTCCTGCCCTCAATCTTTCCCAGCATCAGGGTCTTTTTCAATGAGAAGGCTCTTCACATCAAGTGGCCAAAGTACTGGAGCTTTGGCTTTAGCATCAGTCCTTCCAGTGAATATTTGGGGTTGATTTCCTTCAGGATTGACTGGTTTGATCTCCTTGCTGTCCAAAGGACTCTCAAGAGTCTTCTCCAACAGCACATTTTGAAAGCTTCAGTTCTTCGGTGCTCAGCCTTCTTTATGGTTCAACCCTCACGTCCATACATGACTACTTGGAAAAACCATAGCTTTGACTATATAGAGTCTCTGCTTTTTAATACACTGTCTAGGTTCGTCATAGTTTTTCTTCCAAGGAGGAAGAGTTTTTAAATTTCATGGCTGCAGTCACCATCTGCAGTGATTTTGGAGCCCAAGAAAATAAAATCTGTCACTGTTTCCATCCCCCTCCCCCATTTATTTGCCACGAAGCGATGGGACCGGATGCCATGATCTTCGTTTTTTAAATGTTGAATTTTAAGCCATCTAAGGTTGCTGCTGCTGCTGCTAAGTCACTTCAGTCGTGTCTGACTCTGTGCGACACCATAGACGGCAGCCCACCAGGCTCCCCCGTCCCTGGGATTCTCCAGGCAAGACTACTGGAGTGGGTTGCCGTTTCCTTCTCCAATTCATGAAAGTGAAAAGTGAAAGTGAAGTCGCTCAGTCGTGTCTGACTCTTAGCGACCCCATGGACTGCAGCCTACCAGGCTCCTCCGTCCATGGGATTTTCCAGGCAAGAGTACTGCAATGGGCTGCCATTGCCTTCTCCACATCTAAGATTAGCTGTGGGCAATCCGAAAGGGTGTGACAGGCTGACAGCATTTTGCCACATTGTTCCGGTTACCTTGGTTATCACAGGCACGTCTGGGTTCCTCTTATAGGTTGCTTGTTCCCCTAAAAGGAGGGAGTATTTGGAAAGTCAGCCCTATCTGTAAACCCGCACTAAGT
This sequence comes from Odocoileus virginianus, assembly GCF_023699985.2. Lineage (NCBI taxonomy): Eukaryota > Metazoa > Chordata > Mammalia > Artiodactyla > Cervidae > Odocoileus > Odocoileus virginianus. The sequence continues at coordinate 32,214,411 of NC_069679.1, forward strand.
AAGGATTCGCAGAAGGGCTAATACTCCGCCAGCAACCTTTAAAAGCAAAAACCTTGATAGTCTAATGGTGAATGAGGTGATATCCAGTGGCAGGCCGGTGGGGAGGGAAGATCGGTTAAGTAAGGGAAACGGCGATAAAAATTAGCAAATCTAACCGCCACGGGAAGAATTTAGGAAATCTGGCCTCGAAGGTGTATTTTTTCCACTGAAAACGGAGCAACTGTTTTCTCCAATAGGTTGTGAGGAAACGAGCAACCCCTGTTGGTTTCGAGGGTGATAACAGCTTTTCGCAAAGACGTTCTGCTGATTCTCCAGTAGGGGTCAGTGATGAGGTAGGTACAATTCCTGGAATATCCTAGTTATCCAGTGAGTTTTAACTGTAAATGAGACATAAGCTAGGAGACAAGTGTTAAAGAGTGAGAAGAGAAAGCCAGTAATCAAGGTCAGTTATATCTCGTCTGTTTTTAATGCACACGTCAGTGAACTACTGAACACGTAAAAGTATTTCTCTAGAAAAAGGTAAACATTTGTTGTTTGTTTACACAAAATTTTAATTTGAATCCCTTAGTTGTACAGGAAATTTAGGTACTCTTAAATCAGGGCGAAGTAAATAAGCAAAAGAGACGGGGTCTCGCTATGTTGCCCAGGCTGGAGTACAGTGGCTATTCACAGGCGCGATCCCACTACTGATCAGCACGGGAGTTTTGACCTGCTCCGTTTCCGACCTGGGCCGGTTCACCCCTCCTTAGGCAACCTGGTGGTCCCCCGCTCCCGGGAGGTCACCATATTGATGCCGAACTTAGTGCGGACACCCGATCGGCATAGCGCACTGCAGCCCAGAACTCCTGAGCTCAAGCGATCCTCCAGCCTCAGCCTCCCGAGTAGCTGGGACTACAGGCGCGCGCCACCGCGCCCGGCGATGGGAAACTGCCGCAGAGAGATACTAGAGGTTGCGGTGTGGTGACGTCATCTGAGGCGGGGCGAAGCCGAGGCGGTGCCGGGCATAAGACACGCCCAGTGTAGGGTGGGCCGGGAGGCTGAGGCCATGTGACGTCATGGGGCGGGGATATCGTCTTGTTCGGTCCGTTTGAGAGCTTGGAACTCACACGTTTTCCTGTTCCAGCCTCAGCTCCAGGTGTTTTGCTTGCACTACTGTATTTTCATTTAAGAGAAGTTGGTCGGTAGGCTCTTAATCCTCATAGGTGTTGTGTTCGGACACGCAGCTAGCACAAAAGGAAATGCAGTGCTCGGTCCCTCAGCGTTGCGTTTCTTCAGCAGATCTTGAACACGTGCTGCACGCTGTGAAGAAGCTATTCACGAGGGAACCGGACCTTCTGTCCTTAAATCTCCCATTGTCCACAGCAAGCTTTTAGGAGGTGCCTTCGCTGTACCAAGGAATGTGACCCATAGTAGCGGGGGTTGGGGTCCGCAGAAGTGCTGGAGGCCAGCTCAATGTTCACTTTTGAAGGGAGCGTGGGGGAGCCGTCTGTTCATTGCCCGTTATTGTTGGGGAAAGAAAAATCTAGTATTGGAGTAGACTGTGCAAGAATTAGCATTTGGCAACCTGAAGTCTTTTGGGAACAAGACTAGGTTAGGAAGGCATAAAGAGGAAGGAGGAAAAAAGAATTTCCAGCCATGATAGATCTGCAATCAGCAGACCTTTTCTGTTTTATACAGGCAATCTTTTCCATCTTCTTTTTCTCTTAGAAACTATTCCAAATTCCCCCTCCATTTCCTCCCTTGCAGCAGATTATTTTGCTCCCTCTTCATAGATAATTTAAAGGCCATCAGAAACACCTCAACTCCTTGTTACTCTGCCCTCCTCTAAAATTTATCTTTACATTTTCTTTTATATATATACTTAAATTTATTTTGCATTTTAAAATTTATTTTTAATTGGAGGATAATTGCTTTACATTATTGTGTTAGTCTCTGACATATATCAACATGAATCAGCCATAGATATACATGGCATGGCAACCCACTCCAATATTCTTGCCTGGAGAGTCCCCACAGACAGAGGAGCCTGGTGGGCTGCAGTCCATGGGGTTGCAAAGAGTTGGATACGACTGAGTGACTAAGCACAGCATAGCACATACATACATCCATCCCCTCCCTCTTGAATCTCCCTCCCACCTCCCTTGCCATCCCAGCCATCTAGGTTGTCACAGAGCACCTGATTTGAGCTCCCTGCTTCATATAGCAAATTTCCACTGGCTATCTGTTTTACAGATGGTAATGTATATGTTTCCATGCTACTCTCTCCTTTCATCCCACCCTCTTCTTCCCCTACTGTGTCCACAAATCTGTTCTCTACATCTTCATCTCAATTGCTACCCTGCAGATGGGTTCATCAGTACCATCTTTCTAGATTCCATATATATGCATTAATATATGATATTTGTTTTTCTCTTTCTGACTTACTTCACTCTGTATAACAGGCTTTAGGTTCATCCACCTCATTTAGACTGACTCAGATGTGTTCTTTTTATGGATGAGTAATATTCCATTTTATATATGTACCACAGCTTCTTTATCCTTTCATCTGTCCATGGGCATCTAGGTTGCTTTCATGTCCTAGCTATTGTAAACAGTGCTGCAAAGGACACTGGGGTACATGAGTCTCTTTCAATTATTGTTTTCTCAGGTTATATTCCCAGTAGTGGGATTGCTGGGTCATATGGTAGTTTTATTCCTAGTTTTTAAAGGAATATCCATACTGCTCTCCATAGTGATTCTATCAATTTACATTCCCACTAACAGTGCAAGAGGGTTCTCTTTTCTCCACATCCTTTCCAGCATTTATTGTTGGTAGATTTTTGATGATAGCCATTCTGATTGGTGTGAGGTGATACCTCATTGTAGTTTCAATTTAAAAATATGGAATACTTCACGAATTTTCGTGTCATCCTTGTGGAAGGGCCATGCCAATTGTCTCTGTATTGTTCCAATTTTAGTATATGTGTTGCTGAAGTGAGCACTATCTTTACATTTTCAAAGGAGGGCAACTCTTTGTTGTCTCTTGCTATCAATTGCTCCTATCAAATTCTTCCACCAGTTATTTCCACACCCATCTCCTCTTCCTGTCTCTCCTCCCCTCTTATATAGAGACTCTAAGCTTTCTTTCAAGTCTTCTTTGAAGAAAACAAAAAACAAAAACAAACAAACAAAAAGTCTTCTTTGACCTTGCCTCTCTTTCCAAATAAAATCTGTTGTTTTCATGGTTGCCCTTCTTGAAAGCATGTTCTACAGTTACTACATTCACTCCTAACATTCTGTCTTCAGACCACAGCCCACTACCCACTGAAATTATTATAAGGTTCCCGTATCTAAGCCTCCTAATTGACAGTTCTAAGGGATTCTTTCAGACTATGCAACATAATTTACGCCCCCCTCAGCCATCTGAACTACTTGTGACCACTATCTGCTCCCTGAAGGTTTCTCCCTGGCTCTTGCTGACAGCCTCTGCTGGGTCCTCTAAAGTTTTGCTGCTCATTCTGCCCACTGTATAAATGTTATTCTTTGTAGTTCCTCCTAAACCTTCTCTGTAGTTTTTTCATGCTCTTCATGACTGATCTCACCAGTTCTCAAGGTTCTCAAATTTATAGCTCCAATGTGATGGTCTTTCCAGAGCTCCAAATCTGTATTTCAAGCTGCCTACTAGGTGTTATACTGAAATTATTCAAAACTTCAAATTCAACATGTGCAAACAAAACTGATCATCTTCTGGTCCCTTTCTCCAAACGGTTTCTAACTTCCTATATTCTCACTTTCTACCAATACATCTATTTGGTCACTTCAGAACTCTCTGAGTCATTCTTGACCACTGTTTGATTCATTTAACGCCAGGTAAAATTTATTTTTTGTCTATCCAATAATGAGCAGTGTGCTAGGTAATGGAGATATAGTGGTGAAGAAAAGGGGCACAGTGGGGAGATAGAACATAGCAAAATAATAATAATAATAATAATAATAATAATAATAATAATCACAAGTTGTGTTAAGTGCCATAAAGGAAACAAAGTGCTGAGATGAAAACAATAATGGCAGGAAAAGGGGAGAGGACCTACTTTAGAGAAAGCAATCATGTAAGGAGATTGGGGGCGGGGCAGGTGCGGGGCAGGGGTGGGGGTGGGGAGGAAATCCCTGGAAAGAGAGAACCATGCATGACTTTCCTGACATAAGAGAAGGCATTTTGGCCTAAGTCATTCTGTGATCCAACCTTGGTCACAATGCTTATGCTTGAACAAGTCTCAAATGAATGATCTTAAGGGAAAAAAGGAATGCAGGAACAAGTGACTGTTATCAGGCAAGAGAAGTAACAAAAGCAAAGATAATAAATCGTTTATAAAGACTCCCAGTTCTGTTTCAGTAGTAAAGATTAGCCTGCAGTGCTTAACTCCCAGATCAACTGGAACCTAAGGGATGATGATATTGACCATGGGTCAGACCCTGATGACTTTAATCAACTAAAGCTTAGACTCTGTTTATCTTTGCAGCGATTCTGTGCTGGCTTCTCCTCTGCCCAAGCCCCTTCACGATTATGCATTTACCCTGAGCTTAAAGTTTTGCAGTTCTGAGCTCACTGCTTGGGAAAGATTCCTGGTGTTCTCCTTTTCTGCTGCAAGAAATAAATCCTTCCTTCTTTCAATCTTTGGCTTGGATCAACACCCACCAAGAGAACAACAGAGTTTTTGGGTAACAGCTAGATAAGCCTCCTTGAGGAGGTGTCATTTAAATTGAGACCTGAAGAATGAGGCATCAGTTAGGGTACTTCAGTTGCAAGCAGTAAGGACTGTCTGTAAACTGAAGTAACAAACTCCACTTAAGAAGGGATTAATTGGAAGGAAAGGGGAGTGTGAAATAAAATTTATATTTTATGAAAAAAATTTAAAAAATAAAATTTATGTTTTGTGGCAAGATGAGAAAAATTTGAACATAAAAAATTCTGCCTTTTGGCCTCCTCTCTCCTGCCACCGTGCATAGTGTATCTGCATTGTGCATTAACCAAACCATCCCCATCAGCAGGAACATCTCCCCAACCTTAAACAGCAAGATTCTCCTAGCATCAACAAGGCAACTCCTTCAAAAATAACATTTCTTCTTGATCTTGTAAGGAAGGGGTCACATGACCTACCACAATAGCGTTTAGATCTGGATTATGTAATCTGTCAATATGCGTCATTTGATGTACAGCCCTCTTTCTCAAAAAAACTTATAACTGTGCCTATACTTCTACAATAGTTCTCAGAGCTTTCTGACACACTCTTCCTGAATTGTAATTCTCAAATTTGGCTGGAATAAAATTTTCCAATTCTTAGATTGACTAACTTTTTTGTCGACAGAAGAAATGTGGCAGAATAATAGCTGTCCCCCCAAGTGTGTTCTTTCCTTACTAAACTAATAAATTTTCAGTTGAGCACATGAAGCCCCAGTTAGAGACCACATTTCCTAGTTTCTCTTAAGGCCAAGTGTGGTCAAGTTGTCAGCAACAGAATATGAGTGAAAGTGATATGTGCCACTTCTGCATCACTTGCTGAAAAATCAACTGTCCTCCAGTTCTGCTCTTTTGCCCTTCCCCCAGCACTAGATGGCGCCAATGCAAACCTCTGGCAGTGCCCCAGCTTTAATCATTCGAATAAAAAAAATGATACCACTCTAATGGCAGAAAACGAAGAGCAACTGAAAAGCTTCTTGATGAGGATGAAATAGGAGAGTGAAAAAGCCGGCTTAAAACCCAACATTCAGAAAACTAAGATCATGGCATCCAGTCCCATCACTTCATGGCAAATAGATGGGGAAAAAGTGGAAACAGTGATAGACTTAATTTTCTTGGGCTCCTAAATCACTGCAGGCAGTGACCGCAGCTGTGAAATTAAAAGATGCTTGCTCCTTGAAAGAAAAGCTATGACAAACCTAGATAGCATATTAAAAAGCAGAGACATCTTTGCCAACAAAGGTCCATATAGTCAAAGCTATGGTTTCTTCCAGTAGTCATGTATGGATATGAGAGTTGGACCATAAAGAAAGCTGAGTGCCAAAGAATTAATTGATGCTTTTGAATTGTAGTGCCGGAGAAGTTTCTTGAGAGTCCATTGGACAGCAAGGAGATCAAACCAGTCAATCCTGAAGGAAATCAACCCTGAATATTCATTGGAAGTACTGATGCTGAAGCTGAAGCTCCAATACTTTGGCCACCTGATATGTAGAGCTGGCTCATTGGAAAAGACCATAATGCTGGGGAAGATTGAGGGCAGGAGGAGGAGGGGGTGACAGAAAATGAGATGGTTGGATGGCTTCATCAACACAATGGACATGAGTATGAGGAAACTCTTGGAGATGGTGAAGGACAGAGAAGCCTGGTGTGCTGCAGTTCCCAGGGTTGCAAAGAGTCGGACCTCACCTCTAGTGAGGTCAGGTGCAGCATTAGGAGGAAAGAAACCAGAGCCCATGGATAACTTACTGGAGTTGAACAACCCTGTTTGCCTGGGCCACTTCTACCTCCAGAGTGTCACATGAGAAATAAGTTCCTCTAACTAAGCAGGACACTATGTGGCTTTCCCAAGACATACCCTCCCAAGCCACTCATATCCTCCGCCTGTCTTTATTTTGTAGAAAAACTTTAGCGTCCTCAGCCTTCCCTGAGTTCCAAAGAATAAATTTAATCAGAGAAGTTAGAAAATGTAAAAACAAAGGAAAACAGTCAAGCAAGAAAAATAATAAAGTTTAGCCATTAAGTAAAGTCAAGGATTTTTAGGGCCTCATCAAGGGCTATAGATAATATTCTGAGCCATGTCCTTTGAGCTGCTTTGCAGATACCAAAATGCCCACTAGGTGGAAGAAGTTACCTGTATGCTGCCCACAAGAATGTAGGCTGCAGACCAGCTGGAATCAGAGCAAGAATGTAGGCTGCAGACCAGCTGGAATCAGAAGGGTGATGATGTTGACTCCTGATTACCTCACCACCAATCAGTCAGAAGAGTGTCCATGAGCTGATCACACACTCTGTAACCCTCTTACTCATCCTATCTTTAAAAACCTTTCCCTGAAGGCCACTGAGGAGTCTGGGCCTTTTGAGGATTAGCGGCCTAGACTCCTTGCTTGGTGTCTGAAATAAAAGCTGCATTTTCTTTCACCACAACCTAGTGTCATTAGATTGACTTTACTTCACACAATTAAGTGGACCCAAGTTTGATTTGGTAACATGGCTATTTCATTTAAATCAGTACATTTTGGGGTGGTCTATTATTGCAGCATACTCTGTCCTCTAATTTAGGGAAACTCACAGAGGAAACTGGCTAACCAAAACTCAGAAAGGGCAGGAACTGAAAGAGCTCCAGGCATCTCCAGGGCACCCCCAAAGGATGAATCAGCCTTGACCTACTGTAACGAGTCTGATTTTCTATTTTGTGTTCTGTATCCTTCTACAATCACCCTTTTATACTCATATCCATTTTTTAAAATCTTAATTATAAGTAAAACTTTTATGTTCTGCTTTTCAAATTTGTCACTATACTTTTAGTGGCAGTATGTCTCTCAACTTGATGTATAATTGATGATGATTTAAATTGAACCACTATCAGTGCTCTCTTCAGCAGCACATATACTAAAATTGGAACGATACAGAGAAGATTAGCATGGCCCCTGCGCAAGGATGACACGCAAATTCGTGAAGCGTTCCATATTTTTATGGAAGCAACCTAGATGCCCATCAGCAGACGAATGGGTAAGAAAGCTGTGGTACATATACACAATGGAATATTACTCAGCCATTAAAAAGAATACATTTGAATCAGTTCTAATGAGGTGGATGAAACTGGAGCCCATTATACAGAGTGAAGTAAACCAGAAAGAGAAACACCAATACAGTATACTAACGCATATATATGGAATTTAGAAAGATGGTAATGATAACTCTATATGCAAGACAGAAAAAGAGGCACAGATGTATAGTCCCATTTGGACTCAATGGGAGAAGGCGATGGTGGGATGATCTGAGAGAACAACATTGAAACATGTATATTATCAAGTGTGAAACAGATCGCCAGTCCAGGTTGGATGCATGAGACAAGTGCTCGGGGCTGGTGCACTGGGATGACCCAGAGGGATGGGATGGGGAGGGAGGTGGGAGGGGGGTTCAGGATGGGGAACACATGTAAATCCATGGCTGATTCATATCAATGTATGGCAAAACCCACTACAATATTGTAATTAGCCTCCAACTAATAAAAATAAATGAAAAAAATAATAAATTGAACCACTATCAGTTACACTAACCACTATTTCTTCATTCTATACTTCTCACCTGTATTATTTTATGAATTAGTGATATACATAATACCCAGTACAAAGTTAATTATGCACAAATTTGCATCAGTCACTTTTCTTCCAGCTTTATTGAGGAACAATTTTCAAATAAAATTGTAAGATATTTAAGGTAAGTGTACAATGTAAAGAATTGTGTCCATTGTAAAAGGATTCCTGCCATCAAGTTAACACATCCATCACATCATGTGTTTATTTTGGTGAGAACATTTAAGTTTTACTTTCTTAGCAAATTTCAATTGTACATCCAGAAATGGAATTGCTGGTTCATGTGGTCATTCTACTCTGACTTTCTTGAGACACAGCCATACTGTTTACCATAGCAGCTAAACTTGTTTGCAACTCCACCAACGATGCACAAGGTTTCCCTTTTCGTCACATCCTTGCCAGCTTTTATCTAGGTTTTTACTTATTAACAGTGCAGAAACCAAGGTTATGGGCTGTCTGGGGTTTTGCTCTTTCAAAACATAACCTGAATGACAGTTAATTTTGAGGCAGTAAATGTCAGAATCGATTCTGCATTCATTCCAAATGGAATGTCTCAACCTGTCTACACACGTCCATTCACTTGCGCTCAAGTCATTTATAAATCAGTCCTTCGGGGGAGCGTTAATGGGGTCAGACCCAGAGGGTTTCTGGCCTGGCAGCCGGGAGAGGAGGCTTGTGGGTAAAACCGGGTCCCGGCTTATCGCCTCAGCAACAATCAAGCAGGGGACTAGCCTAAGGCCAGACCCTGGGCCACACAGCAAGAGGAGAACACCAGACGAGAGCTGACGCGGTTGAAGCAAAGAAGACGGAACATCACCCGCCAACAAAATAAAGAACGAGTCTAGTGCACTGCTTCCAGCACCAAACGCCAGCTCAGTCCAGCCCAGCCCACTACTGAGGAATGAGGAAGTGGAGGAGGCGGGGCCTCCGAAAGGGCAGGTGGGGCCACCTGGGGAGGGAGAGGCGGGGCCGCCTGGGGCGTGAGAGGCGGGACCCGCAAGGCTGGAGAGGAGAGTCGCCGGGGGCCTGTGGAAGGTGGGGCACGGAGTGGGGTGGGGCACGTAGGAGGGCGGGGGCACGTAGGAGGGCGGGGGCACGTAGGAGGGCGGGGCACGTAGGAGGGCGGGGCACTGAGGGGTGGGGCACTGAGGAGGGTGGGGTGGGACTCGAGGGAGGGTTCGTTGGAGGGGAAGGGGGCGAGAGGCTAGGTCACTAGGGGAAGATGAGGCGGGCCTTCTCTAGGACCGAGACTCCGGACGCGGAGGCGGAGAGAGGGGTACCGCCAGGGGGCGAGGATCTCCGCGGTCCCCGGATCTCTGTCCAGTCCTGGGCTTCCTCCTCCCAAGAAAGCCTCCCGGCCCCGCGGCCCCTCGCAACCGCGCAACAGTTCGCTGCTGCGGACGGGATTTTCTTTATGATAGGTTACTTGCATTTCAGAGACACGCCAATGTGTGCTAACCCCGATTCTGTTACATTTAATAAAGGAACAATGGATTAACGAGACGTAATAAATATTTACTTCTTGGCCACACTCTGAAGGAAAAACCTTTAGTATAGTTAATACACAGTATCTCACAATGTCTATCAGAAGCGCGTTTCTTGTGGCAGGTTTTCAAATATCAGAATAAATCCTAAAGTGAACACAGTTACTTATACGGTGTCACGCTGCTAGACTTAAAAATTAAACTTGTGGAGTTATTGTCCTCAATTTGAATGTCTTTTGACTTTTATGCGACAGTAGCACTCCATTACAACATGGCTATTTGTAACATTGATTCTGATCTGAGGTGAAATAAATCACGTCCCCAAACCCAAACTTAATACATTAAAATCCTGATATTTAGCAAACTTTGTCTCAGTTGTTGATTCTCTTTACACCAATGTGACAAAAGCTTTCTACTGTATTTAATTTATTCATTTTGAAAGTGTTAGAATGCATTAGAACGTTTCACTTTCATCAGATTAAGTTTGAGATGGTGCTTCCTTTGTTTGAGGACACCATAGAATTAAGACTAATGCCACCCCCTGCCAGAATAATTGGCAAATTAATTTGCTTTTTTGTAAATTTCTATTCTCAAGGTTAATTCTTTATCGAGGTTAGTATATTTGAACAGCCTGGCTTTTGGTATAGAAACGAATATTTTAAACTGCATACAGCTTATAATGAAGCAGGTGAGAGAGGATCAAGATAACATTCTTTAAATCATTCATTCACTCATCCAACAGGTAACTACTGAGCCAGTGCCTGCTATGTGCTAGGTGTTCTGAAATGTTAACTATTAATTAATATTGGGGATAAAAGTTAGATTAAAAGTGTAAACAGAGAAACAAGGAAGTTGTTTGACATGATACAAATAGTCTAAGATACAGGCTTATGTCTATTCACCTTGAGCCTTGAGAAAAGGGCATAATTTCTAAGAGAAGAATGACTAGAACAGTTCCAACCTTGCATGACTGCTGGCCTCTGGTTATGACTAGTATAAAATCCTAGGGCTTTCCTTATACAGAGGTGGTGAGGAGGGTAATAACTTCCCCTTGAACTCCTTCCCTTACTTTGAATCAGTAGACGCTCATTGAGGCCTTCTGAGGTTAAAATGGCAATGTACTTTCACTTTTATTTTGGAGGGGGAAATTTTAAACTTTTGGAGTGTGGTTTAAACAACTTCTTTTTGAGATTTTATGATGTGATGGTTGAATATATAGTATCATGGTGCTTGCTAGATGTTTTATAAATACATTGTATTATCACAAGTCACACTGATAATAATTAAGATGTGTTACACTAAGTTTTCTGTATATAACAATTTAATATCAAAGTGATTAATAGTTTCCTTAGGGTGTGCCCTGAAAAAAGCCCTATTTACACACAGTGTATTAAAGGCAGTCTGCTTGTGCCTATTCAAATGAACCCCCTTGCTGTACAATGGCAGAACTCTAATTCATTTTGTTCAGCCTATTTCCCATGGGGCCATGGCCTGACATGTGGCAAGAAACAAAGAAAGACAAAATCACTATATATTAGTTGCAGTATTCTGTAAAAGGAGATAATCTATTGTCACCATGATGTATGGATAAACAATATTACATATTACAAAGAGTATTTATATAAGCAAGACAAATACAAATGCTGAGTTATGCTTTATCATTTTTAAAACAAATATTTGTGCTCTTATACAGTATTATAATAATATAAACTAAAAGTGATTTACCCTTTGTGATAGAAATTTATTAAACTAGTAAGCCCGTTTATGCATTTATGCATCCATTCATTTACTCTATCACTAATCATTAGGGATATACAATTAAAACCACAATGAGATACCATGTCATACCTACTAGGATCACTATAATTAAAAAAAAACTGGATAATAATAAGTGTTGGCAACAGTATGGGGAGATCTTGCGCATTGTTGGTGGGAATGAAAATTGGTGCTGTGAAAAATGGTTTGGCAGTTCCTCAGAAAGTTAAGCATATGATTACTGTATAGTCCAGTGATTCTATTCCTAGACACAAGAACTGAAAACAAGGAATCAGTTACTACAAGTAACTACAAAATGAATGTTTGCTGCAGTATTACTCACAATAGCCAAAAAGTGGAAACAACCCAAGTGTCCTAATAGAAAACCATGTGAACAAAATACTCACCCATAAAGAGGAATAAAGTTCTGATGCACACAATAGCATAAATGATCCTTGAAAACATTATGTTAAATAAAAATATGCCAGACACAAAAGAATTGTGTGATTCGACTTATATGAAAATACCTAGAAAAGGCAAATGCATAGAGACAGAAAGTAGAGAGAGGCTGAGGGGAGCAGAGAATGGGGGGGGGGGATGCTTAATGGACATAGAGTTTCTGTTTTGGGGTGATGAAAAAGTTTGGCAAATGGTGCTATAAATTTCCTTTTCATCACTGCTTTAGCTGTGTCCTTCAAAATTATATACATTGTATTTTCACTTTCATTCATTTCAGTGTATTTTCCTTCCCTTTAAGACCTCCTCTCTGACCTATGAATTATTCAGAAGTGTGTTGTTTAGTCTCCAAGGATTTTGAGATTTTCCTGTTACCTTTCTGTTATTAATTTCTAGTTTGATTCCATTGTGGATGGAGAATATACTCTGTATGATTTATAGGTCTTTAAATTTTGTTGGTATTGCTTTTCTGGCCCAGGATATGACACTTGATAAGAGTGTGTATGCTGCGGTGTTAGGTGAAATGTTCTCTTAATTTTGATTATCTTGTGGGTTTATGCCATTGTTGAGTTCTTCTATAACCTTGTTGATTTTCTGTCTAGTTTGTTCTATCGGTTGTTGCAAGAGAGGGACTGATGCCTCCAACTATGTTGTTGTTGTTGTTGAGTCACTCAGTCATGTCTGACTCTTTGGGACCTGATGGACAGCAGCACCCCAGGCCTCCAACTGTGTGGATTCATCTATTTCTTCTTTCATTTCTATCAGTTTGTGCTTCACACATTTATGTTCCTTTGTTATTGTTCATAATATAATTATACATAATCCTTCCTCAACAATCTTTAGAACCAAATCAGAGAGTGTTATAAAATTCTGCTGTAGTCATCAAAAATAATTTAGAAAGAAGAGAAGGAAAGTCTGTTATATTGACCCATATTTTTGCTTACCATGTTCTTTCTTCCGTCCTGGTGTTCCAAGATTCTTTTTTAAAAACATTTTGTTTTTATTTATTTATTTTTGGCTATGCTGGGTTTTCATTACTGTGCAGGCTTCTCTCTAGTTTCAGAGAGCGGGGGCTACTCTCTAGTTGCAGTGTGCAGGCTTCTCACTGTTGTGGCTTCTCTGGTTGCAAAACACCTCTAGGGCCTGTGGGCTTCAGGAGCTGCGGCATACAGGCCTAGTAGTGTGGTTCCGGTGCTCCAGAGCACAGGCTCAACCGCTGTGATGCATGGGCTTAGTTGCCCTGCAGCATGTGGGATCTTCCTGGATCAGGGATTGAACTTGCATATCCTGCACTGGCAGACAGTCTTTATCACTGAGCCACCTGGGAAACCCCCAAGGTTCTTTTTTAAAAAAATTCTTTCCTTTCTGTTCAGATAACTTACAGCTTCCTTTGGTAATATTGTAGGAAACGTCTGTTGGTGAAATTCTCTTTATTTTCCTTTGTCTGAGAATGTCTTGATTTCCCCTTCATTCTCTAAAGGTATTTTCACTGGATATAGGATTCTAGGTTGACAGCTCATTTCTCTCAGGACTTAAAAAATGTCCTACCACTTCCTCCTGGCCTCTATGGTTTTGGATAAGAAATCCACTGTCATTTAAATAGTTTTCTCCCTTGTAGGTAAGGTGCTGTTTTTCTCTGTTTTTTTCCAATATGTTTTCTTTGGCTTTCATTTTAGGAAGCTTGATTATAATGTATCTTGATGTGGGTCTCCGCAGGTTTGTTTAGCTTCTTAAATCTGTAGGTTTGTGTCTTTTGCCACATTTGGGAAATTTTTAGCCATTATTTCTTTGGGAACTTTTTCAGCCCACTCTATACTTTCCTTCTATGAGTCCAATGATAACAAACATTAGAAATTTTGTTATAGTAGCACAGGTTTCTGAGTCTCTTCTCAATTTTTAAAAAATTCTATTTGTTCTCTGTTGTTCAAATCAGGTCCTTTCTATTGTTTCATCTGGCAGTCCACTGATTGTTTTCTCCGTCCCTTCTATTCTATGTTGAGTTCATCTGTTGAGTTTTAAAATTTTGGTTATTACATTTTTTCAATTCTAAAATTTCAGTTTAGATCTTTATATCTTCTATATCTTTTTTGAGACTTCCTATTTCTTTGGTGTGACTTTCTATTTTTTCAGCTGTTTCAAATGTGTTCACAATTGTTCACTGAAGCATTTTTACAGTGGCTGCTGTAAAATATTTGTCAGGTAATCCTAACATCTTTGTCATAGTGATATTGGCATTTATTGATTGTCCTTTTTCATTCACCCTGACATTGTTGTTTGAGAATTTGATGATTTTTTTTTGGAGAATAATCTGTGCTTTTTGTTTGAGATCTGAATATTTTGACTATTGTAAGATTCTGAATCTTATTTAACCTTCTGTTTTAGCTGGCTTCCTCTAGCACTTCTCCAACAGGGAAGTGGAACATCACCTCACTACTGTGGGGATCACTGGCTCCCCACTAAGCCTCCAGGGATACCTCCCAGGCTGGAAGGGGTAGAAGTGCCTCTTTATTGCTCCCAACATGGTTTTCACTGATACCACACCATGAATGGTGAGCAGTGTTGAGGATCAAGAGGGTAATGGTGGAAGAGGGGCCTGGCCTCTACATGCTGAAAATACTGACTCTCCAGTAGGCCTCCTCTGATACCACCCCCACTGATTCAACCTCCTTACTGCCTAGTGGAGGTGGCAGTTCAGGCTCCCCATGAAGTTTCCAGCGACACCAAGGGCTTGGATGGGGCTCATCAACACGACATGGGGATGAAAGACCTCATTCCCCACTCTGCCTAGTGAGGAGGCAGGAGATTAGGGCACCTTGTTAAGACACTGGCAAGGGTGAAAGTCTAGGCTGCTCACCTGGCCCTTCACCATAGGTGAAGGTGGGGCTACAGCTTTTTTCTTTGGGTTTTGGCTGGAGCAAGGTGGTTGCTTTTGAAAAGTTTTCTGTCTTGCTAGGTTGCCCCTTTCCTAATTCTTTTTTAAAAAGAGAATATGCCTGGAGGTTCTTTGGCATTTCCAGGTTGCCAGCTTCTTAAGCTCCAAGTCTGGGATACATGAGGCAAAAAGAAAACCCAGGGAACTCACCACCATGTTATTCCTTGGGCCTTTAAGTCCCTGATCAGTCTGCCTTCTCTCCATCTTTCAGTATTCTTATGCTTCTTTTATATGTAATATCCAGGGTTCTTAGTTGTACTTAGAAGGAGGAATTGAAAAAAGTATGTTTACGCCATCTTCCTGGAAGAGGCTGTTAACTTTTTTCTTTTTAGTTGCACCACGTGGCTTGTGGGATCTTAGTTCCCCAACCAGGGACTGAACTTTGGCCATGGCAGTGAAAGCACCAAGTCCTAACCACTGGACTGCCAGGGGATTCCCCTAGATTTTATTAATTTTATTGATTACCTTCTGATCAGGGCAAATGATACTGATCGAAAAAGTTCTCCAGAAATTCTAAGATGTCTTTTCCTCCTATATTAAGAGAACTATTGCTGTAGCATAAGAGAATGCACTAACGTATTCTAAGAGCTCTATAAAGCAATTCAGCAATAGGTCAAAAGACCAGGTCACAGAGTGGTTTAGAGCTTTTTATAAATCAATTATTAGATTTATCAATAGTCTGTTCCTACCTACTCCAGTTCTAATGGTGGTTTTATTACATAATAGTGATGACAGTATACAATTATTTTATATTAGGTATTGTTATATATAATTTTCAACGAAGCTTTAAAGTCTGTAACTTTGATATGTTATTTGTTAAAATTTTGTTTTGCTTGCATACTACGTTGATACATTTTGTAAAGCTATAACTTTTTAGTAACAGAAGCCTACTGGAGCGTGAAAGAAAACTGAAAGTGTCATTCAGTCATGTCTGACTTTTTCGTATCCCATGGATTGCAGCCCTCCTCTGTCCTTGGAATTTTTCAGGCAAGAATACTGGATTGGGTAGCCATTCCCTTCTCCACGGAATTTTCCTGACCCAGGGATTGAAACCATGATTCTTGCATTGCAGGCAGATTCTTTACCATCTGAGCTACCAGGGAAGCCTTGTGGAGCTTGCTTTAGCAAAAAGAAAGGTCATTTTATATAACAATGCAAGTACTTCATGAAACTCAAGGGTTGGTATGGAGACAGACTCCAGGAAGGGCCTAGAACTGTGCAGTGGAGCCCAAGATATAATCTATTTTGTCTCTTCTACTCACTGTACACCTGCTTTCTCTTTCTTGCCAAAGACTCTGCCTGCCACCAGAATATGGCTGTGACACAGTCCCTAGTTAACAGGATATGGACCCACTGCTAAGAGACAGACTGATAATGGTCTTCCTTCAGTTCAGTTCAGTTCAGTTCAGTTGCTCAGTTGTGTCCAAGTCTTTGCGACCCCATAGACTGCAGCATGCCAGGCCTTCCTGTCCATCACCAACTCCTGGAGTTTAACCAAGCTCGTGTCCATTGAGTCAGTGATCTGATTTTAAATTCTCAGGAATAAGAGTACGATTAGCAAATTAGGATCATGATTCTACCTGTAGTCCATTTGGTACGGTATGAGGTGTATGTGTGGAAGGAGAATATGGAAAAATCAGTAGGGCTGACAGAAGTCTACTCCTGCGTTTCTGCGGGTGGGGGTGCCATTTCCAAAGACAGCCAAAAGTGTTCAATACACTGGGTATCTTGTTCTATTCCTAGAATCTCTGACACATGGTTAACAATGTATCTACATTGAAACTGTTATAAAGTCACAGGTTTACCTTCTTATACAACCAACATCACTACTGTGAAAGTTGAATTCATGACTTAATATTTCTTGTAATGTTTAAAAGATATAATAAGCAGCAGAAAGACCCATTTTTACATTTGGAAATGAAGTAAAACATCAGAAATTGCTTCAAAAGCTTCAGAACTTTCCTTTTCCAGCATCATTCCAGTTAATTTGGGAAGTCAGCATACAGGGGAGCAGGGTTTTCCTTTGGTGAAGAGAGTATAGGAAGTGTCCCCCTAGTTCATGGGACAGAGTCACCACACCATTGACCCTGGTTTATAAAATTATAAAGTTACCCCTGAAGCCAATCTTGAGCTCAGCAGGCTTATATTATTTGACTAGTATTTGTGGACATATAATCTAGTAGGTGTCTTTCTAAGCCTTTTGGAATATAAATCTTACTTGAAATGGAAACAAACTCATAAATTTTGCCCAGCTAAGCCATTGTTAAATTGGTTATAGTGTAACATTTAGCTAGGATTTTACAACCATTTCCACACTCATATATCTTGGTCATTGTGCTCAGAATTTTATATTAGAAGTAGGAGTAACTACAAACAGTAATTTACTGATAGTCCAAAGGTATTGAATAGCAAAAACTGTTCCACTGTTTATTCTTGATGCACATAAAACAATATTTTATTTTATTTATTTTTTTTTTTAATTTTTTTTTAAAAACAATATTTTTTAAAAAAGAAAAGGTTATGGAGGAGGACCTGGTTATGCTTTACTAAGGAATTTTTCCTTTCAACCCCAAACTGGGTTTTTGATTAGATTAGGCTATCAGTTTAAAACATTGCCAAGCTCTGCTTTTCAATACAATCCTTTTTTTTCCCCTTCCCTCCTCCGTACGTCCCTTCCTTTTCTCCTTCTATATTCCTTCCTTTCTTGCTTCTTCTTTCCTACTTACTTTTTCATTCATTCATTTATTTTCTCTTTGAAAGAGCAATGTGCAGCATTTAAAACCATTTAATTATTTGGTTTCTAATCTAGGCAATGGCACCCCACTCCGGTACTCTTGCCTGGAAAATCCCATGGACAGAGGAGCCTGGTAGGCTGCGGTCCATGGGGTTGCTATGAGTCAGACATGACTGAGCAACTTCACTTTCACTTTCACGCACTGGAGAAGGAGATGGCAACCCACTCCAGTGTTCTCGCCTGGAGCATCCCAGGGCCGGGGGAGCCTGGTGGGCTGCCGTCTATGGGGTCGCACAGAGTCGGACAAGACTGAAGTGACTTAGCAGCAGCAGTGGCTCAAATGGTAAAGAGTCTGCCTGCAATGCAGGAGACATGAGTTTGATCCCTGGGTTGGGAAGATTCCCTGGAGAAGGGAATGACTACCCACTCCAGTATTCTTGCCTGGAGAATTCCATGGACAGAGGAGCCTGGTTGGCTACAATCCATGGGTTCGCAGAGTCGGACAGGACTGAGCAATTAACAGTTTCACTTTTCACATTTTCATCAGCTAGTCAACACCGTTAAATGAAGAGAAAGTAAGACAGAATTCTTACTGCCATTCCTATGGCAACCATAGGATGATCAAAGTCATAAGCTCTAGACTAAAACTTGTCTGTCCAGTATACAGACACTTCTCCTGTTTGACTTAATCATAATTTAGAAGATAGGATGAAAGGGGGCAAATGGATATTCGTTTTCCTATTTACCTGGTAGCTGGGGTTTGGGGAGGTGAACTGGGCTCAATTAATTTACTAATCGACGTCCTAGTCCAAGCTTTGAATTTTGAAGAAAATAAATAGCATTCAGAATTCATAGAATTTTCGATGTGATGGGAAGTTAGTAATTAATTCAGTGGTTCTCAATCTTAGTTACACATTAGAATCATTCAGGAAGCTTTTAAAAATACTGGTGGGCAGAACTTCTATCACAGATATTGTGACTTAATTGACCTGGGGTGAGGCTCAAGCATTTATAGCTTAAAAGTGCCCCAGCTGATTGTCAAGTGCAGTTGGAGCTGAAAACCACTGATCTAGTCCAGCTTCCAGGGTTCACACAATAGAGAAAAGAACACCAGACCTGGATCAAAAAAATGTTAAATCTCCTCTGAACCATTTATTGATCTTAAGGAGTTGCTTACCCTCTCACTGCCTCAGCTCCTTCAACTGAAAAGGGAAATAACATAAACTGCCCTAATCAATTAAGAGAGATTTCTCTAATACAGGAACAGATAAGTTTATGATTAATGAAGATGAACAAATTACCCAAGTTACACCTAAATCAAGAAGTATTAGGAGTAAGTTAAGGATGTAATTTATAGCTTTTTGTATTCACTTGTGCCACCTCATAGACCTCATTGCCCCATTGTTTATTTTTATGGTCTGAAGACATAACTATTAAACTATTTGCTAAAATATCAACTGTAGTTCAAACTTTTGTTTTTAGTTATATCTTTTCCACTCTTAATACTGCTGAAAATGAAAGTCTTCATACTCAGGCATAACTAAAGTAATTATCAAGGTTTTGATTGGGATATACTTTTTTTTTTTAATGCTTAAAGAGGAAGAACTAGAAAGTAGTTCTTCAGCTGACATGGGAAGAGGGAGTGAACTATCATTTTGGTTTCCACCCTCAGTGTGTGGCCAGAATTTCCCTGACCCTGCATAGGATAGAAAGAAAGATACAACAGAGTGATACAAAGTGAGTGATTTTTCAAAGTTATAGGAGTTCACAAATAAGGGTAAATAGCATGAGGTGTTATTGTTAAAGAAGACATTTATTTCATTTTAAAGTGGAAAGCTAAGTCATTTTATGAAAGTAAATATTTTTCTTATAAGATGATGCTTTAGTCAGGGATACAATAAACATGTGATATTGAACAGATTAGACATTATAAAATGGCATTTAAAAGTGAAGTCTGGTTTGAAAGCAAGCTGGAGAAATCTCATTTGCAAGCTGAGTTTAAAGCAGAGATCCATTTTTCTATAGGAATTAGTCTTTAGAGCTTACATTAGTGTCTGTAACTTAAAACAGTGAAATAGAATGCAAACTGAGAAATCCAATATTTTATTTTATAAATGTAAATTTTAGTTTATTTACAAAATATTTCACTGAATGACAGTAGTATTTTTTAAATTGAAATTTACTTTTTGAATTGTTTCAAGAAAGTGTCAAGAAAACAAAATTTCATCAGTGATATGATGATTTAGTAGTTCTCTAAATTGTGACTTTTTGCAGATATTTTGGTTTTAGTGAAATTCACTTTTTTAAAACAAGTGTGCATATATAAAGTTAAGATTTTTCACTGTATTTATATTCTGGTTATAATTTGTTTTTTATGATCATTACTTAAAATAATCTATTGTATAATTTTTTGCATGAAGAGCCACTGTAAGATATGGCACTGTATGAAAATCTTGACTAACCTATTATTTCAAACCACAGATAAAAATTGTATGTGTGCTTCCTTTTTTGTTTTACCTCCTCTGTGGTATAAAAGATATTCATTCAGTAAATAATGACTCAACTCCTGATACCTACATGCTGTCACTGGGGACATAATGTGGAGAATGCAAAGTCTCTGCCTTCACTTACTCTGTTAGAAGATAAATGGAAGTTGGCTTTCAAACATAAACTGTTTTAGTCCTAGCACAGTGCCAGTGCCAGGTAGATGCCAGTGCTTCAAGTTGCTTCAATTTTTAATTGTATCACACCTTTCACTGAAAAATAAGTAAAAGCCCGGAAAATCAATCTTCCATCTAGTTGGGAAAACTGGAATCTGCTCTGAGAAAACTATTATGTTGGAATGAAGCAAGACACAGTAGTCACTGCCTCATATAAAAAAATTCCTTCCTCAAACAGTAATTACTATGGCATCAGAAGGACTGATGCTGAAGCTGAAGTTCCAATACTTTGGCCACCTGATTCGAAGAACTGATTCATTGGAAAAGACCTTGATGCTGGGAAAGATGGAAGGCAAGAGGAGAAGGGAACGACAGAGGATGAGATGGTTGGATGGCATCACCGACTCGGCTGGACATAAGTTTGAGCAAGCTCTGGGAGTTGGTGATGGACAGGGAAGCTCCACGCCATGGGGTCACAGAGTCAGACACAATTGAGCGACCGAACTGAACTGATGGCACCTTATTTATATTGACTTGGCCAAAAAATTTGTTCGGGTTTTTCCCATATCATCTTACAGAAAGACCTGAATAAATTTTTTGGCCAACCCAACAGTTATAAAGCATTTTAAGAAATACAGTTGACACGTGAACAATAGGGACATTGGAGGTCTCACCTCAACACAGTCCAAATTCTGAGGACAACTTCTAGGTCAGCCCCCCATATCCCAGGTTTCACATCTGTGGATTCAACCAACCCAGGTTGTGTAGTAACATACTACAAATCTATTGGGAAAAAAAAAAAAAAGCCAAATATTGATACAAGTGGATCTGTGCCATTCAAACCCATGGTGTTCAAGAGTCAACTGTAATATCGAGCTTCCAAACAACTGTGTGAAGTACTCAGGGAGATAGCTTAATTTTGGGTTAAGAGGATGAGCCATTTGATCTCAACTCTGGAACCTTCAAAAACTTACTTAATCTCTCTGACCCTCAGTTTCCACTAACACTCAAAGTTACCTCACATGGTTGCTGTGCAGGTTGAAGGAGAATATTTAAAGTATGTAGCACAGTGTTCATCATGACAATCAATAAATAGTGACTATTTTCATTCTAGATGATATCATTCTTCATCTGTTTCAACAGCTTAAAGAAGATGGAATTTACAAAGGTTTAGAGTTAAGAATTCACAGGTATGAAACGGAGGGGTGACACTCTGAACCCCAATCTTCTGACTGTAAATCCTTTCAGTTTTAAGACAATGCATGGCATATTCAGGCTGATGGTAAGTAAATCACTGCTAGAATATTAATAACTTTGGTAAGTAAATTTACTTCAGGGTGACTTTTATGAGGTTATCATTTAACCCATCTACCATTATCACATTTTCTTATATTGTGAAATAAGAAGTATGTTACCTTATGTTATCACAGCATTTTCTTAAAAAAACGAAACACTGTTTTTCTGTTATTCCTTCCTTTGGTTTATTTCCAGCTTTCACTTTAAGCCTCACATTACCAATAAACATCTGACACAAAAAGGTTTCCTGAAGTTTTCTACAAACATTATACTTATTACTTAACCCTCAAATAGGGTTTGCGGACAGCAAAGTCAGTAGTACACTCAGTTTAAACATGAGATAACTCAGTAAGGTTAAATATTCAAATCGAGGCAACAGAAGTAGTGTTTCTAATTCTTAAAGTTGAGAATGAGTGGTTGGGTGAGAAGTTACTACTAATCACACTAAAAGATGATAATATTTACACATGAAAAATTATCACCTTCTAAAAAGTTGAAAAAGCATGGAAACTGTTGATAATACTGTAATTTAAAAAACACAAAACAAAAACGTGTATTGGTCCTGCCGAGATGTGTTAAGATTAGGCTCAAATGCCCCAAAGTCGGGCTTCAGAACAAACCCAAGCCCAGTAAAAGCGCGGCACTGACTGGCAGATTCCACGCGAACCACTTGCCTCCCACGTGTCTTTCAGGAAACGCACAGAACACGAGGGATAAAAGGAAGCCAAACAGGGCCAGGGGAAAGGTAAAAACCGTGGCTAGGGCTTCCCTGGGAGACTGAAGGCTCCCGAAGGCTGGGGCAGGCTGGAGGGACCTCGCGGAGCATCAGGCGGGCACCGGAGTCAGCGAACAGGCCTGGAAGGAGCACCGCGAAGACGTTCGTAGGGGGAGCGGGCGGTTCGTGGGCCCCACCCTTGGAGTTCCGCAGAGGATCGGCTCCCCTGGATCGAGTAGGGGGGTGGAGGAAGTGAGAGCGCAGAAGAAGGAATGCATAGAGGAAGGAGTTGCTAGAGGAGCGACAGGTGGGAGCTAGTCAGAGTCCGAGGTTCGCGGGGGTGGGGGTTGGCCGCACCTGCGAGACCTCCGGGCCGCCGTAGCCCCGCCCCCTCGCGCGTGGCGCCCCGACGCTTGGCGCGCGGGCCGCTCTCCTTCCAGAGGTCGCTCTTGCCCGAACGGTCGGCTTCCCTCTGTTGCGCCTGCGTAGTCGGGAGGGGAAGTGAGGCGGTTTCCTCGGCGCCTTTTCCGGCGGCGGCAGCGGCAGAACTGGGAGGAGGCTGTGGAGGCCGGAGGGAGCCCGCGCGCGGGGCGGCGGCTGGAGGTAACCTCCTGGGCTGAGCTGGCGAGGCGGACCCCCTCGGCCTCCACTTTCCTCTGGGGCTCCAGCAGTAACTCCTTTTTCCCTCTCTGTGTCTCTGCAGGCAGCTCACCGAGTTCCCGCGAGGATCCATGACCTGACCGGGCGCCGGAGCCGCGCTGCTTCTCGGCTGGCCTGGGTCGGTGGTGAGCGCGGTGCTCGCGGACCGGGGACCGGGCCGAAGGGCCGCAGTCTCCCGCGGCGGAGCCAGGAGAAGGCGGAGGAGCGGGAACCGCGGCGGCGCTCGCGCGGCGCCTGCGGGGGGAAGGGCAGTTCCGGGCCGGGCCGCGCCTCAGCAGGGCGGCGGCTCTCCCGGCGCAGACTCAGCGCCCCGGCGGCCGCGGCGCCTGGAGGAATCAAGTTGTGTGGTGGGTGATGCCCGAGTGAGCGGCGGCCCCGGGCCTCTGCCCAGAGGAGGCGACTCCCACGCAGGCCGCACGGGCGCCCTCGCGACTGGGAGGCTCCGTTTCTGTTTCGCGGCGGCGGCGGCGTTGTTGGCGGAGGGGACCCGGGACACCTGAATGCCCCCGGCCCCGGCTCTTCCGACGCGATGGGGAAGGTGCTATCTAAGATCTTCGGGAACAAGGAAATGCGGATCCTCATGTTGGGCCTGGACGCAGCCGGCAAGACAACCATCCTGTATAAGTTGAAGCTGGGCCAGTCGGTGACCACCATCCCCACTGTGGGTTTCAACGTGGAGACGGTGACTTACAAAAACGTCAAGTTCAACGTATGGGATGTGGGCGGCCAGGACAAGATCCGGCCGCTCTGGCGGCATTACTACACCGGGACCCAGGGTCTGATCTTCGTAGTGGACTGCGCCGACCGCGACCGCATCGACGAGGCCCGCCAGGAGCTGCACCGCATTATCAATGACCGGGAGATGAGGGACGCCATAATCCTCATCTTCGCCAACAAGCAGGACCTCCCCGATGCCATGAAACCCCACGAGATCCAGGAGAAACTGGGCCTGACCCGGATTCGGGACAGGAACTGGTATGTGCAGCCCTCCTGTGCCACCTCGGGGGACGGACTCTATGAGGGGCTCACATGGTTAACCTCTAACTACAAATCCTAATGAGCATTCTCCACCCATCCCCCGGAAAGGAGAGAAATCAAAAACCCATTCATAGGATTATCGCCACCATCACCTCTTTGAATTGCCACTTTCTCTTCTTTTGAATTTGAACTCTGGAGTTACAGTTCTGCGGTTTGGGGGAGGGGGTTAGGGATTTTCTTTCTTTTTTTTTTTTTTTTTGCTTTGCGTTAGGATGCTCTGATCTGACTTTTTGACATGAACACAAAGTGCTAGATACTCTTGTTGACTTCCAGCAAATGGGATGGGGGAAATATAGCAGTTCTTGGTAAATTCCTTTATAATAATGGTTTGATTTTTTATCTCGAGAGAATCTTCTTTTCCAATGTATGCTTTTTTCCTTTTTGCCCAGTTTCCTTATCACTTGCTGTAGATGGCTTATTTTGCATTCATGCAGACTATGTTGCAAGTCTGTTTCATCTAGTAAACTGAAAATTATTGCTTAATCAAACTGCCGTTTGTCTTTTATATTTAAGGCCTCCCCCCTCCCCGCCCCCGCCCCTTATGAGTTCTGACTTTAACTTAGTAAATTCAAATGTGACCTTTTATATCTAAGACCAGTATAGTAAACTTAGCCCACAGTGGCAAATGATGAGTAATATCCTTGTAATATGTTCCAGTTGCACATCAGTATGTTAAACAGGTAATGTAAGAAGTTCTTTGAAATTTCAGCTATTAAGTTCTGAAACATACATCATGCATGAGTAAGGATAAAACTCAAGTTCCCCATTGCAAAGCTAACTTACACTGCATAAAACTATGAAAATATAACCTGTCAAGGATACAGATTTTTTTTCACTGCAAAGTTAGCAGCTTTGCTATGTTTTTCCTCTTTTTTAACTTTAAAAACAGACTCTTCCAGAAAATGGAGCAATAATGGTGTATAACATACACAGATGAAATATTTGTAGATATTTTAAGTGACTTTTGGGCAAAACTGGAATATATCCTTTTACCATGTTTCAAATATCTAAGACCAGTAGATTTAAATTCCTGGAATGGTTACTTTGTTCATTAATAAATCATTTAACAATTCAAATTATATTCACCTTTTACCTAGTTGGGAAAAAAAAATCTGTTTCCACATTACAGCAACTGATTAACCTGAAGATGTCTTTTTTCAGTAAATGAGTGATCCATATCTCCATTAATTAGAACACTGGAAAAGATGTTTTATAAAAAAAGGTATTCTGTTGGGTTAACTCATGCAAATAGATATCCTGTTGGTTCAATAATACACTATCTCCTTTAAGAAAGGAAATGTGATGAATGAATGATGTGTAGACTTGAGGAATGACAAAGGGGAAATAGGATGTAGAAGAAGAACCTACAGATGACAATGAATGTAAACTTATTTTTCTTCAACTGTAAGCAATGTGCTTGCTGGTGATACCCAGATCTTAACAAGATTACTTGCTTAGCTGGTTAGGACCAGTAACTAGATTATTGAGACCACTATGATAATACTTTGAACCAAATGTTAATGCTTGATACAGAATAGTGTAGCAGCATCTGGTTCTTATATAGCCTTAAGGATTAATTGTAGAGATCCTCAAGGAATTAAAACTTAGGGAATTTCAGAAATGTAGATTGCAAATGCAGTTTACAGGAAAAGGTGAAGTGGGTTTTGTTTATGAGGGTGTCTGAAAACAAAAATTGAACGGGATATCATGGTATATGATTGGACAGTATTGGTCCTTCATGCTTTGGCCATATTGTATAATGGAGCTTTTACCAAAGATGTATGAAAAATATAAGGCTATAGAAAATTAACTCTTCAAAGTAAAACTCTTGACAAACGTTTTACTTAAAGCAGATGAGAAAAGGTGCTATGTTGTAGGCTCCTAATGGTGCAGAGGGATTTTTCTAATTCAAAATGCAACTAAAGTATCAAGTTCTCAGTTTCAGTTTAGTAGAAGTATCTCTGGAAATGAAGCTGACACACATCTAAGAACATTTTAGTTGCTTTTAAAATTCCCAAAGCTCCATCATACATTTAATTACTAGTGTTTTAAATGATTACATATAAGGTACATAAACATGGGTTATACAAATATCAATGTTACAGTAACATCCTGAAGCGACAAGCACAAAGGTATAAATGCCTAAACTGGAGGAAACTTGAAACCCTCATGTTAATTCTTAAATGTAGTATTTCTAACTTGTGACAAGACAGATTGGTAGGCAGCCATTTTTGTGTCTTAAAATAACTGGGGGCATAGTTAAAATTTTATACATCAAGTGATTGCTAAGGAATGTTGCAGGTGAGATGTGGTTATTTTTAGTTTATTTGAAATGTCTTAAGGTGGGGGGAGGAGGGGAAGCAAATATTTGAAATTTGGAAAACCCTAAACCGTTTGATAAGAAATTGTAATTTTCACTTACGTTATCTTTAAGGATATAAAAGGTTGATAAATTGGTGTAGTTAAATTGAGCCATAGCCATTGGTGATCATGGGGACCGGTAATTAAGCCTGCAGAAAATAATTACAATCTAAGAATTTAAGAAATAAGATCCTGAAGATTTTGTTTAATTGCATCAATTTCTGTATTTTATGTGCATTTAAAAACTGCAGTAAGTTGAATGGGTTAATCTTGTCTAATATAAGTAAATGAGTCTGTAGACTGTGATCTCCCCAAACTAAAAAGTACAGTACTTGGAATTGTGTTCTTTATGGTTGTAGTGTTGGTAAAGCACTAATATGCAGAAAATAAAGGAATTACACAGTGCAGTTTCTCACGTTATGTTACTCGTTTGAACTAGATTAAGTGGGATGTGTGGTGTGTTGGGCCATGTTTTTCTCCAGGGATGTATGGTTTAAAGTGACTTAATTTGGGAGTCATCTAGTCTTTGTAAGAAGAAGAAGAATCAGTTTGGTTCTTGTGATTCTGGCTATCAAAGAAGTTTTGTGCTGATTTAGTTCCTCCAAATTTAATCTGAACTTATGATAACTTTTAGAACACAGAAACAGTTGAAAAATATAGAAAGTAAAAGTTCTATAGCAGTTTTTATTATGCTGCTTTTTTTTTTTCTTAGAACAAATTGTGTCTCTTAAAAGAATTGGCCTACAGCATAGTTTTAATCCTTGACAATTGACTTGGATTTTAGAAAGTTTGTCTTAAAAACCAAGACTGCTTGTCTTATAAACATGGCAGAATTGTAGCCCTTTAGAAAATAAAATAGATGAAGAATAACCTATAAAGGGTTTTTTAAAAACATGTTTTTTTGTGGGCATTTCTTCTTAGCAAGGAATAGTAGTATTCTACTACTAGTTTGTTTAGAATATCTTTGATTTCTAGTATAATAACTCTCACATTAATATTATTAATGGCTATGAAGTATCAGAGATAGTGGTAGAGGATATTTTATATCTTAGTTTTTATGTTTTAATATAAGCTTAGAAATATAGCTGTAATGTGAATGGTGGTGAAGGTTACTGAATTCCCAAAGTTATTTCCTCTTTACCTCGCCAAGTATATATATGGGTGGTGGTAAGGCAGATTTTTCCTTAGAGGTAAAAATTGTAAAACCACATTCAGCAATTAGAAATAATAAATCTAATCACTGAGTATAATGTATTTGGAATATAATATTCACTAGAATCTTCTTTTGCTTTGTTTGTATTGAATGGTAAAGACAAAGTAGGAAGGGTTACAATTTTATGAAATTTATAGAAAGGGAATGTTGGGAGATGGAGTGATAAAAGAGGCAAAGTAACTTCTCTCCCTGCTTTGCTAGACTTGAAAGTTGTCAGACTAGATAAGTGGTTGAATGGGCAGGGAATCCTTAGAGGTGAGATCAAAGAGGTGGAATAGGTCCTATAGAGGGGTTTAGGAATAACAATTGAAATTTGTTAAGTAAGTCAAAGTAATGGTAAGCTTCCAGGGAATTAGTCTAGAAATAACCTTTCTTTGGCAGTAAGAAAATACCTTTGAATTTTAAAATGTTTTATGACTGCCTGAAACAATGTTTAAAAAAGTATTTGTCAGTCTTGGATACCTTTTCTCTTGTCTTCATTTGGATATACAGTTGGCCCTGAATGACATGGGTTTGAACTGTTTGGATATGAGTGGGTCCACTTATACCAGTAGTAAATACTACAGTATTACATAATCTGGAGTTGGTTGAATCAGCAGATACTGTGCAACTACAATATGCGAAGATTTGAATTTTCCATTGCACAGATGGTCAGCGCTTCTTACCTCCAAGTTGTTCTAGGATCAACTGTGTATTTCCTCCATGGTTTTTCTAAGTGTGTAAGTTTACTTATTGAGAGCCTTCTGATGTGCCTGGCACTGTTCTAGGGACAATGAAGAAAAAAAATATATATCAGTGGACAAAAATCTCCTTTATGGAATTTATATTGGTGTTGGGAGGTAGGAGTGATAAAAATGTTAGGTGATATACTATGTATTACATAGTATGTTTTATATATATATATATATATACATATATATATATATATATACACACACACACACACACATATATATATATATATATATATATACATAGGGGACAGGTAGGCATGTATCCAGAGAAGTACTCATTGAGAAGGTGACATTTGAACAAATATTTGAAGGCAGAAAAATTAATGAAATTGACATAGTAACAAAAAGATAATATGTATAGTGTAAAACAAGGCTGGGGAAACTGGTCAAGGGCTAAGAATGTCTCTTTACATTTTAAAGGATCTTAAAAGACTGAAAAAAAAAAACCCAAATGTGAATATGTGACAGAGACAGTATCCTGAAAAGCCTTCAATATTTACTTATCTGGCCCTTGATTGAGAATGTTTGTTGACCCCAGATCTAAAGCCCTGTTTCTGGGGATGGTTTTTGACCACACTTCGAGGCTAGTGGGATCTTGGTTCCCAAACTAGGGACTGAACACTTGCCCTTGGCAGCGAAAACATGGAGTCCTAATCACTGAACCACCAAGGAATTCCCTAAAGCCCAAATTTAAAAGCATTACCAAAATATACAGCAAATCCCTCAAAATACCATTGTTAAATGAGTCTAATCAAAACTTTAGGAAACAGCAGCACATGTCATGTACCACATTTGAACATGTAGTGATCTTTGAGACGTATTTGAGTAGTAGTCTAACCTGGGCTTTTTTCTTGCTGGATGAGTGTTTTTCAGTATCAGTTTTCACATTCTTAAAAATTTCATGAATCATTTCATTAAAAAATATTTCTCTTATTTTTATGGTAGTTTTACTGGTCTTTGGCTATAAGTTAAGCATGCTATTCGTACAAAGTGCCTTTCCTCCAGGTAACCTGGAATAGTTTGATAACATCATTGAACTGTGGCTTTTACTCAGTTGGTATTATTCAAGTCCTGAATCCAGTGTTTTTAATTATGAAACTTTGCAAGAGGAAGTGTTTTATTTGGACTTGGAAAATAATATAATGCAAGGTATTTAGTTTCTTATTGTACTATTCACCGACCACAACCCTATTCCTCTAATCAGTATAAATTAGGAAAAATAATTGACATGTGAATTATTACTTGCATAGAAAAATTGTTCTATACTATATACATAGTAGAATGTGGGAATTCCTAACTATCTTAAAAGAGAACCTAAAACAATTTAGGAGTTATGGAAGTAAGTTTTACAGAGGATATTTACAAGTGAGCTTTAAAAAATAAAAATACCTCTTGTTCATAGAAGGGTCTATGTGGAACTGGCTAGTCATAAGCATGAAAGCTGTTTCCCATTACATCTGAATAGACTGGCCTCAGAAAGTCATAGGATGTAAGGGCAAAAGCCAAATTTGTTAAAGGAGTTATAGAAGCAAGGATCAGAACCTTTAAAGTTTGTTCCAATACAGCAAAATGTTTTCTCTCCTCCAGATCTTTTTATTTCTAAAAATTAGTTTTGTGAACAAGTCCTAAATAGGAACTAGAGGGGCATGAAGAAATCAAATTGGAAAACATTCTAGGAATAATAAGAGTTAGCGTTTTTTGAGTGTTTGCCGTGTGCCAGGCATTGTTTTAAGCATTTCATGCATATCTTCTTAATCCTCACAACGCCTTGGCAGAAAGGGCTCCCGTTTTATAGTTGAGAAAACTGAGGATTAGATCAGTTCAGTTCAGTTCAGTCACTCAGTCGTGTCCGACTCTTTGCGACCCCATGCACCACGCCAGGCCTTCCTGTCCATCACCAACTAGATAGCATATGTTAATAAGTAGCAGAGACAGACTTTGGACTCAGATAGTCTATAATGTCCTGAGAATATAACTGAGGTGAACCACTGGTTAATAATGTACCTAAAATTTTGTGTGTGTTACAGAAAGCTAATTCTGAGGAATATCCCATAATTTTATTTGGTCATCAACAGATTTTCCGTCCCTATATAATTTGAGTCTTCTGTATAGTGGCAAACATAGTATTGTATTAAATTCCAAATGAGAAAAAATTTTTTTCTGTAAAAATAACTTGTGAATACTTGCTGAATTGTGAATTTGATAGATCATTGTGAAAAATAGGTAAACATTTTCAATGAGCTGATTATTGTATGATTATTTATATATAGACTCCTTTTGATTTAAGAAAGTTTTAGAAAATTCAGGGTGTACAATTTATATTGTCTTTACCTGATAAATTTATAACTATAGACATTTCAGGTATTAATGCATGAATTTCTTGCTTTTTGTAACCTCACATATTGTAAGTGAGGTTTATTGAACACTATATCCTCCTGACAGCAAGACCCTAGAGTCCAGGGTCATCAAGGGTGCTTTATTCATATACTCGGGAATTTAAGCTGGAACTTGAGTAAAATGCCTTATTTAACAATTCTATTTTATTTCTCAGTAATTTCTATATGAGGTGGAAATTTAAGACTAGATAAGACACATGAAATATTCAAAGTAAGTAATGAAATACTTTATCAAATACTAGATTTAGGAGAGAGATTATATTTTGTACTAGACCCACAAAGTCAGAGGAATAACAATATTACTACTTACTTCAAGCTTATTGTGTGCTAAGCACTGTTGTAAGTGAATTGATTATCTCAGTTAAAATAGGTAAGCAAGGGTAGTAATCTACATATAGTATTTGGGAGAATTTTCAGTACAAATAATCCAAACCATATACTAAAAATTGTTTTTTATCTGAAATTCCAATTTAACTGGGGGACCTATATTTATATGCCACTTTATACGTATGTTCATGCGGAGGGAGAAGGAATTAGATTTTGATCCTTAATCTTTATGTAAAAGATAATGATAGCATCATTGATAGAAAGCAGGATACACAGCAGCTTTGAATAGAAACAGTTTGATAATCAGGTAAAGTGTCTCATTTATAATTTGAATGAAAAGAGGTTAGAGTCTGTTAGGCATACTCTTGTAACTATTCTCTCTTAGAGCAGTGCTGTCCAATATAAATATATTGCTAGCCATATATATGATTTTAAGTATTTTAGTTGTCACATTTTAAAAAGTGAAAATAAACAGTGAAATCAATTTTAGCAATATGTTTAACTCAAATATATCAAATATATTATTTCAATGTCACTAGTATAAAATAATTGTTACTAAGATAATTTCACCTTTGCTTCACACAAAATCCTCAAAATCCAAGAGTATGAAATACTGTATACTTAAAACACATCTCATTTAGGACTAGCCACATTCCTGTACTTAGTGACCTCATGTGGTTAGTGGCTACTGTAATGGACAGTTCATTTTTAGAGTATAGTTATTTCTTCTTGATACCATGCTTATAATTTTAGTAACTGCATTAGAGGGTACCAGTTAAGGATCATTGAGATATGATAAGCTTTCTCAGCCAGGGGTTGACAACCAGTGTCCACAAGTCAAATCTGGCCCACTGCCTGCTTTTGTAAATAAAGTTTTATTGGAACATAATCATGGTCATTTATTTGTGTACAGTCCATGGCTGCTTTTGCCCAGTGATAGCAGAGTTGAGTAGTTAGGGCAGAGACCATATGGCGCACAAGGCCTTTACTATCTGGCCCTTAATAGAAGTTGGCAAATACCGTTCTAGGTCCCAGACTAAAGTTCCAAGGATAAAACCCATACTTCATACATTTAAGTGAGTTTTCAGAAAGAAAGAATATTGAAAGAGCTAAAAGATAATGTATATATTAATGCATTTATTAAGCAAGCATTCATCTACTAGGTTCCAGGCACTGCACTAGGCTCCGTAGCTGGAAAAAATAAATGTCTTCAAGAAGGTCACAGTTCAGTTGAAAATAAATACACACAGTTAATTACAATGATGTGTTATGGTAGATGACTCATTGACTGCACATCAGGAGGCACCTTCCTCTGACTGGGGAATGGGAGGCTTCAGAAGAAGAGGATCATCTGAGGTGAGTTTTTTTTTTTTTTTCTTTTCTTTTTCTGAGATGAGTTTTAAAGGACAAATAGCAGTTACTCAGATAAGCAAAAGCTGGTTGACATCTTAGGCAGAACAGTTATGTGCAAAACCCAAAAAGTGTTAACCATCACCTTCTGGAATTTATAATTTGTTAGGCCTAGGAGCATAGTGTGGACTGGTGTGAGATGAAGAGATGATGAGGGGCTGGAGCATGAAGTGCCTTTGGTTTTTTGAGGAACTTTGGATTCTGTAATTTGGGTACTAGGAAAAAGCTGTGAGATTTTTAAGCACGAAACTGCCTGAAATTTACACTGTAGGGAGCTCACCAAATACTGTATAAAAGATGAATAAAGCTCCTAGGCTGGAAATCTACTGTATAGACTAGATGAGATAGAATTTCCTAGTTGAAGCAGTGGCTATGATGGTGGAGAGGAGAGGATCCATTTGAGAAATCCTTGAATGGCATTTTGTAAAATATGTTCTCTGGCACCCTGACCACAGAAGATAATCCTTGGGAAAAGGGGCTTCCAAGTTATTTGGGAAACGCTTCAGATTGTATCTGCATTTGGGATTCACAAGACTCTTTAGCAGTATATTGAAGATTCTTAGAAGTCCTGCCTTAACCCAGCATTTCCCAAACTCATTTGATCCCACACCCCAATATTTAAAAAAACAACAACAAACAGTCAAGGGTCCCAAGGACTGTAGTTTGGGAAACCCTATTTTAGAGACAGAATAAATGAGTTTGGGCCAACCAAATGAGAGGAAGAAGAGGGAAATTTTGCATACGTGACTACTAATGAAAGTTTTATATTTGTAAAAGTACAGCTGGAAAAGAACAAGGTTAAGGGGTGGAAGGAGATGACATACCCAGATTTGACAGCAAGTTTTAGGTGCCTATGGTATGGACATTTACATGGAGATGTCCAGTCTACATCCAGCTAGGTTAGGAGACATCTAGATTACAGATAGATGTTTAGGAATTAGCTTGTAAGTGGTTTTTCAAACCAAAGATGCTAGTGAGATTCTGGGAGTAGGAAGAATAAAGGGCAGAGAATAGAACGCCTCCCTGGGGACCACCAATGTTTAAGGGATGGTTAGAAGAAGAGAGTGTTAACAGACAAGACTGGGAAGACATGGGTCAGAATATCAATGACATCATATCCTACACAGAGATCAAGAATGGTGAAGTTCAAAATGACTTCTTTAGAACTGACATTAGAAAGTCATTGAGATCTTGCTTAGATAAATTTGAGTGAAGTGGTCAGAAACTACTTTGCAACGAAAAAGACGAGATAATAGAGAACCTGGAGATGAAGGGATGATAACACTTTAATACAAGAGGGTCATTTAATTTTCAAAACATTATTTAGGTAGGTAGGTCTTGATTATTAACGGTGGAGTGGGGAATGAAGAACATGTGCTCCCTACCACCTGTTTCCTAGAGGGAAGGGAAAAATGAAAAAAGAAACCGTTTGAAAAACATTCACCTTAATTCCTGTGAAAGTGAAAGTCACTCAGTCGTGTCTGACTCTTAGTGACCCCATGGCCTATACAGTCCATGGAATTCTACAGACCAGAATACTGGAGTGGATAGCCTATCCCTTCTCCAGGGGATCTTCCTGACCCAGGAATTGAACCAGGGTCTCCTGCACTGGGGGCAGATTCTTTACCAACTGAGCTATCAGGGAAAACCTTAACTCCTATAAAATACTTTTTTTTTTTTTAGCTTAGTTGGAGCTCTCTTCTTGGAAATGCAGTGACCATGCCCAAGTAGTTATAGTCCCACTGTAACTACAAATGTGATGGTGGTATCTCAATCTCAGAAACGTGAAAAGTAAGCCATGGTGGCTCTGACTTGTCCAGGAAATCATAGCAATTAGTGATGTAGCTGAGACTAGGTGAAAAATTTATTTGTATTTGGCAATTATATGGCCATGGAGTGAAATTTAAAAGAGTTTCTAATTTGTAGACATCATGATTGACCTAATCCCAATTTAACTAAAATATAGTTACCAATTTATTAGGAAATTTAAGATTTGTGGGATTCCCTAGTGACTCAGTGATAAAGAATCTGCCTGCTAATGCAGGAAACATGGGTTCGATCCCTAGTCTGGGAAGGCCCCACATGCTATGGAGCAACTAAGTCCGGTGCGCCGCAGCTACTGAAGCTCATGTGCCCTAGACCTGTGCACCACCACAAGAAAGCCACTGCAATGAGAAGCCCCTGCTCCTTGCAACTAGAGAAAAGCCTGAGCAGCAATGAAGACCCAGCACAGCCGAAATAAATAAAAAAAATTATTTTTTAAAAAAAGATTTGCAAACTGACAATACTGCCTGTCACAATCAGTTTTGAATTTCATGGTATTTCTTCTGCAGTGATTTAGGAGTTAGAGGTAAAAATCCTACAGGATGAAAAAGTATAGTATTAAATAATTTTATTGAATTACACATTATTGAATGGTTATTGTGTGCCTGCCAGTGTGCAGCAGGCTTTAAATGTTATCCTCACAACAGACTAGCAACATAAGTGGTGTTATCTTTCATTATCTTTCATTTTACAGGTAAGGAACTTACTGTACAAAATTCAAGCCCATGATACCACAGCTATTAAATGGGAGAACCTATATTAACATCAAGTCTTATTGACTTCAAAGCAATAGGCTTTAGGAGGGGAAGGTTCTAACAAACTGCAATAATTTTCTATTTTGTTTTTCCAACATGGAATCCAGTAATACATGGTGGCAGTTATCCAGGAGATCTGTCCATCATTAATCCAACTTATCAGGGGCTTGTGGGTGCTCCTGGAGGCAAAACAACTTTTGAAAGAGCAGAGATTGTTGGAAGTGTATGAGCAGGGTGCTTCCCTCCAAAGAGTGAAAAAGTTGGCAATTTTAAATAACTCCCAAACATTCTTCTTTATATATCCACTATCACCTTTGGGCCTGGTTGACAAGAAAGGCTTTGGGGTAAACGGGGGCATGGGGTGGGAGGGGTGCCATAGATGGTGAGGAGGAAGAGGCCTTCTTCTCTCTTTGCTGCTGCTGCTAAGTCGCTTCAGTCGTGTCCGACTCTGCAACCCCGTAGATGGCAGCCCACCAGGCTCCGCTGTCCCTGGAATTCTCCAAGCAAGAACACTGGAGTGGGATGCCATTTCCTTCTCCAATGCATGAAAGTGAAAAGTGAAAGTGAAGTCGCTCAGTCGTGTCCGACTCTTAGCAACACCATGGACTGCAGCCTACCAGGCTCCTCCGTCCATGGGATTTTCCAGGCAAGAGTACTGGAGTGGGGTGCCATTGCCTTCTCTGTCTTCTCTCCTACCTTATGTTAAATAAGGTGCTCCCACCTTGTTTTCCCTGATAGCTCAGTTGGCAAAGAATCTGCCTGCAATGAAGGAGACTCCCGTTCGATTCCCGGGTCGGGAAGATCCCCTGGAGAAGGGACAGGCTATCCACTCCAGTAGTCTGGTCTGGAAAATCCTGGGTCCCAAAGAATTGGACATGACTGAGTGACAGAGACTTTCACTTTTTCTTTCACTTGGTTTGAACTATATACCTCTATATGCCCCTGATTAGGGGATGGTTTGTAAGCTGTTGTTCTTCGGCAGCAGCAGCACACACGGTTTCTGAACTCTGTGTGGCTGGCTAGCCTTGCCCTTACTTGGGGAGGAGGAGCCAGATGTATTGGTTTCTGCTGTGAATTTGGCCAGGAGTTCTGGGCGTGTGTAGACGTGCCTTTGTGTATTTGCGTTAATTCTCTTCATCTGTCTTTGTGGGTCTCTACTTTGTATTAGCTAAGCTCATGAACATGTTATTCATCAGGAACTCAACATTTGAGGTATATAAATCTTTAAAGAATACATGGAGAAATGAGAGGAAGCCCAGGTTTATTTTTCAAAGGTTTGAGTAGGGTAGCAGAAAGATGCACATTTTAATGAAATCATCTTTGTGCCAGTGACATATTTAAGAGGTGGAAAAAACACCTCTGCATTTTTTCAATAACTTTTGGGAAAATCCACATAGTGTGTTTGAGCCACTGTTAATTATATAATAGGACTTTAATATCAAAAGTATATAAAATCTTATAGA
The DNA here is from genome assembly GCF_023699985.2 of Odocoileus virginianus. Lineage (NCBI taxonomy): Eukaryota > Metazoa > Chordata > Mammalia > Artiodactyla > Cervidae > Odocoileus > Odocoileus virginianus. The sequence goes on from NC_069679.1 coordinate 32,250,937, forward strand.
CAGACTTCATTTATTTAAAAGATTATGATATGTTAGCAGAGGAAAGCTAGCTGTTTAGTGGTAGAGGTGTATTTCCGCCCCCCCCAACCCCGTACTGAAATAAAAGTGGAAGGGGGAGGGGAGGGCAAGGCACCGTTAAAGCCAGAAGGTTGAATCATCTAAGGAAATGAGTCAGTGGCTATGAACCATAACTTTCCTTTTTCTGAGGCTTTGACTTTGAGAGCTTAATGTTGAATTATTTAAAAAAAAATCCTCTTCCATGCTATAAGTAAATTTAAAATAGAAGTTTTTAAAAAATAACTTTTAATATTAGTATTTGGGATTCATTCATTTTTTTCAACACATTTACTGGTGTCAAAAATAGTAGTTAATACCTCAAACTAAAAAAAAAAATACATAGTGATCTGGTAGTAAAGTGTCACTTCAGTCAGTATCTTTGTATTTATATTTAGCTCAAGGTAACCAATAGTGATTCTTAAACTACTTTTAAAGCAAGATTTTTGAGGTTAATACCTAATGACTCATTTGTAGACTTAACAGGACAAACCTGGGACACTGGTAGCTATTGACAGATTGTATTTTCATCTGATACACTCGAGTTTTTTCCTAGACCATGAATTGTTCCTTGGGAACCTTAAGTCTATATCTGAAATGAACACATTTTATTATGGCTTATCTTTGAAATTTAAAAAATCTGAACTGTAATTCACTTCATGGCAAATAGATGGGGAAACAGTGGAAACAGTGGCTCCAAAATCACTGCAGATGGTGACTGCAACCATGAAATTAACAGACGCTTACTCCTTGGAAGGAAAGTTATGACCAACCTAGACAGCATATTGAAAAGCAGAGACATTACTTTGTCAACAAAGGTCCGTATAGTCAAGGCTATGGTTTTTCCAGTGGTCATGTATGGATGTGAGAGTTGGACTATAAAGAAAGTTGAGCACCAAAGAATTGATGCTTTTGAACTATGGCGTTGGAGAAGACTCTTGAGAGTCCCTTGGACTGCAAGGAGATCCAACCAGTCCATCCTAAAGGAGATCAGTCCTGAATATTCATTGGAAGGACTGATGCTGAAGCTGAAACTCCAATACTTTGGCCACCTGATGTGAAGAGCTGACTCATTTGAAAGACCCTGATGCTGGGAAAGATTGAGGGCAGGAGGAGAAGGGGACGACAGAGGATGAGATGGTTGGATGGCATCACTGACTCAATGGACATGGGTTTGGGTGGACTCTGGGAGTTGGTGATGGACAGAGAGGCCTGGCATGCTGCGGTTCATGTGCTTGCAAAGAGTCGGACACGACTGAGCGACTGAACTGAGCTGAACTGAACTGAACTATAATTATCAAGTTTGAGGATAAAGACAGCTAAGTATGTCAAAGTAAACAGTAGTACTGGTATATGCAAAATTCTTAGCCTTTTGTGGTTGATTGCCTATCTATGATTTGAATTCTTTTTAGATTGATTTATATTTTTTATTCTCTCCAATTAATAGATAATACTTGATTTAAGATAGTGAATGCATTTCACACAAGAACCTAGTATTTAGAAACCTATTTGAGGAATCTTATTTTTTTTTTTTTTGTCATTGAGACAAACTTAAGTTATACAATAAAATGTCACATATTGATTCTTTCTTTTTCTTTACTTAGTGTAATAATGTAATAGAGACATCTTGGAGAAAATATTTTAAATAAATGCTAACAGGTACTCTTATTATTTGTTGGAAATCTCATTGGAGTATAGGTTTTATTAATTAAAAATTTATTTTTTATTTTGGAGCATAGATTTTAGACTAGCATGGAAAATTTTCCAAATTATATCCTGGGTAACTAATCTTCCTTTTAGTATTGTTGGCAGGATTTTTGTTTCCATGTGCTTAGACATGTTAATATTTCTTTTTCTACACTTAGGGCGATTTCTAGGCTATAGGGTTTTTTTTTGGTTGTTGTTTGTTTCTGTTTTTTTCTTAGTGCACATCCCTTCCTAAGAAACCCTAAAGTATATTGCCTACTGGTGCACATCAGAGTCCATGTCGCTTTCCTGAGCATCAAAACAGTGACTAAGGAAACTGTGACTTCTGCATAGGTGTTAGAAATGCTAGAGTAAAGAATTAGACTCTGGAAACATCGTGTGTATGATGTTGGAATATCATTCATAGCATGAAGGGAGGGCTGAAGGAGGAAGAGGTGCCCCCCCCTCAAAATAGTTGTCTAAGACAACTCCTACCTTTCCACCGGCATTTTAGGACCCTGCCTGACAACTTGGGGAAAGAGCATAATGTTTTGAGTCAGACCTAGGTTTGAACCCAGCCCTGCTACTCAATAGTTAAGTGACATTGGAAAATTTCTCTCTTTGCTTCCTTTTCTAAACATGGGACTGGTAATGTTCACCCAGCAGGGCTTTATCATTAGAAGTGGTAATTTAGGAGAAAGTCTCTTGCATAACATCTGGCATGGGAAGCACTCAGTAGATGTTAGTTCTATTTTCTTTCTTCCCTCTAACTTAATAATTTTTAAAAAATGAAAGAAAAAATAAAATTTTTTCTTATACTAGCCTTGAAGTACTTAATGATGAAATTACGTATCTTGAATTTGTCTTAAAATAATCTGGGAATAAGGAGTGGGTTTACAGGTGACACTATATGGACTATGAGTTGCTAACTGTTGAAGTTGAGTGAATGGGTACATGGGTGTTCAATTGAATGTTTGAAATTATCCATAGTAAGTTTGAAAAATTATACTGTACATAAAAAAATATTCAGTGAACAAAGACTTTCTCAAGGTACTGCAGAGCCAACTATTTGTTGTATTAATACCTTTTTAAAGATGATGACTGAGAACAGGCATTGTTGATTTATGAATGGTGGTAGTTTTTTTCTCTTCAACTACACAAAATGTGTAGTCACCAATATGCCCAAGAGGAAGGAATGTCAAGAGAAAAGTCTGAAAAAATCCTGGAGAGGTTTAAATGCTTTTGTTTAATTATCTGAGTCACTCTCAGGGTGGAGGTTCTGTGGCATGGCTCTCAGCCAACATAATTTTCAGCTGGAAAAAGACAGTAGTTGCTACAGGAAACACAGTAACCAAAATGACTGCTATGACATTGGAACCAACTTAATATGCAGACATTTTTTTCGTTATTGCAGGATCACAATGGATATATAACAGTGTTTCCTCTTCTGCACCATATTCAATTTTCTAAGAATGAATATATACTGAGTTACAAATTTAACAGAAAAATTTCCAGAGAGTGAACAAGTGTGGAACATTTCCTCATAGGGATATGGTTGTTCTGTACATCACTGAGATATAAAGGGGGAAAAAATTCTGACTTTTTTTATGTTGAATGGTGATTAAAGTCACATTCATTACTGCAGAAAGCTAAAGAACTACTTTTTTAAAAATGTCTGCAAATCTTCTGGGGTGAATTCTAGAAGTTAATGTGTTTGAGAAATAAAAAATTGCTGTTAATATATTTAAACAATTGACATTCGAAATACAGGAATATGATTAGATTAATGTGGTTAGTATTTCATCAAATTTGATATTCTTGATCACTGATTAAATTGAAGACTTACTTTTAAAGAACAAAACCAGAAGTGAGGTGCCAATTTAGAGAGAACAGGGAATTTCACTTTTTTGTTCTGCATTTATAAAATAACTGTTTCTTTCTTAAAGCTTTTCCTGAGGATGCTGGTATCCTTAGCATAACCTACTATAGTAAACTGATATTTAAACAATTTTTCATTAAAGTCTCAGTTCAGAAATTATGACCATTGAACAATGACAACCTCTCTGTAGCCTATTGCTGTGAAAGAGACTTCCCAGGTGGCTCTGAGGGTAAAGAATCAGCCTGAAATGTGGGAGATCTGGGTTTGATCCCTGGGTTGGGAAGATCCCCTGGAGAAGAGAATGGCTACCCACTCCAGTATTCTTGCCTGGAGAATTCCATGCACAGAGGAGCCTGGTGGGCTACAGTCCATGGGATTGCAAAGAGTCAGATGCAACTGAGTGACTAACACACAGACACAGACACACACACACACACACACACACACACACACTACAAAAGAGGTATAAACAAAATGCTACAGGCATACAAAGGCTTGGGAGTTGTCAGCAAAGAAGGCCAGCAAAGGAAGAAACCTGGACGAGAACTAACACTTACTGGAAATTTACTGTTGTGGGTACCAAGTTTTTAAATGTACTTAATCCACCTTGCAAGAACTGCTTGAAGTTACGGGAAATTAACAGCAGTTGTTCCAGAGTTAGACTGCCTAGATTCCCACCCTGGCACATAATAGCACACACTACTATGAGACCTTGGGCAAAATTGCAAAGGACAGAATCATACTAAAAAAAAATTTATTTTTTATCTGAATTTCCTGTGGTATCCTTTATTTTATCTGACAACCCTACAGAGGGGATTAAATTAGTAAAATCTTAGAAATTACATAGAACAGTACAGGTACATGTAAGTGCTAAGTAAAGGTTAGTCTTTACTTTTGGAATTATCCCATTTTATAAGTGATGAAGAACTCAGGTTAAATAATTTGCCCTTTGCTCTAGAGAGAAAAAAGTAGTTTGTCTGGCATGTCAAATGCTGTAGCCACTGTGGTGTGATAGATTGATTGGCAGTTCCTCAAAATGGTAAACATAGAGTTACCATATGACCTGGCCCCTAAATCCAAGCCCCACTCTCTGTGAGCAGGTTAAACAGGGCTGTAAATACCAAGAGGTGGGGAACACTGAGGGCCTCCTTAGAGCATGCCTACCAGAGCATGGAATGATCCTTTGTCCACATCAGGACACAAGGATACTTCAGCACTCTTCTGTGAGGGGTCACCCATCTCTTTTTAGTGGGAAAGCAAAATGTAAATATATATATATATATATAATTTAGTAATTTAGAACTCTCTTTTTAGTTGCAGTAAAGGAGAACTAAATGCTTACAGAATAACTTAAACATATTGCAATTGAAGAACTGAAATCTCCCTTTAACTAATATAAGCATTTTAATTATTGCTTCTCCTAGCCTCTCTGAACTTCAGCGAGAACAGCTTCTGCATAGAGCTGTAACTGGTGGAAGATATGAGTGTCTACATATCTTAGCTGACAGTTTATTAGATATGTGTTGGAAATGTCGAGTAAATTTTTGCACATAAAAACACAGGAATTTATTAATATTAGCTATTAAGGGTATCTTATTGTTTGACAATAAATAATGGAAGCATGCCATGTATATCAATTTGGAATTTTTTTCTGCAGCAATAAACACACACAGTCAATTGTATCCTAAACAATTGAGTGCTTATTTTCTCACCTAATTTAAGGCCAGAGGTAGGCAATTGTGGCCTGGTGTGACATAAGGAATGGAATCAAGGACCTTGCAGTTTGTGTTTTCCCAGGCTGTAAGACTAAACAGGCTGACTTGTTTGTTTATGAGCCCATGACGGTTGCTGCAGTTCTGGGTACCTGTGCCCATTTTCAAGGCAAGGAGGAGAAGGGGGACAGCTCCATTGGCTAGAACTGTGTCACCTGGTTTCTCCTAGTTCCAAGGAAGGCTCAGAAAACAAGCACTGAACTTTCGAGCCTCTCTAGTGGAAGCGGACAAGGATGAAGCAGGGTTTTGAGTTAGCTTTATTGAAGGGAAATGGTCAAAAAGTTGAGAAATGTTCAATGGGATTGAAATGTTCAATGGGATTTGGATAAGCTGAAAAGAGGAAATAGGGGTACAGCATGAACCAAGGATGCAGTGAACACTGGGGTACTTGAGGAGAAGTACACTTGGGGTACTGTAAGAAGAATAATGCTGAGAAGTGACAGAGACTGGGTGTGGGGCTTGGTTTGGCTGCAGTGATTAACAGGACACCGATAAAGGATTCTGAGCAGGGAAATGATATGTGAGGAAAGGGTAAGAAATATCTGGCAATATCAATTGTAAAGTAGTGAGCTGCATGATAAGGAAGCCTGGAAACTGCTGCGGTAATCCAGTTGTGAAACGCTAATTACTAAGGTGGAAATATACATAATTCCAACATTCAACCATTTTAGATTCACTCATGTTCGTGGTGATGGTAGGATGTCCAAATGGAAAAGTCTGGTAATGAACAAAGATAGAGGACATAGATTTTCTAACAGTAGAGTATCAGAGAAAAATGTGACTATCTAGACAGTTAGATACTTTTCATCCTATATTTCCTGGATGTCTTTTCAGCACTGAAGCTTTCAGTGGCTTTGACTCCTGATATTATTTCTAAGTTCTGCATTCTTGCATTCAACTGTTCCCAGGATATCTGCCCGCAGATATCCTAGTGGACTCTTCAACTCATCATGTCAAAATAGATTTGTTTTTTCCTTTTATCCTTTGCCTTATCTCTATCATACTTGCCTCATATTCTTGGTCTCATTTAGTGATATCACATCGAACTAGCTAACTATGCTAAAAACTTGCCTTTGATTGATCCCTCTCTTTACCCTCCTACATTCTGTTGCTTATATATCTGATCAGTGCTGTTGAATCTCTTTCCTCTTCATCTCCCACTGCCCATCTCTTAGTTTAGGCTCTCATTATTTCTCACCTGGATTATTGAAATATTTTCTACTTGCTTGAGTCTTAGCAAAAGAGCATCCAGATTGCTACTAAAAGAATCATTTTAAAATACAAAGATGATTTTCTCTCCTTCTTGCTTAATGTTTTTAATGGCTTTCAATACATAAAGAATAAAGTTGAAACTTATTACCAGTGGTTAGAAGAGCTCTCCATAGCACTCACTTTATTTCCAGCCTCACTTTCTTCTATCCCCTTGAACTCCTCATCAAACTTGTGCTTAACATGCTATGCCGTGTCTTTGCACTGTCTCCTTAGCTTGACATTTTCATATCCACCTTTGAACATTTTGGTCATCCTTTAGCAATATCTCCTTCTGTGAAAACTTCTCAGATGTCAGTCACATTCTTTTTTTTTTTTTTTTTTTAGCTCCCATGATTCGCATGAACCTTTAATAGGGCACTTACCACATTATGGGCTTACCTGATACCTCAGTTGGTAAAGAATCTGCCTGCAATGCAAGAGACCCCAGTTTGATTCCTGGGTTGGGAAGATCTGCTGGAAAAAGGATAGGCTACCCATTCCAGTATTCTTGGGCTTCCCTTGTGGCTTAGCTGGTAAAGAATCCGCCTGCAATGTGGGAGACTTGGGTTCGATCCCTGGGTTGGGAAGATCCCCTGGAGAGGGGATAGGCTACTCCAGTATTCTGGCCTGGAGAATTCCATGGACTACAGCCCATGGGGTCACAAAGAGTTGGACATGCCTGAGTGGCTTTCCCTTACTACTACCTACCACATTATACAGTTGTTAACCAAGTGTTTTCCTCTGGCTCATGGACAATGCAATGTGTTCTTGCTGTGTTCTGGTGTATAGCATAGTGCCTGGTCCATAGTTGGGGCTCAGTAAATTTTCATGCATTACCATGGATGTGGATGAGCTGTTCCCAGGAGAGAGATTAGGTTGGGGATCCAAGGACCAATCTAAAGGGAATGCTCATAATTAGAGGATGTGGGGCAAAAAAGAATGGATGGAGGATCAATCAGTGAGATGAAGCAAGAACCATACATTCATCATGTAGAGCCCTGCACTGAGTGTGAAGTACGCTGGTGTGTTAAGCTAACAGTATTTGTTTTGGCTTTGCTCTGTCTCCAGGTTACATCTAGTCTCGATATCAAAAGAACTTTTCTCTGTTGCTTTGATTTGTAGTTTCGAAAAAACTCTTGTAAGTACTGTCCTATTTTCTTAAAGATACTCAACCTATAGGTTTTTGTACTGAAGTATGAATTATGTGGTGTTGGAGAAGACTCTTGAGAGTCCCTCGGACTGCAAGGAGATCCAACCAGTCCATCCTAAAGAAGATCAGTCCTGGGTGTTCACTGGAAGGACTGATGCTGAAGCTGAAACTCCAATACTTTGGCCACCTCATGCGAAGAGTTGACTCATTGGAAAAGACCCTGATGCTGGGAGGGATTGGGGGCAGGAGGAGAAGGGGACGACAGAGGATGAGATGGCTGGATGGAATCACCGACTCAATGGACGTGTGTTTGAGCAAACTCCAGAAGTTTGTGATGGACAGGGAGGCCTGGTGTGCTGCAATTCATGGGGTCACAAAGAGTCAGACATGACTGAGCAACTGAACTGAACTGAACTGAACTGATGAATTAATTTTAATTCAGTGGGGAGACATACAGAGGGGAAAAGTCTGAATCTAAAAATCGCAGAGGTGAGTTCCTTCCTAGGCCCTCACTAAGTTGACATAGTCCCTCTGTTATGCTTTGAAATCATACACACTTTCTGGGGATGTCACTGCCCATGCTTGCTATTGATCTCCCGATTAATCTCAGTGCCCAGAAAGTGAAAGCAAGTACCAAACAAAATGTTCAATCTTTTCTTAAGCTCACCAACTGCAGAACTGATATTATTATATAAAAATTTATAGGAAAAACTAACAACAACAACTGTGCTAAATATTAATTCCAAACTGTTTATAACCTAGTGCTCATACTCCACTGTATGTTGCAAAAAAAATCCTTGCTTTTTGTATATGTGATGTGGTGGTCTATTGATTAACTTAAATACACATACTACATGGGACTTCCCTGGTAGTCTAGTAGTTAAGACTTTGTCTTCCAATAAGGAGAGTGTGGGTTTGATCCTTGGTCATGGAGCGAAGATCTCACATACTTTGTGGTCAAAATCCAAAAAAAAAAAAAAAAAAAAAAAGAGAGAAAGAGAGAGAGAGAAGAAGGAGCAACATTGTAACAAATTCAATAAAGAATTAAAAAATGGTTCACATTAAAAAATCTTTAAAAATAGGCATGCTACAGCAATACCTACACTGAATGTTTACTTTAGTCTTCTTAGTTCACCTGTTATTTAGGTGATCACTATGTCCATATATTCTGTTCTCTGTTTCATTTTTTACTTCCTCTTGGCCTTGACTCCTGGGATTTGCCATATTTCTATTCCTCTTGGTTTGTGCCATATGTGTTCAATTATTTCCTAATCCAATTTTCCAAGTCATAGCTTCATCAAACTGCTTCTTCTTTGACTGGCCTATCTTACTGCCAACATCTGCTCTTGATTAACTCCCAAGCTACCCACAGTAGATCTTGGCTTATTTAATGAACCCAAAGTCACCCTCTTGAATTTTTTTCATTCTTTTGCATTTTCCTCTTTGAATTTTACCTTCTCTAGGCTCTCATTCAGGCTTTAAAATTATAAAAGTGAGCCATGGATGAAAAATTTGAAAACAGTGGGAGATGGAGAGGAAAGTAATCTCTAGTTTCACCACCTAAAGAAGACCACGAAAAGAGATATCTCTATTCTCTTTCAACTTTTTCTTAGCATGAAAATATATTTCCCTATGTTATCAGTATAAACTCTTAAACATTATTTGTAAGGGTACTATATGTTCCACTTTTAAAATGACAATATCATTTTTTTTTCTGTTAGAATATTGGCTTAAAAAAAACCCACCAACATAATACCAAATTGCTTTATAAGAGGAGATGACCAATTTCTGTCACCAACAATAGTATGTTAGTGCCAATAACCTTGCATTTTCCTCAATATTGACGATTACTACACTAACTTAATAGGTAAAATTTTCAGTTTAAAGGGTTATCAGAGCCCTGAAAACAGTACCAATGAACCTTAAAATATTTTTTTTAAATTTTATATTGGAGGGTTGATTAACAATGTTGTGTTAGTTTCAGATGTATAGCAAGGTGATTCAGTTATACATATACATGTATTTATTCTTTTTCAAATTCTTTGAACCATTGAACTCAAAGTTCAGAGTCAGAATTTAGGAGTTAAAGGGAGCTTCAGAAATCATCTAGGCCAATTTCCTCATCATTCAAATGAAGAAAAGGATCTCCAGTTGATTTGCCCAATGTCATAGGTTAATAATGACAGAGTTGGGGCTAGAGTTTGGGTTTCTTGAAATGTGGTTCACTTTTCTCGTTTTATTCTTCATACTGGTACTGAAATTAAACCTCATTTTGGGTTTGATATTGCTTTGAATACAGTTTTTAGGATGGATTAGCATACATGAAATTTCCAGGAGTAGTTTATCACTTAGAATTGTTTCAGTTCAGTCGCTCAGTTGTGTCCAACTCTTTGAGACCCCATGGACTGCAGCACGCCAGGCTTCTCTGTCCATCACCAACTCCAGGAACCTACTCAAACTCATGTCCATTGCATTGGTTATGTCATCCAACCATCTCATCCTCTGTCATCCCCTTCTCCTCCCGCCTTCAATCTTTCCCAGCATTAGGGTCTTTTCCAACGAGTTGGTTCATCACATCAGGTGGCCAAAGTATTGGAATTTCAGCTTCAGCATCAGTCCTTCCAATGATAAAAAGTTACCCAAATAATAATTGTGTCTCCTGCATTGCAGGAAGATTCTTTACCATCTGAGCTGAAACTCCTCTTTTTTTTTTTTTTTTCATTTATTTTTATTAGTTGGAGGCTAATTACTTTACAATATTGTAGTGGTTTTTGCCATACACTGACATGAATCAGCCATGGATTTACATGTGTTTCTGATCCTGAACTCCCCTCCCACATCCCTCCCCATGAAACTCCTCTTATATAACAAGAATTCTGATGCGTCTGTTACTTAATTCTGCAAAACAAATAATCCCTAAAGTTTCATGGATTAAACAATAATTTGTTCTTGCTCATGATTTCTATAGTTCAAGAATTCAAAAGTCACTTGGCTGGGTAAATCTGTCTTAAGGTCTTTGATGAGATTGCTGTTAACTCTCATGGCTGTAGTCATCTGAAGGCTTGACTGGGGCTGGAGGATATAGTTCCAAAGTGGTTCACTTTCATGATTGGTAAATTAGTGCTGTCTGTTGGCAGGAAGCATTTTCTCCCTACATGTGCCCCTCCAGAAAGCTCCCTGAATGTCTTTAAAGGATGGCTTGCTAGCTTTCCCCACAGTGAGCAATACAAGAGAGCGAAGCAGAAGCTGTGATGCTTTTTATGATACAGCATCAGAAGTCACACAGCATCACTTTGCTCTCTTTTGTTAATCACACAGGCCAGCCCTGATTCCTTGTGGGAGGGTACTACTCAAAGCTGTAAAGGCCAGGAGTTAAGGGTCACTGGGGGCCAACTGGGATGCTGGCCACCACAGTAGGAAATTCATAGGTAATATGAAGATAAAAGTATGTTATCATAGATCCAAGCTCTTTCTCATCTTGCCAGTCTGCCATCCGTAGTTATGAATTGCTGTCCTATAGCTGGAATGCCGTTGTGGTTCTGCCAAGTGTTACTTTTAGGTGCCAGAATGGAAAGTGGAGGAGGAGAAATACGAAATACAGCACACTACATTCCCTCATACCATATATAAAGATAAACTCAAAATGGTTTAAAGACTTAAATGTAAGACATAAAACCATAAAACTCCTAGAAGAGAACATTGATGGAACACTCCTTGACATAAATCATAGCAATATTTTCTTGGGTCAGTTTCCTAAAGCAAAAGAATTAGGAGCAAAAATAAACTAAAATAACCTAGTTAAACTTAAAAACTTTTGCACAGAAAAGGAAACCATTAACAAAATGAAAAGAGAACCCAAGGAATGGGTTTACATATTTGCAAATGATGCAGCTGTCAAAGGGTTAATATTCGAAATATACAAACAGCTCATACAACTCAATATCAAAAAACCCAAACAATCCAATTAAAAAATGGGCAGAAGACTTTTCTTTTTGCCATCTGAAAAACTTTGCAGAAGACTTGAATAAACATTTTTTCAAAGATGACATACAGATGGTGAACAGGCACATGAAAAGATGCTCAACATCACTAATTATTAGAGAAATGCAATTAAAACCACAGTGAGATATCAGCTCAAACCTATCAGGATATCTACCATGAAAAAGTCTACAAGTAACAAATGTTGAAGAGAGTATGGAGAAAAAGGAACTCTGTTGATGGGAATGTAAATTGGTATAGCCATATGGAATACAGTACAGAGGTTCCTTAAAAAATTAAAAATAGAACTACCATATGGTCCAACAATTCCACTCCTGGGCATATACCCACAAAACCAAAAACATTAATTTGAAAAAATTCATGAACCCCAATCTTCAAAGCATCACTATTTATAATAGTCAAGACAGGGAAGCAACCCAAGTGCTCACCAACAGATGATTGGATCAAGAAGATGTGATACACACACACACATGCACACACACACACACACACACACACACACACACCTATAATGGAATATCACTCAGCTGTGAGAAAATGAAATACTGCCATTTGCAGCAATGTGGATGAACCAATGTTTGGTGAAATAAGTCAGAGAAAGACGTACAGCAAGTGATTTCATTTATATGTGAAACCTAAAAAATGCGTAAATATAAATGCAAAACAGAAGCAGAGTCACAGACACAGAAAACAAACATGCAGTTGCCAAAGGGGAGAGGAAATGGGGAAGGGATAATAAGGGATATGGGATATTATATGTAAAATAGAGACGTAAAAAGGATATACTGCACTGCACAGGGAATTAATACCTAGTATCTTATAATAACCTCTAATGGAAAATAATCTACAAAAATTACTGAATCACTAATTTGTGCACCTGACAATTAACACAATATTGTAAACCAACTATACTTGAATTAAAAAAAAATTCAGCACCCTTTCCCTTGGGTCTTATTTGTAAAACTGTGTCATGTGACTGCACAAAGCTGCCAAGACAACTAGGAAAGGGAGTTTTTAACTTTTATACCTTCTTCAGTAGAGGCAGGCAAGGGAGAAGAGTGTTGGAAGTGTTGGCTGGTCAGCCAGCATGCAGTGTTTGCCACCAGTAGCTTTTTATCACCATAGTAAGGTGGCTCAGTGGTAAAGAATTCGCCTGCCAAGCAGATGTGAGTTTGATCCCTGGGCCAGTAAGATCCCTTGGAGTAGGAATGACACCCACTCCAGTATTCTTGCCTGGGAAATCCTATGGACAGAGGAGCCTGGTGGGCTAGAGTCCACAGGGTCATAAAGAGTTGGATATGACTTAGCGACTGAGAATGCAAGCACAATAATATTTAATATTGAAGAGGAGCATGTTAAGTATTATGCATTCTTATAAACAATTAAGGAAGAATTTTTCAAATAATAACACAGATTTTCCCTCTCAGAATTTTTGAGAGCAAAATGACTAAAGGCCTAACTTGGAAAGAACTGAAATGATAATTGGACATACAAAATAATACTGATTTCCAACTGGTTCTATGTTTAGATTTATACTATACCAGATTTATGGTATTCCACATGTGTTTTAGTATTATCCTAGCATCATAAAAACATTTTCTGTTTTAATGTAAATGTTATGCTATACTGTATAACTGCATAGTGCTTATATTTATGTCATATTTTCTTCTATACTAATAATAGTCAACATTTACTGTTGACTGCAATATAAAAATGGCCATTGCTCTTGGGAGTTTATAATCAAATTGGGGAGGTAGTAGGATCATCTGTGAAAACACATAAACAAAGGAAATATTACACATAATTTTGGGGGGAGAGATAAGGGTATAATGTTTCAAGAAATAAATATGAATAATTTGAAATTAATTTAAAATTCATCAATTCTTTTAATTAAAGGGATCAGTTCAGGTAAGACAGAGACTATGAGGCAGAGAAAAAAACTAGAAAAAGTGATTTGCATTATCTCATTTCAGTACAAAAGTCAATGTTCACATTCTCTGCTGCACTTCATTTCTTAGGGTTGTTCTGGAGTCACAAGCTCTAATATGCCTTTGGATTGCACTGAGGGATGTTATATTTAAAAGGGCAATTTGATACACCATGTATATTTATCATAGAACACACAGTTGAAAATGTGTACATAGAATCAATCAGGGTCTTCTATATGAGACCCTACAAGTGAGATTCCTTGTACCCAGTACCTTATAAATGCCTTGTCCTCAACAGTTAATAAGCTTTTACAATAAGGATAGCATAAATCCTGTAACTAGTCATGTTTTCCTCTTTGTTTTGGCCACTAAGATCCCCAGGGTGGTCTGATAACGTGGACCACTTTTAATAATTACAAAGCACTTACTTCATGCATTTATTTCTTTGTACTAATACTTCCTGAACTCATCATACCTATGAACTCTTATTCTTTTTCTCACTCTGATTTTTGTGTTTGTTTTTCATCTTAAGTGGATTTTAGTAAATTGCAAATATTTTTTGGAATAGGAAGAATGTTTTAATTTAAAAATAAAATTGCTTACATTCCTACCAAAAGACTAAAACTAAGATGATTGACAATACCAAATGTTGGTGGTGATGTGGAGCAACTGGAATGTTCAAATATTGTGGGTGGGGATGTAAAATGCGCAACTTTTTTGGAAAAAGTCTGGCAGTTTCTCATAAAACTAATCCTAACTACTTGGGTCCCAGAAAAGTGAAAACATGTAATAGAAAGAGCAGCTTTATCTGTAATGGAAATAGTCTACATATCCATTAATATAAGACTGGATAAATACACTGTGATATAGTAGAATACAACTCAACAATATATAATAAATACAAAAAACAACATGGATGAATCTTGAAAACATCGTGAACGAGACCATATACAAAAGAGTATATACTTTACGATACCATTTATATGAAATTAAGCAAAACTATCTGTTGGAAAAAAATCAGAATATTGATATTTTCTAAGGGCATGGAAGTATGGATTAACTGGGATGGGGCATAAGGGAATTTTGGGGGGTAATAATAATGCTCTATCTTTTGATAGAGATTTGGTTTACACAGATGTATGTGCTTGTTAAAACTCAGTAATATGTGCGTTTGTTGAAACTCAGCAAACATTGAAGTGTATTCATTGTATATACAAATTTTACATAAAAACTGTAAATAAATATTGAATTCTAGTTAATAATATGGAGAAAATATTTAGGGGGAAGTGTACTGATGTTTATAGTTTAAAAAAAAATGCATCAGTGGGAGTTTCCTGGTCTAGTGGTTAGGATTTGGCACTGCCATGATCCAGGTTCAATCCCTAACTAGGGAACTGAGATCTTGCAAGCTGTGCATGGTGGCCAAAAAAGAAAAAAAAAAAGAACCATTGAACAATAAGATGGATTGATAATGGTAGAGGGATGGATAAGGTGATAAAGCAAGTATAAACAAAATAGAAAAAATTGAATCAAGGCAGAAGGTACATAGATGTTCATCACAAAATTCTTTCAACTTTGTTCTTTGTTTAAATTTTTCAAGAAAAGACTTTTGGGCGGAGGAGGAATGCCCTTAGACTTTCATTAATTTGCTCTGACTGGATGTGTGCACTGCGTGCTCAGTCATGTCCAATTCTTTGCAACTCCATGGACTGTCATCCCTCCAGGCTCCTCTGTCCTTGGAATTTTCTAGGCAAGAATACTGGACTGGGTTGCCATTTCCTACTTCAGTGGATCTTCCTGACCCAGGGATTGAAACTGCATCTCTTGTACCTCCTGAATTGGCAGGCAGATTCTTTACCAACTGCGCCACCTGGGCAGCCTGTATATATCCTTCTCTAATATCTCACATAAATGTTCAAACATTTCCTCTAAGGGGGAATGTGTCATAATTTCAGAATTTATATAATGTCTGCTGCTGCTGCTGCTAAGTCACTTCAGTCGTGTCCGACTCTGTGCGACCCCATAGACGGCAGCCTACCAGGCTCCCCCGTCCCTGGGATTCTCCAGGCAAGAACACTGGAGTGGGTTGCCATTTCCTTCTCCAATGCGTGAAAGTGAAAAGTGAAAGTGAAGTCACTCAGTTGTGTCTGACTGTCTGTGACCCCATGGACTATACAGTCCATGGAATTCTCCAGTCCAGAATACTGGATTGGGTAGCCTTTCCCTTTTCCACGGGATCTTCCCAACCCAGGGATCGAACCCAGGTCTCCCACATTGCAGGCACATTCTTTACCAGCTGAGCCACATGGGAAGCCCAAAGCAGGTGATTTTGCCAAAGAAAGAAACTCTTGAGTGATGGAGATGTAATGCATAATAAAGAAGTGCTTTAAGTTGGAGATATTGCATTGTCTGATTTTAAATATTTAAAGAACCTCACAAAACACAGTATTTTATTTTTCATAAAAAGGCTTTTGCGTTGGTCACCTCTAGCCTATGCTTTGGGTTTAGTATTCCAGAAGGATTTCTTCTCTCTCCAGCCCCCGCCCTCCTCACTGAGTGCCCACTTGACAAGCCAGGCACTGATGCAGGTGCTGTGCCGTAACAGGCCAAACCCAGCTCGTCTAGAGTTTAATCGGAGGGAAGACAGTGAATAAAGAAATGAATGGATATTTTGGGAGAGTGAAATGCTCCCACTGAATTTTCTTGGGAGGCCTTCAGAGGAGGTACCATCTGAGCAGAGATGCAAACATAGGAGGTCTGGGAGCACAGTGTTTCAGGAGGACACAGCCAGTGGAAAGACCTGAGTGGGTACACAAGCCAGCACCTTCCCACCATGCGGGGTTCGAGCTCTCAGACAGAGATCGTTTTTGTCACACTAAGGAAGCATCCACCTATTCCTATTCTAGGGAGAGTTTTTAATCAAGAGGTGATAGTGCATTTATATCTAATCTTTTTATAGCATCTATAGAGTCAATCATACATATGATTTTTCTCCTCACATCTGTTAATATGGTGAGTTATTATAATAGGTTTTCTAATATTAAACCAAACCTGCATTCCTAGAAGGAAAGCTACTTGGTGTATTATTATTTTAATATGATGCCGGATTCTGTTTGCTGACACTCACTTTAGGCTTTATGACATTGATAACCATCAAAAATATTGGCCTATAGTTTTTTTGTGTGCTATCTTTGTCATATTTTGGCATCAGTTTTACCTTAATTGGTATTATCACAAAGTAACACTGATAATAATGTTATAAATTATTAGTTATAGTTACTATAAATAATAATTATTACTTATTATACAAAGTAATAATATCAAAGTAATATTACAAGGTAAGAATTTATCTTGTAAATTATTAATAAGAATTTCCTTTCTTTTTATATGGAAGAAAGCAGTCTGCTTTTTTTTTTGGCTGCACTGAAAAGTTTGTGGGATCTTATTTCCCTGACCAAGGATCAAACCTGGGCCCTCAGCAGAGAACACCAAGTCCCAACCACTGGACTGCCAGGGAATTCCCAAGAGCAGTTCAAGTATCATTTTCAATGTCTTTAATAACTTGATATTGTGCTTCTCAGCCTTGGCTAAATATTGGAACACTTGAGGACTCAGCTTAAAAACTACTGCTATCTCCCAGAGATGTAGATTTAAGTGGCCTGGGGCACAGCCAGGACTCCTAGAGATTACAAAAGCTTCCCAGGAGATTGTAACCTGTGTTGTTTGACCACTTTCTCTGTTTCTTCTCTACAGTTGGTCTGTTTCGATTTTCTGTCTCTTCTTCGAAAGTTAGTTAAATTATACTTTTACATCATCAAACTTTTATGAGTGTTTCAATTTCTTCTGTACCTGTGACTATTTGCCCTTACGTTTCATTTATTCTATGTTTTCAAAATTTCTCTTTTTTGTCCTTGATTTGTTAGACAGGATTTTCTTTGCCTTTTGTTTTGTTTTTAAAGCAATTGCTTTTGAAATTTATTTCTACCTTTTCTCTGGTTTTTAATTCACTAATCTCTATTTTTTATCTTTATAGCTTAATTCTGTTCTCCTTAGAAAAGAAATAAAAATAACTAAACCTAACATATTAAGAGTTTAAAGTTTTGCCAGAGTTTGAAGTTTTTGTTTTCTTTATCCTTTTTATTTAGACATAGCTATTATTGAAGACTGTGAGATTCCCTGGGACCACTGTTCTAACTTTACCTCTAAAATCTGATTTGTAGTGTTTTCATTATTGCTGTATTTAAGATATTCTGCAATGTCAATTTTTTATTTCCTCCTAGATCTAAGAGTTTTCTATTAAGGATAGTTGATACTGTCCTTAATCTTCTCTTTAGCCAATAATCTGTTAATTCTCTACTGTGAACACTGAGGAGATTATTATACTGTATACCCTCTTTATTTCCCTTTCCTTTCTTTTTCCAACTAATTTTAGTTATATTACCTATATGACATTATTATAAAAAGATATCATATTTTTTGGTGACTTATTTCTATATTCTCATTAATTGCTTTCTCAGTTTAAAGAAATCTTGAGGGTCCCAGCTAGAAAAAATGGAGAAATTAATATTCTTTAACTACCTCCTACTTTTCCCCCTTTCCCTCTCAACATTTTATTCAAATTTTTTCTACTGTGGCAGAGTTTTTAGTGTTTACATTTGGTTTTGAAACCATAATTCCTACTTTTGTTTTCATTCTAGTCAATTAGACAATTGTCTAGTCAACTAGACAATTAAATAGATAGGCTCACAGGCAGTTCTTGGCTGCAGTTTTTCTGTTTATGTCTCAGTTGACTGAAATTCGTCCTCTGATCGTTTCTTCAGAAAGCTTTTGGTGTTCGTTTCGGCAGCACATATACTAAAACAGAAAGAGCTCTTGGAAACAGTATTTCCTGAGTGTTTGCATATTCAAAACTACTTATTGTCTTTGGAAGTGAGTGACAGTTTGGAATATATACTTTCTTTCTGGGAGAATTTTTCATGTATTGCTACAGTATCTGTCTAATGTTATCATAGAGAAATCCGGGGCTAATTTGAATGTTTTTCCTTGTAAATGTCTTGATTCCTCCCTCCAACCTGCTTGGCTGCTCAAAGAATATTTATTTTAAAATCTCTAGATTTCAAACTATAAATTTACTGTGACTGTTCCAAATCAAGATTTCTGTGGGACATGGTATGCAATTTCAATTTGTAAATTCAAGTCTTCTTTTATTCCAGGAAAGTTTTCTTAAAATATATCTTTCAGTGTTTGTTCTCTTCCACTATTCATGTTGTCTTCTTCAGGTACTTTTGGGAATACTGATTTCTCTCTCCTGCGTACGTATAAATTGACCAAGATTTACACACTTCTCTTTGAACACTTTGGTCTTTGCTTACATTTCACTTTGTACTTTTCCTCATGTTTGCCCATTGTGTTCCGTCCCGTATCTTTTTCTCCTTACCCTGTTTCTGCTCCTTCAGTCACCTCCCCCCATTGCTTCTCTGAGTGTTGTTTCTTTGCTTCATGCTCATTTACTGAAAGCAATTGCTCCATTACATCTTTTAAAAAATTTAAGACAAAATATGTGTTTAGAATTTTTATCTGCTCTGAGGTAACATTTTCATTGCGACTCTTCATCAGCATTTGTGTTTCTGTATGTTTTCTTTTTTTTTCTTATATCTTTGTTGCCTTCTTTTCCATTCTTCGTGTTTTAATGAGGAGACTTTTTCCTATATTAAATATTTATTTATAGGAGGTTTGTATATGGAATGGCAGCCCACTCCAATACTCTTGCCTGGAAAATTCCACGGACAGAGGAGCCTGGTGGGCTACAGTCGGTGGGGTCGGACATGACTGAGCGACTTCCACAGTGTAGTGAAGGGGCCAAGGACACCTTCTATACCCTGGGGAATTTTTCTTTTACTCAGGGCTTTGTATGTGAGGTATTGTAGCCTTTCTCTTCCCCAGCCAGTGAAGATAGGCAGTGTAGAGCTGTTCACAGTGTAGTCTCTTTTCTTCCTTCCTGAACATTTGACTTCCTGTGAATATGGTTTGTAGGTGGAATTCTAATTTAGGTCTACTTTCTCTGCCACTCAAAACCAAACTAGGTCCAGGGAAACTCATGCTACCAGCCTACCCATCTGTATTAGACAGCTAGAGCTGCCGTAACAAAGTACCACAGATCAGGTGGCTTAAAACAACAGAAATGTATTGTCTCAAATTCTGGAGGCCAGGAGTTCAAAGCCAAGGTGTTGGCAAGGTTAGTTCCTTCTAGAGGCTCTGAGGGAGGATCCATCTCATGCCTCCATCCTAGCTCCTGGCTGCCAGCAGCCTGGGTGTTTCTTGGCTGGTAAAAGCATCACTCCAATCTCTGTCATCATCTTTACATGGCATTCTCCTCTCTCGGTCCAAATTTATGTCTTATAAAGACAGCAGTCATTGCACTAGGGCCCACCCTAATCTCGTATGATATCATTGTACCTTGATTATGTCTGCAAACTCTATATAAGGCCACATTCAGAGGTTAGAAATTCAGTGCGTCTTTTGGAGACACACAAAAATCAACCCATAATACCACCTTACTTCCATCGTTGTGTGAACCGAGCTATTAATTTCTCACCTTAGTATGTGCCTCTCATTGATTGCCCTATTAAGCTCTTTCTAAGATATGTAGCCTTGGGTGCCCTCTCTCAGCTTCCTTTCATGCCTTTGCTCAAACTCCACTGCTTTTGGTACCGCTTCCACCCTTTTGAGGGCTTCCTGTTGGCTCAGTAGGTAAAGAATTTGCTGGCAATGCAGGAAAGAGATTGCCTGCAATGCAGGAGACCTGGGTTCGATCCCTGAGTTGGGAAGATCCCCTGGAGAAGGAAATGGGAACCCACTCCAGTATTCTTGCCTGGAGAATCCCATGGACTGAGGAGCCTCGACATAGCGACTGAACCAGCACCACTACCGCGTATTTTGTGGTTAAATTAAAAAGGACTTTTTTTTTAAAGATGAGATTTACTCCTTTTTATTTCTTCTTTACTTTGTTTTTTGTTGGGTGGTTTTTGAGAGATGACAGAAATGTCAATTTTATGTGACATCTTCCAATTGGAAATGCCTTTGGTCTCCCTTATTTTTTAGGGGTCACTAACATACTGAATTGAACAAGAAAGGAATGCACTGTATTTTTAGTACTTATTTCAGTAAAATAGGCTTCTAGTATCCTAGTCTCAGCTTAGCATGCCAGTTCTACCAACAGACTCATAAGTAGGAACTAATAGAATTTATTAATGCTTACATTGAACTTAAAAATCTTTCATAAGGATTGTATTGAATTGATATGCAATTGCATTATTTTTAATTTTAAATAACAATCAGTGTCACACTTCTTTACATGATAATCAGAAAGTTAATATTTATTTTTCACAGTATTTAACAAGTCTGTGCTGTATCTTTAGAACTATGTAATGTTGAATAATTTTTTGACATTTAAATTATTTTTGCTCTAGTTGAACCTTTCTAAAAATAAACACTTTAAGAAATCTAAAACAATTCTGTCAAAAACAAAAGCCATTTTGTCAACTTAGGGATTTATTTCCAGGAATAACCACTACTACTTATATATGAAATACTAAAAAAAATTCTTTGCTCCCCAAATATTCCTGAAATCTGCTCATTTACTGAGATTTATTTTTGTAATACTTCTACTACGGTCTATTAAATACTTGATTCCATTAAACGCTAATAACAAGCCTGGCTTTTCAAGTCTCTCCAAGTCTGTCAATTTTGAATTATTACCACTTCAGCTTCAGAATGATTCTTCTGAATGGCAGAGTCAGCAGTTATATTCTGCTAAGTAATGGATGCACTTAACATACAGAACTGCTCAGAATTACAGAACACACGAAGCAGCTCATTTTAACCATCTCTCTGCTCAGGACTGGGAGAGGTTACATATGATTCTGGGGAAATTTTTTGGCATTTGGGGACATTTGTCTGCTTTTTAAATAAAACATTCCTGGGATACCATTAACTTAATCATGTGAGAAACAATGTAGCACAGTGTTTAAAAATGTGTAGTTGGAGCCCAGCTGCCTGGGTTCAGATCTTGGTTCTACAAGCTGTGTGAGCTCAGGCAAGTATCTCAACCTCTCTGTGCTCCAGTTTCTTCAACTATAAATGAAAGTTGGTGTTGAATTAAATGGGTCAAGGTATGTAAAGCCCTGGGAACTGTGCCTGGTCCATTTTAAGCCCTGTATGAGTGTTAGCTATTATGACAGGCCTTAATTATTTTACTCATTCTCTCCCTCCACCTGCAGCTAAACCAGCAGAGTAGCAGTTACTAACTAACTACACTGAGAATTATTAGTACATAGTAGGTGTTAAGAAACCACTGTTGAAACAAGTGAAAGACTAGGGAAGTTGTATGTGAAAGAGGGACACCGAACTTGAACCCTCACCTCAATATCTTCCAGACAGGAAGTTACATTCAAGAGGGAAAACACCTCAGATTTCCAAGAACAGTGTCTGGCACATGGGTGCTCTGTAGTCAAATAGTTAATGATGCTATTTCAGAGTTGGATTGTTTAAACCCCTCATTCCAACTACAGAGAAGCAAGGGTAAGGTACTGAACACCAAGGGACGGAGGGTTTCTAAAAGGAACAAGTCAACTGGTGACGCTAAGGAAAAAAAAAAAAATTGCTTGCCCAAGAAATAAGCACCCAGAAAAAATCTAGGTGATTAAGTAATAAGACGAAGCTACTGTATCTGATTTGTTCTGTGACTATTTTACCCCTTTTCAATAAAACTGCCTTCTTTTTTAGGGAGAACGTATGAATTTTTAACAATTAAACGTTCTAGGCAAGGTGTTTGGCTTCCACTTCGGTCTGTGTGGGAAATGCTGGTTGTGTCTGCGCATCCCCTCTGAGGCCCCCACCCTACCCACAGACCTCAACTGGCTGCTCCTCAAGCGATGTTTCAGTTTTCTTGTGAGAGGACCGAGACCAGTAAAGCTATTTTGGTCAAGCGACAGGAGGCCTGGTGATCAGATGGAAAATAAGAGCCCTGTTGAATAGGTTGGGCGGTTCTATGAAAAGAACAAGAGGCTTCGAGGGTAAAGACTGCTCTTCTAATCCAGATTCCAGGACCTATAAGCTGGGTGACTTTAGGCAAGTTACTTAATGCCTCAGAACCACGTTTTTCCTATGTGTAAAATGGGGTGAATATTACCTTCTAAGTCTGTTGTGAGGATTAAAGTTAATTCTCATAAAATGCTAGGTACAAAGTAGGCCCTAAACTATTAGAGTTTTTTTCACTGTAAACTGAAGACAGAAGCATCTGAACTGACTCTACTTAAGCCAACTTGATATTTCCTGTCTCCAGCAGTGAAAGGGGAAATAAGACAAAATTTTATATACATAGAGATTCTATTCAAGGCCTCTATGCACTATAGAATAATGGAGGATCTAAATTTTTAGAAAATTATCTATTTTATCCAGTGATCAGAACAATATGACCACAGAACAATATGACTCGCAGTGAAACAAATGAGTTTTGATGTTAGCTGAGGAGCAGTATAAAATCAGATTTAGACGCTAAGGGTGGAAACTGTCTTCTTTAGGGTTCCCGGAAACAGCTGCTCTGGTGTGGTGTACACAGGAAGTGCTGAAAGTGCTTGTAAAGTATTTTACTGAAGTGCCCTTTATACATATTTATAAACACATACATTTTCATAACTCATTTCTGTGCCTTTGAGAATGAATCTTAAAAGAAAAAAATGTAATCCAGAGGGTGGGATGGGGTGGGGGATGGGAGGGGGGCTCCAGAGGGAGGGGATAGATACATAAATATATATAAATACACCTATGGCTGATTCATGTTGTTGCAGAAACTAACATAACATTGCAAAGCAATTATCCTCCAATTAAAAATAAAAATAAAAAAAAAGAAAAAAGCATAGTCAAGGAGGGCCTTTGCTAGGATTGTCAAGGCCAGGCTTGAACATTGATCGATTCATCCTTTGTCATTGTCATGAACTCACGGTGCTGTACAGACAAGCGAGCCTGGGTAGGCAGAGGATGTGAGGGAAGTCAAAACAAGCTGAACTCCTGCTCCATGAGGGCCTGAACTTCAGGTAATTTTCTTCTACCTATGTTTTAGTTTTCTTTAATGAATATATTGAATACTTTTAAACTTTTAAACCCAGATCTCTTCCCTCCAATCATGGATATACAAGCATGTATGCATTCCCCCATCCACTTCCTCAATACACACACACTATACCAGAGTGTGAATACCACCAGACAGGAGTCATTGGGGTCACCTTGGAGACTGACTACCAGTGTTCTACAAAGTGTGATACAAAAGTATTGCTGTTTTTCAAAATCTGCAGAGTAGAGATGGAAGTAAGGGGTAGGTAGGGGGAGATTTCCTTCTTTGCTGAGAATCATTTTCAACTTTTAGCAGATTCTTTTACTGTGCTTACTTTTGATATAGATTTTCTGTCTCTTCTACTTTTTCTCACTTCCATTCCCAGTTTCTAAAATACTCTCCCTACTCTTCTTATTCTTGTTCTAGTCTTCCTGGATTTGTGGGCAAATAAAAATATTGAGTGCAGATGAAGGTAATGAGGTAGCTTTCTGTAAGTTAAACATTTTTAAGTTTCAGGGAATGATTTCTCTGGAACATCTAACACAAAACATTTACAACTTGGACAGTGTTTAAGGATGTACAATTTGCTCATCATGGAAGGAAACAGAACTTATTATCTATGTAATAAAGACATTTGGGCATTAAGTGCTATATGACACATTATGAAGTTAGACATATTAGATGTGATTCCTGGCTTCAAAATTACCATGAAGGGAAGAGCCGAGATGAACTGAGATATTTTAAAGGACAGTTTGATGATTGCATATCTATTTAATCCCCACATAAGCTTTTTAGTAGAGTCACACATTTGCCAACTCTACAGGGCTATACAGTGCCTCCAGTATCCTGGAGGACCAACTTCATGTGATGATGCTGTCCTTCAACATCAATAGAAGGTGGACTCCTTGCTCTGAGGGCTGGCTGTGAATCGGACAAGAGAGAGCCATGGGAAGAGGTGGACTCTGGGCACATCTAGAATTCCCAAGGCTCTTTAAGAGCTTTACAGACTCCTTTTGACTCTCCCAGTCATCTCTCACTGTTTTCTGGGCTCGGCCTCTACCTCACAGTCACTTCTAAGTTTTTATTCCTTTAGAATTGCTGTGGACGAAGAAGCAAAATAACCAAGCATATTTCATTTTTTTTTTAAATGGATACTAATACTATTAATAAAATGAATAATACTAAATCAAGGAAGCCACCAGATCCCCTGGGATCTGGCTGTGTGTTGGAAGGGGTCCAGAGCTGGGTAGAAGAGTTGTGAGTTAACCCAGTTGAAATGTTGACCTACTAGTACTGAGTTACTTGTGCAGAGCAACTCCAACAGAAGCCTCATTGAGGCATTCCAAGAAGGCAAATGTCTGTTCCTTGGTGTGCAGGTGGGGTTGAGGGATGATAAAAAGAGTCTGTGGATTCAGTCAGTACAAAGACTTCAGCCTACCAGCTGGGTGACCTTGAACAGATTTTTTAGCCTCTTGAAGCCTTAATACCTCTTCCTTTAAACAGGAGAGAAAAGTACCCAGCACACAAGGTTTTTTTAAGGACTAATGAATAAATACATATAAGGTCCTCAGCACACTGCTTAGTGTACAATAAGCTTTCAAACACTAGCATTTATTAAAAAACACATGCACACACCCTGGAGCCTCACTGTATTTCACCATGGGATTTCATTTTTTAAAGGTAGGACACTTTAAAGTGAGAATCTTCTCTTTTTTTCCCCACCAATTAAAACCTCTTGTTTAAAGAACAGTGATAGAGCAAGACTGGGTCTTATGGAATAGCAGTTAGGATATGACAGTGGGATGGAATGTATTCATATACACATATATCAGAGGCTCGAAAGCTTTGGCAGGTATGGGTTTCTATAGGAAATGTCCTTTCAGGGTTAGATGCTGATTTGAGTTTAAAGGACTAGAGGGGATAATATGGAAAATTTAAGGCAAAGGCCACAAAAGGGTGGAAGATAACCATCTAAATAAGTTAGGCAGAAGCTGGGGAGGGGATGAGCTTAGGTGTTGGGAGTCTTTCAGGGAAAGAATCACATAGTATGTAGATGAAATAAACATGGGACTTGACTTGCTCACATAAGTGAACTCCAGGCTCCAAATAGGGTCAGATGCAAGGCTCAAATGGTGTGTATGGGAAGGCCCCTGCCTCCACCTGGCAGACATATTCTCTCCACATGGTGAGCAAGACTCACATTATTTTAGCTCAGTGCACGGAGAAAGTGTTATCTGAGAACTCAAATTATAAGAGGTTTGGCTTGGCTTGACCTGGGTCACAGGTTCAGCTTAATCCCAGTCACTGTGGCCTTGGAGGAATTGGGTGCTCTGAGGATGAGGGGAGGGCAGCTGACCCACATGGATGGGCTCACCACAGCCAAGAGGAGATTTTCTCCTAGAAAAGCTGGGCGAAGAATGCTGGGCCGGCAAGAGGAACGTGGTTCCAGCTGGTAGTGCTTGACTTAACCTCCCCTCGCCATCTGCCAGTACTCCATGGGCATCCATACCTTCTGCTTCAGCTTGACACCAGCCCTCTGAGCCAACAAGACCCCCTGAGATGATTGTGAAGTCACATGGGTTCCTGGAAACCCCATCTTAGAGCAGATAGTTGTTAAGAGGACTGAGTGTAGACAGGTCCTTTGTTCCAAGAATGACAGAATTCACTGAATATGAGATCAGCAGGGTGAAGAATGGGGTGAGGGTATTGCTCAGGTGGTATTACACGAACACAGCCACCGGGGCCATGTAGATCTAGCCACAGGTTGAAGGGAGTCCAGGGCTGGGTAGGTTACAGTAGGCCTGTTGTGAGTTAGCCCAAGTAAAACATTAGTAGAGACCTGTTAGTACTGAGTTACACGTACAGCCTCATTTCTAGTATCCTTCCCAGGCAGTGTCCTTCCCATGAAGACACGTGGTCTTCAGTTCAATGGGATTTTATTCTTTCTCTCTAGCAGAACAGTCTCAGGGACATTTTTAGAGAACTGTTTATTGACAATAAGAATTAGTACACATCCTGGGCTTGACATGCATGCTTCAAAGGCTTCTGGGTGAAGAGGCACACAGGGCCGGGGCGGGGACCAGAGGAAAGTCAAGCACAGGTTACTAGAATGCTTTAGAAATCCTTTTCTGCTTCAGATAAGTGGCTAATTGAATTTGGGATTGGCTACTGGAGAAGTGCCAGTTATGGAAACGAGCATCTGTTGATCACACTTTGCTTCGGAAGCTTGGCTCCTGACTCGAGCCATGTTGGGGAGAAAGCGGGGTGCCGAGCTCACACCACACACCGGCATGGTGGGAGGAGTGATTCATCGTATTTACTTTCAGGCTTTCATCTTGTAACAAGATTAATTCAGTAGAATTCAACTTCCAGAGAAAAATGGACCATTTATTGTTTTAGATTCAGGCTTAGGCACAGCAGGTGGATTTTCAAAATTGCCTCATCTGACATTTCCTAGAAATGTAAGCTAACATGATTCCATTTTTTGGCAACTGGAAAGTTATATTTGAACATTCTACAAGTCAGTTGGCAGGACTGGGAATTTCAAACATTTAACTATGCTTGAGCTTGATTTTGTTGAATGATTTGTAACTGTGTGACAGTCCTTTTTGTGTGACTGTCTTGAGATCTGGAAATCATCTCAGAAAATGTAAGTCATTTGCCAAAGGTCACTGAATAATATACACACGAAAGCCGGGAACTGGTGAATATTGATTAGAATCCAGTTCTCTTATATCTTGGAGTCATTTGTAGAAAGTGACCACAGTTTGTGATGTGTGTAACTTTAACACATGGAGGAAATGAAGACTTTGACACCCATCTCCTCCTGGCTTTTTCCCCTGGTACTTCTAGGGCTTGCTTACTATGGGGTCTGCTCTACTGTAAGTGAATGTGAAAAGCTACAAATCACATTTACTTTTCTCCTAGAAGCACATGTTCCTGCTCTGTTGGGCAGATCCAGCAAGAAAATCAACTTTGCTAACAGTAATACCATATTCCAGGTAATGATGTCCTTTGATCTTTTCAATGGGAAATGGTAGGCCTAAGCAAATTAAATCCAAGCAAGAACCATCAGTTTTGACTTCTTAATTAATAGCTGTCTCATCTTTACCAGTTGTCTCTAAGATACCATATTAATTCACTATTTAATCTGTTTTCCCATACATCTCTGGGGGTTTCTTTATTCAATAATTTTTTAGGTTATTCTTCAGTGTTTTTCTTATTTGCTTTTATGGATGTCACAGATTTCTCCCATATTCCTCTATATCTTTGGGATTGTTTCATATGTGTAGCATTTCCTTGTTTAGAATTTCTGATGTTTGAAAGTAACTCTTAGGTTGATAAAATTCAGGCATTTTCTGGGGATGTAGATTTGAAAAGAAATGAGAAAATAGATGAGTTTGGATTTAGACTTATTTATTTAGGTGTCTCTGGCACATCCCCTCTGGCACAGTCAGGTAGACATAACCAGTATGCACTGAGAAAAGGTTTGGAAGTAAGAGTTTAGGACAAAAGACAGATCTTTGGAATTATCAGCTTTTAAGTGATATATGACATCATGAGAATAGATGTGAACATCCAAAGAAGAAAGTTCAAGTGAGAAAAAAGCTGTCAGGACAGCATGAGTGGCAGGTGAAGAGAAAGGAGGACAGTGGATTCAAGGAGACTGGCAGCGAGATGGGGAGGAGTAGAACGAAGAGGCTTTTCAGGATGGACAGCACTGACCATGTTTCTCAGGGAGAAGAGGGGGTCAGGGAATTACTGGCAAGGGAGAAAATGAAGAAAGAGGATGGAGCACTCTCAGGAGCATTATGCGGGTCTCGGAAGGGGTCCCCATCCCTTCAGCTAGAGGCAAGGAGGTGAGTGAACATGTAAGGTAGGAAGTAGAGAGGAGAGACATGGAGCAAGTTATCAGTCTTGATGCCCTTTTTCTTCTTCATGGATCAGGAAACTAAGTCATCTGCTGAGCACGGAGGGAACTTAAACTGCTGAGCACTTGTAAAGTTTGCAAGCATATTTATGAATTAAAAATCCGGTGTACCCAGATCTTGTGGAACTATATGGTACACTTCCATTTTGGAACTGAAGCCATTTTCACTTCCTTCTGAGCCCTAAAACATGATGATTGAGAGCCAGCAACTTACATCAAAAAACATGGAAGCATGAGGGTCCCAGCGCTGCTTGTAAAACTCACCCTGGGAATTTCTGACCAGCTGAAGGCTTGCCCTCAGATGAGCAACTTGGTCTCCTATAGCACATCTATGCAGATCTGATTGATATAAAGATTGATGGCCAAGCAATGGATGCCTTAACTAATGTGATAAGTTGACTCACTCCTTAAGAATGTTCTATCTTCTTTGGAGATGGAGTAAAAACTCCTTGGGGCAGGGAGGTCCCTTGAGAAATGTTAGTGTTCCTGAAGTAATAATAGGCTAGAAAGCCTTTTACTGTGGGATGATTGTGACAGCTAAGAAATGGAAAGAAATGAACATGAGTCACACAAAAACCTCAATCCATGACCTTCAGTTGTTGTCAATTATATTTAAGAAAATGTTGTGTGGAACTTCAATATTAGGTATTTTGTTTATATTTTCTATTATATCTATAATTGCTATATATGTTGGCTTCAACTCAGATGAGAAATGAGACAAATACGTAGTTTCACTTTCCCCGAGGCAGAAACTCCTTAAGCAGAGTGATCAGTCATGAGGGACGGGGGCAGGGAAGAGATGCAGGCTTCTGTGTCTCAGCGGAATCCTTAGAATTTTAAAATTTGCTCTGTTTTCCTTCAGGACTCTTTACCTTTGCCCCAGGTTTCCCTCTTCAGAGCCTAACTTGGAGTAAGCCCAGAGCAGGCTCCTCGCCCCCGTGCGTCCACAGAACTCGGCAGCACTTGCCTGTTCTTGTCCGGGCTTCACACCGCACCTCAGGGTTGGGTACAGAGCAGCTTTCCAAATCTGAGGTATGGCCGGCCAGAACCTGTTCACTGTTGGCCAGTGGCCAACTTTGGAGCCACTGGTGCTGTGGCTCTCAAGGCCCTGCTAATTGGCACACTCGGTTACCCGGGATTGGGGGAGGTGGAGGGAGGCTCGGCCTGGGATGACTTGGTCCTTCTTTGGCCTAACTAACAACACAAGACCCTTACATATAGCCTGAACCGAGGGGCAAAGCTAAGGAAAACTAGAAGAAGAAGCATTGGAAAGATTTTTGCCTTTACTTAAAATTTCCCTACTTCTCTTTTTGAAAGAAATTCGATGAATTCGCATGTATCAAGCATTGGTCATGCTTTGACCAATGCTAAGACCTTTGTAGTGCTCACTGCAGGTTTGTAGCCTAGTGGCTCAGAATCAGCCTGCAATGTGGGAAACCCAGGTTCCATCTCTAGGTTGGGAAGAGCCCCTGGAGAAGGGAATGGCTACCCACCCCAGTATTCTTGCCTGGAGAATCTCATGGACAGAGGAGCTTGGTGGGCTAGTCCATGGGGGTCCCAAAGAGTCGGACACGACTAAGCAATTAATACACACAGGTTTGAATGTGCCCTTAGACCTCATCTGGTGTTTCCCTTTCCAGAGCATGTGTTCCCCTGTGTCATGTTCTGGATCTTGATGAACCTCTTGAGAAAGGGAGATTCTTTTGTCAGACTCAGATCCTGGAGGCTTCTTCCCTCCAGCGCTGACTGTTTTCTGCTCACTTTGTCTGCTGCCTGAAGCTGGCAAAGCAGCCAGGAGCAGTCATGCATGTGGGGAGGTTATGTCCCCAGCCGCTGTCATAATCCCCTGGATGGCCTCTTCCTCCTATGCTTGTCTATCTTCCTTCATATTTTTCTGGTTTGTTTTTTAATTTAAGTATAGTTTCTTACAAAATTGTGTTAGTTTTAGATGTACAGCAGAGTGATTTAGTTATATATATATATATTCTTTTTCAGATTCTCTTCCCTTATAGATTATTAAAAAATGTTGAGTATAGTTCCTTGTACTATACAGTGGGTCCTTGTTGGTTATCTATTTTAAATATAACACTGTGTATATGTTAATCCCAATCTCCTAATTTATCCCTCCCCCAACTTCCCATTTTTATTAAGGGTTCTCTGTTTTCTTCTGAGTCTTCAAACATTGTTTGTGTCTTATGTATTGTTGGATGTATCAAGGATAGTGTTTTCTGCCTCTTGAAGAGCTTAAAAAACAGGCCATAGTCCTACTTTTCAAGAATTTAGTTCTGCGTCTAAGTAAGGAGATGAAATAGCTTTCTAATTCTGTGGTCCTTAAGGCTGAATATGAATATATGTGTGTATGCACAGATGCACATGCATATCCAACTCTTTGGGACCTCATGGACTGTAGCCCACCAGGCTCCTCTGTCCATGGGGTTATCCTGCCAAGAATACTGGAGTGGGTTGCTATTTCCTCCTCCTCCAAGGGATCTTCCTGACCCAGGGATCGATAAGGTCCTTAAGCTTATCTTCCCTCTTAACCTTACCAGGTAGCCAACAGGACTCATGTGTACCCTGAGAGGTAAGAGGTGAGAGATAAAGTGAAAGTGTTGTTCTAAATGTGGGTGCCTGGCAAGCCTCTGTCCCTGAGCTGGGAATTGCTATCGTAATCTAAAATCAACAGAAGCAGCAATCCAGGGCCAAGTACGGGGCAGGAATCAGGGTCATGGGTTACAAATTGATCTGGGAGTGAAATTACAAGCCTACGTAACACTTTTACAGGGCTTGATTCCAAGAAATAAGGCAAATGTATTTCCAAGGTAGTTCATTTAAAGCTGGAGCTTTCAGAACTTTAATACACTTTCGTTCTCCCTAAATGGTTGGGAATGTGGTGGACATTTGCCTAGTTTGTTTTCTGCTTAGCATCCTCCTTTCCATCTGGAGGCAATGCTTCACTGTGTACTGGGGAGGAGAGGTGCTCCACTCTGTATCAAGGATGACTCCTCCTCCCTACTCCAGACATTCGGAAGAGAATCCAGGCTCAGCCAGTCAGACCCTCCTCTCTGGGACACTGAACAGCAAGGGAGTAAAGCGAAGATTCAAAGATTGTTTAGAAACCACTTGTAGTGATGGTGTCATGCTGTGGGCAGCAGTGGGGACTAGCAGGGGCAGACCCTCCTATGGCATGACTTTGGTCCCTACTGTCCATCCTCTCTTGGTGTCCAGCCCATTTTCTGAACCTTGGTCTCCAATCCTCCCATTTATCCTATGAACTCTTCAATGTCCTCCCAATACTCCATCTAAGATAAAGTGAGCAGAGTTGTCTTCTGTTGCTTGCAACCAGGCAGTAGGTTGGACAATCTGATGCTCCTGAAATTTAAAGAGGGGTTTCTGGTGCTGCTAGTCGGCCTCTATCTAGAATGGTCTGGCAGCATACATGCTGTGCCCTTTCACATGAAAGCTGCCGTACTTAGAGATTTTAAGATAAATTTAGAGTCAAGGGTTTCTGGCACTTTCCCAAACTGGACACACTAACAACATAGAGAGGGATTTCGCTGAGGGTGGGCCCTAAATGGTCAATGTTTGCAGGTACAACTTCTAGGACAGACCTAGGTGGCAAGGAATACTGAGTTTTGCATATATTTAAATCAACTTAATTTCAACTTCACATTTTCCTACATAGCAAGAGGGTAATGTGTATCTATAGGCATTCATGACTGCCCCCAGAGCCTCCTCACCCCAAGGGTTGTTTGGAAGTTCGGGGTCTCATAGCACCAAGATATAGGGGAAAGCCCTCTGGTCTTCAGTCCCTGGACTGTACTGGTGACCTCCGAGACGCCTTCTGCCCCAACCAATACAGTCCCTTCAAACCTGCTGGCTCTGTTTTTTCCCCCGCAGCACATACAGCATGGTGACCTATGGTGAGGCTGTTGCCTAGAGTTCTAGTTCCTTGGTTGTATCATAAAGTGTGAGCCTTTGAAGATCTGGTCCTCCTTAGGGCACTTATGGAGATGGCTCTGGTCGCTGATGCTTGAGAAGCCTAGACCTCTGTCTGTCTCCCCTGTCTCCTGGAATCTTTTAGTCTGATGAATACTCCACTTTCTTCATGTTTCCCTTATAGGCCCCCCACCCCTCCTGCCACACACGCACCCTACAAATGAATCAATGGCTTAAGCTTTTGAAAACAAAAGTCAAGAAGGAAAATATATTGCAGGTAACTTGTGCTCTATGCTCTGCCACAGCATCCTTTGAGACAAGGAAGCACAGAACCTGTTCTTTGCTCACATGGTAGAAGGGAGAGAGGGGTCCGTGCATGGGGAGTGAGAGGGGTAAAAACAAATGAATAAGTTAAAAAAGACTTGTCAATAGCATTTAAAATTAATGAGGAGAAAAAGAAAATAGATGTGCTGAAAGGCTATCAGCTGCCAAATAGAAGGGTTAATTGGCTTTGTATTTGGTGTCACTATCTTCTGTGATGCCTTAAAATTTCATAAGTGATGCAACCTCATCTTGAAGCCATTCTGGTATGAATAATGTCACTCTTCCTCTCCCCCTCTAACTTTTTAGAGACAAGAATGAGGAATGTTTCCTATCTATATTCTGTAAACAAAATCAGCAATTCTAGCTCTAATTAATATGGGACTCCTACTCCAGCTGGAAACAAATATTTGTGTAACAAGTGAAATGCATAGAATCCACAATCAAGCTTCTTACTGAGCCCCTTATTCCACCTACTTCTCTGAATAGAGCCCATTTATTATTATAGTCTCCAATCTTGCGTAGCAAGGCAGCTTAGGTGGGGTATCTCTGCTGGCGATGTGAGCCTAGTAATTTATTGATACATTTAAGACAAGCAAGCATATGCTAATATTTTCTTATTCATTATAGATCCTATTCTAAGAAGCAAAGAACCCACATTTTTGGAATTCACAAGTCTAATTCATGCCATACATATGAAGGCTGGATTCTAGTAAAAAATTGATGAATCACTAGAAGAGGGAAGGTCAATTCTTCTTAAACCTGTAACCATGATCGACTGAGTCACAGAAACTCTGATTCAAATGGGATTAAACAATAGGGGGATTTATTGTTCCATTTAAAAGGCCAGAGGTGGGTTGATTCTAGCATTGGTTAATCCAGGGGCTCGGTGACATCATGGAAGACCCGGGCTCCATCCAACTTTCTTCTTTGCCACCCTCTATGTGTTGGCTCTTCCCTTATGGTCCTAAGACAGATGAAGCTCTTCCAAGCTCTAAATCCCAGCAAGGTTTCCAGAGTCAGAGGGAAGGAATGGCCTCTTCTTGCCTGTCACTCCTTGATAGCAAGAAAGTTTCTCCCAGAAGTATGCCCCTAACCAGAAGATTTCTCCTCATGTCTCATTGGCTAGAATTGAATCTAGAACACCATCCCCGGGCTTGACCCATGGTGCCCCTTCCGAGGCACCTGGCCATGGGAACCAAGTCAAGGCTTTCCCAAGAGTGGAAGGGATACATTTAAACAGGCAACCCACAGTGTATATCATACCAGTTTATCCCCCATGAGCTAATAAATGGCTTATAAATGTGTTTTCTGGAATGTAGTTAGAAGTAAATATATGATGTTAACATATATCCTATCAACTGTGTTTGTGTGTGTGTGTATGTTCCTTTTGCTTACTTTTTAGCCTCGATTTTAGTTCCTTGACCAGGGATTGAACCAGGGTCCTTGGCAGTGAGAGCGAAGAGTCGTAATCACTGGACTGCCATGCAATTCCCTACTCTATTAACTGCTAGATATTTCATCTGAACTTTCATCAACTTTTGGAAGACACAAAATAATTTTTAATGAGTACCTTTAATGATCTAAGTCTTTCTTAATCCATATCATTCACACTTATTTAAGAGATGTCTTTGGAGTCAGGGAGATGTTATACGACTTGGAGGCTGCTACTTCTCAAGAGTCATCCTGAATTCTCAGTTGTCTTCCGCAGCTCCTCTGCAGACTCATCCCGTCGTTGTATCCACATCTTGGTCTTGCTCTTTGTTCTTCTTAGTACCTATCTGCTCCTCTAGAGAGGCATCTGCTTATGCAATGCTCCTATCTCGACCATGTGAATTATGGCCATGTTTACATTTTGATTCTTTCTACCAAACTGCCTCCCTCACATTTCCATAAGATTGATGGGTACTCCCAGTTAGGTATGTTGCTAGTAACTCAAACTCAGCACATTTAAAGTCACCATGCCTTCTCTCATCATCTCCACTTTTATTCCTATCATTTAATCAAAGCCAACCAACTCAAATTTTATCTTCTTTGTAAAGAACTTTCTGATTGTCACCCATCCAATAAAAAAGTATGTATCAAGTGCCTGTCATGGGTCTTGACCTACTGTAGACCTCACTATGAGGTGGTGAGCAAGCCCCCATAGAGCATATGATCCTGTGCAGTGGTGTATCAGATCATGAGTGACCAGTCATCTCCACTGAAGCTGACCTCTGGTCTCTGATCTTCCAGAACTTTCACTGTCTATGTGAGACACTGTAATAGTGAATTCATACCTTGGAAAGAATTTGGGCAGGGTGCGGTTCTAAGTGCCTAAAATGTAATAACTCATTTAACCATCATGACAACCCTGTGAGGTGGCCCTGTTTGCCCCACCCTTTATAGAGGAGGAATCTAAGAGAAGAAAGGTTAAGAAATTCACTCAGGCTCACAAAGCCAGTAAGTGATAAGCTTCCTTCCTTGAAAGCCAGGAAAGTAAATTAGAATAAATTCTAGTTTGAGTAAAAGTAAAATATTGAAACTTAAAATAATGTGATGTTTAGTGCACCTACTTTTTCATTTTCAACATTTTCTCAACTACATCAGTGTCGTAGAAAAATAATAGCAGTTAAAAATACAATGAAACGTCTATGCAGGGACACATGTTTTTCTTTTGTTTCGGGCTCCAGCATGACTTGACACAGGATTTCTGGAGACTGTATGTGTTTAAACTTTTGCTATTTTGTGCATCATGAGTTTTTTGTATTAATTTTGATTTTTTAAAATATCGCATTAAAATATTTATTTTGATCACCAAACTTTTGGCACCCTTGTAAATTGTGTGCCCAAGGTAAGCCCTTAACTCTAATCCTGGCCTTCTGGGTAGAGTTGGGATTTAAGATGAGGCACTGGGCTCCCAGTCTGTACTTTTGACTATGGCACAACTCATGTCCAGCACTGTTGATTTTTGTATCTGCATCTGCATACCACTGCTCTTTCCAATTAAACTAATAAAATGCCTGGAGGACACAGATCATATATCATACTGCCTTCTTGTGTTCCTAAAGCATCTGGCATGGTGTTTGATATATAGGGTGCTTGATAAAGATTGGCTGAAAGGGACTTTTCTAGTAAGCTAAAATTTACTATAGAACCAGCTACTTTTACCACAGTTTGTAATTTTTCTTTCTTTTCTGCAATTTCCCTCATATATTATATTTTAATTTTATAAAGATAATTAACCGAATAATGCATCTCATATAAAGATGATCAATGAACACGTGCTAACAGAAATGTTATAAAAATAAAATGCTTTCTTCCACCTAGTATTTTCCTCTTAGTGAGACCTTTTGCATTTTTCAGAAATATATGGCCTTTGAAAAGAACATCTGTGTTAGTTTTGTAAGTGAACAGATGGATATAGTAAAGAGACAGTAGAATGTTCATTGACATAATTATCAGCTCTTTGGTTACAATGCAGCAGTTTCTGAAGTACAACAGTTCTGTGATTTATGCCTCCCTGCAAACTAGAGCTCTGCTCATTACCTCCCACACCTTGCTGGGGATCGGCTTCACCTGTGGGTGTACCCCTCTTAATGTAGTGATGACATGCCTGGGTGGTTATGTTTTCTCCAGCACTACTTCTGGGAATGATGGAAGGATAATGAGTATCTTCTCTTCTGCCACTGAACTTAGAAATGTAGCCTTTGGAGGGAAGAGGGAATCAGTGATGAACGCAGTGATTTCTTCATTATATAAAAGCCATTGACTTGTTTTTCTGTATGTTAACATCCTATGAGCAGGTTTTAACAGCTTTTGAATTTTATCTTTAAGCAATCTACAGGTAAATTCTATAGGATGCCTACCAAGGTATAGAGTAGTATATTCTATACTTTACTATAGTAAATATAGAATTCTATACCTTCTAGTTTATTTATTAATTTTACAAAAGAGATTTTACAGAGGAGAGCCCGGCAAATTGTCACTTGCTTGACTTTTGGGAATTATACGGATGCATCCTTACTCTCTGCGTTTCTGCCGAGAATACAATACTAAACTCAGGCTAACTTGGAAATGGTATTATTATATGATGCAGTATGAAGCACTGTGTAATTACCTGAATTCTGCAGCTATTAATATTTGCCTAATTTTATGAGGAAACAAGGTGTGAGGAGAACAGTGAGAATTGTGAGTTTGCTCTAAAGGCAGTTTTACTAAAGGTCACACTCCCCATAAGATCTGGTCCTTGAAGACCCTGCTCTATTTTTGGTACAGACACAACCTCATGTATCTTGGGGGGAAAAAGACACGCTCCTGGAGAAGATATTATTTTCTCCACACAGCCTTTAGCTATTCCAGGGGCACCTCTGTATTCATCACTTAGACAAGCATAGACTGTGATGAGTGGCAACAAACTTAAAGCTTAGTAAAACTCAAGTCCATTGCAACTTTTAATAAACTGAGCAGAGAAAATAGTTTATTAGGTCATCTGAGTGAAACAGGTGAGACACAGTCTTCAAATATATCAAGAAGGGTAGCAAGAAGAGTTGGTACAACATGAGAAAAACAGTTGCAAAGGGTGGATAGTGGTAGGGCCTGGTGCCCAGGTCCTGGTGTGGATGTTACCTCTCTGAGTTCTCAGGGGAGGTTGGAATGTTCAGAAAACAAGTTAGCCAGAACACCCTGTGAGGTAAGCTGGAACTTAGACCAGGCACAGCATAAAGAATCAAGTGCCCTTTCTATTTCTGCATTGAGGCTAGTTCTATGTACCATGGCAGGATCCTGTAAACTGAGAGACATGAGGATCTAGAGTTCACTTCTGGTCTTAGATTTAGATGCCAGAGCCTAAGAAAGTAACAAATGGGGAGGTCTGTGAGGATGTGATTCAAGAGATACTTGAACTGGGGGTCTGAGTTGGGGTCAGGTTCCACTCTCACGGGAGCCAAGGAGACATCCGGGCAAGCATGGCCGCCACCACCGCTGCTCGTGCTGGCCTTGCTGCTGGCTGCATGGCCCGGGGCCTCCCCTTCCGCCCAATCTGTGGCTGCTACCAGCCCCTGTGCTGGGAACAGCGTGCCCAGCTGGGGTCCAGAACAGACTCTGGGCCTCGTGAGTATGGGTCACCATCAGATCTGCCCAAGAACTGGAACTGGTGCAAGGTGGGATGGGGTCAACTGGGCCAGTGTTACCAGGAATGAGCACACCCCCAGCATGGCAGCACCTACTGGGCCCAGCATCCACCCCCACCACAGCCCCAAGGAGACCAGTAACAAGTACCAGGCCAAGGACCAGGAGTGTGACGAGGTTAGCTGAATTCAGACAGCGCCATATCCTCCAGAACCACACCCTCTAGAAAGTCGGTGACTTCTCCGTCTCTGGGAGGGAGAAGATGATGGCAGAAATCTAGGCGAGTGGGTCCATCAGCCACAGTGCAATGACAACAGAAAAGATGTCTAACTCCTCTGGAGGCATCTATGCTGAATACCATGAGGACACCCATTTCCGTGTCCAGGTGGGATGTCAGCGATGGAAGAGAGTAGTGAATTGTCCAGAATTTACAGAGTGAACCATGGGGTGAGAGAGGCTGTATGAGGATAGTGACCAGCATCTACAAAGATGGAAAGAGTACTGATTACAACCTTGCTATCCAGGAGAACTGCACATTTGGGGACCCTGTCACTTAAGGCAGATGGCTCCAGAAGAACACTTCTTAAAGAAATGATCTCATGAGCCATAACCAGAGGGGATTCCATCATCATGGGCACTGGGTTGGTACTACCATGGTTTGAAAGAATGGGAGTTAATGTTCAAGTATCTGATGGCTGGTAACCGCCCTGAGTACAGAGGAGGGACAGCTGTCTCAATGCCAGCATGGGCTGAAGGAGCGTTCCTGGGGGAGAGTCTGACTGCGGATGACTTGGCACCCACACAGGATGACTTCCTGCCACAGTGATGCCTGTAAACCATCTACCTGGAGAAGAGTGATCGCCAGACAGTGAATGATGTGACCTACGTTTTATTCAGTAAATGATTCGGCAACTGTGGTCTGCGATGAATTTAAGAGGCAAAACAGTTCAGACTCATCACCAATTTGCCACCTTGAAATCAATGGTAGGGTGGAGGGAGGGGAGATGGCAATTTCAAGTTGCCTAAGGAATGAATAAAATACACAGGTCACACCAGAAAGAGGGAAAGGAGGGAGGGGGGCAGAAAGAAAGAGAGGAAGGAAGCAAGGGAGGGAGGCCCCAGGACTGGAGACACCGGCATGATTAGACACAATGCTGCCCTCCTGTAGCTGTGATCTGTCTGGGATTATGTGTTTTACATGCCAGCCTATTGTAGGTTTCCAAGATTGGACAAGGTGCAAATACACTTTCAGAAGCACGTGCTAATATGTGTGGAAATGATAACTGAAAAGTCTGTTTCCTTTCCTTACTTTAGTAGTATTTCTCACACTTCAAAAAACCTTTGTATTATGCGTCTTCCAGGCCAGGTTTCTTCAATACCTGCCTGACTTCTCTGCTGCTGAGCCCTGCTCTACCATACATTTGCCTCCCTAGAAGCTAATTATAAGCCTGTATTTTAATGCCTACTTACAAGGAAAGCTTGTGTCAAAAGCAGCACACACACACACACACACACACATATATAAATTGCAAAGAGCACAATTCCAGAACAGTGATGGAGCAATGCCCTTGGATATGTTCACCAAGGAATGATTCAGGGAAGTTGAAATAGTTCTGTTCAGGTTAGTGCTGGCCAAGTCCTGATGTTTAATCAGTGTTTATTGACAATAATCATCATGATAGTGATGAAATGACCCAGTAAAGTTTATTTGGGGCACTTTCTAGCTATAAAAAGGGGAAGATGAACTTCTGTGCTTGTTAAGATCAGAGCTTAGGTTACTGCAGCATTGAAGGTAAGTTCATGCTTTTGTAGGTCCACAGAGTTTTTCACTAGTCCTTCTCAATCTTGAGAAATAATGTTTCTGTTGTAATAGTAGCTTAGAATATTTGAGTGTTAGGTCTTAAGTTTTGGACTTTTAATCACAGGCTTTCTAGCTAATGTTACAATCTCTTTTCAGCCTTTGGTCTCTTGAGCCAGTTATGAAAAGCTGAGATGCTATTATCACTTTCTCTTTTGTACTGAAATGTTATGAGGTGTAAGGGGGGAAAAAGTATAAATAGGAATAGTTTAAGTATGTGTTTACATCTTGGATTTTTGAAGAGGAAACTCACATCTCCCAAACTGTCTTTCATCATCTATTTAAGGTCTAGAGCACTATTGAAGTTCGCCTCCCCTTAAAACCAAACAAACAAAAATTTTTTTCAGAGCTTCCATGAACTTCTGTGTTTATAGATGGAAATATCTATGGGACTATACACTTTCAAGCCTTATTGTAGGACCCTAGTTTTAGTGGGATCATGTAAAACCTTGTATTGTTGAAAACCTAACCTTTATTGTCTTCCATCTTGAAACAGCATTGAGTATTTTATCAAACTGATAGCAAGGAAGTGTTTTACCTGCTTGACTTTTTCTTAATATTTCATTTGAGTTTCAGTGCACTGTGTCTACACCCTGCTGGGTGTGGAGGCCGTGACTCACCTAGAGAGAGGATGTAGTTCTCTGGGCACATCCAGGGTGTTGCAGGATGACTGAGGCACTTCTCACTTGGGCTTGATGCCATTTTGTTCCTTCCCTGGTTCTCACTTGGATATTTACTTGGCTACTTGCTCCCAAGGAGAACCAGTCCGTTGAGTATTCAAATATTAATTCCTCTTTCTACACAAGTGGCTGAGCAAGTTTTTACTGGAAGCGTAGACTAGTGCCTGAGGAAAGATGGGGGTGGGGAGAAGAGAGATTGCGGTTAAAAGGCAAAGGGGACCTGCAGAAAATAGCTTTCCTGTCTAATTACAAGGTTTTTTTTTTTTTTTTTAATTACAAGTTTTAGGATGCTTTCCCATTGTCCAGGATCTGTGTGCACAGGACTAAGAAAACGTTTTCGTGAGAATAACCTCACATTGATCAGTTCATGCCAAGGAGCTCCCTATCCTGATGCAGCACCACCGCTTGGTCCATTAGCGCTCAGGGAGGGACCTGATGCCTGGTCAGCTGAGTCCTGTGAGTTGCATTTTGTACACAGCACCTTCTCCTTTCACCCTCTCTCAGACTAAGCAGTTGCCCAGAATGCTAGTGGCTGCAGGCCAGGTGTAACTGCGGGGAGAAGCTATCTGGATAGAAGCAGGTGCAGTCAGGCAAAGGGCAAACCTGTATACCAGGCAACCTTTCCTCCCGAGGGTGTCAATGCTCTGCTCATTCTCAGAGGCTCGCTCACCCCTTTGTTCTCTTCTTTCCCTCCTGTGGGCACTTCCAGAGATGAATAGCTTGGGTACATTTCTTATCCAAAGGCTTTTCTTTCTATTTTAAAATATAATATGACTAGTTGATCAAGAGTTGTATCTAAGAGTGGTCAGACTGGTATTTGGGGTAGTCAGGCCCAAACCCAACTCTTTATCAGAAACATGGGAGCAGGGGAGAGGGAGAAGTTGGTTAAAGAGTATACACTCCAAAACAACAAGTACCTATTGTATATCACAAGGAATTGTATTTAATATCCTTTGACAAACCATAATGGAAAAGAATATGAAAAAGAATACAGACGTGTTTAACTGAATTACTTTGAGGTACAGCAGACATTAACACAACATTGTAAATCAATCATGGAAGTGAAAGTGTGAGCCTCTCAGTAGGGTCTGACTCTATGACCCCATGGACAGGCTTCTCTGTCCAGGCTTTTCTCTAGGCAAGAATACTGGAGTAGGGTAGCCATTCCCTTCCCTAGGAGACCTTCCCGACCCACGGCTAAAACTGAAGTCTCTGACACTGCAGCCGGATTCTTTACCATTTGAGCCACCAGGAGATCATACTTCAGTAAAATAAATTAGGGGAAAAAACCATTCCAGGATATCTTTACTGATGCATCCCACCAAAAATTTAAAGAAGCCTTTAAATACCAACCACTCTTTCTCACAATCTTCCTAAATCGAACAAAAGGGAATACTTTTTTAACTCATTCTATGAGACCAGCATTATCCTGATACCAAAGCCAGAAAAAGACACTACAAGCAAAGAAAACTATATACCAGGGTCCAATAAGAATATAGCTTTTTAAAAAAAATATTAGCAAACCAAATCCAGCAACATATTAAAAGGATTATGTACCATGACCAAATGGAATTTATTCATGAAATGCAAGGAGAGTTCAATATTTAAAAATCAATCTCTGCAATATACTACATTAATGCAATGAAGAAAAAAAATCTCACAGGATCATTTCAATTAATGCAGAAAACTATTTGACAAATTTAACAATCAATGACAAAAATACTCAATAAACTAGAAACAGAGGGAAACTTCCTCAGTATTAAAAAGGCCATATATTAAAAATCCTCAGCAAATATCATACTCAAATGGTGAAAGACTGAGAGCTTTTCTCTTAAGATTAGGAACAAAAGAAAGATGTCTGCTTCTAGTTAACATAATATTGGAAGTTCTAGCCAGAAATATTAGGCAATAGAAAGAATGAAAAGGTATCTAAATTGGAAAGAAAAGAATAAAATTATCTCTGTTCAGAGAGATGAATGATTACACACACACACAAAACAGCTAGTGTGAATAATATTTAGCAGTTGCAGGATACAAAATAAAATACAAAAGAATCAGTTACATTTCTATATACTAGCAATGAAAAGTCTGAAATGGAAATTAAGAAAGTTATTCCATTTATTAGGATGTCAAAAAGATAGTATTCAGGAATAAAAATAATTTTTTTTTTTGGTGACACTGTGCAGCATATGGGATCTTAGTTCCCCACCAAGGAACAAACCTGTGACCTCTATGGTGGAAGCATAGTCTTAACCACTGGACTACCAAGGAAGTCTCAGGAATAAATTTTTAATCAATGAGGTTAAAGACTTGAACACTGAAAATTACAAAACATTGATGAAGGAAGTTAAAGAACACAAATAAATGGAAAGACATCATGTGTTCATGGACTGGAAGACTTGTTAAGATGAAGTGTGTGCTAGTCACTCGGTTATGTGTGACTCTTAGTGACCCCATAAACTGTAGTAAATAGCCCACCAGACTCCTCAGTCCATGGAATTCTCCAGGCAAGAATAGTGGAGTGAATAGCCATTCCCTTCTCCAGGAGAGCTTCCTGATCCAGGGATCAAACTCAGTCTCTTGCATTGCAGGTAGATTCTTTACCATCTGAGCCATCAAGGAAGCCCATTAAGATGAAAATATTACAGAAATTGCTCTACACTTTCAATGTAATCTCTTTCAAAATCCCAACAGCATTTTTTTCAGAATAGAAAAATCTATTCTAAAATTCATATGGAATATCAAAGGACTTGGAATAATCAAAACAATATTTCAAGAGAGGAACAAAGAACAGAATTGGAGGTCTCATATTTCTTGATTTCAAAACTTACCACAAAGCTACAGTAATCAAAGCAGCGTGGTATTGGCATAAGGACAGACATATAGACCAATGGTACAAAATAGAATCCTAGAAACAAACCCTTGTATATATGATCAAATGATTTTTGACAAGGGTGTCAAGACCATGCAATAGGGAATGGACAATCTTTTCAACAAATGGTACTGTGAAAACTGGGTATCCACATGTAGAAGAATGAAATTGGACACTTTCTTTATACTATTTTTAAAAAATCAGCTTTGTTTAGGAACAAAGACCTAAACTTAAGAGATAAACTATAAAACTCTTAAAAGAAAACACAGGAGAAAAGCTTCATAACACTGGACTTGATAATGATTTCTTGGCTGTGACACCAAAAGCACAGGCAAGAAAAGAAAAAATAGACTGGGCTTCAACAAAATAAAAACCTTGGTGCATCAAAAGACACTCTGAAGAGAGTAAAAAGACAACCCACACAATGGGGAAAATATTTGCAATTATGATAAGGAGTTAATATTCAGAACATATTAAAACTCCTATAACTCAGAAACAAAAAAATAGAACCAAACTTAATTTTAAAATGGACAAAGGACTTGAATATGATATGTCTCCAAAGAAGATATACATATGGTCAATAAGCACACAAAAAGATGTTCAGCAACATTAGTCGCGTTGTTATTGTTCTGTTGTTAAGTGGTGTCCAACTCTTTTGCGACCCTATGGAAAGGTAGGCTGCCAGGCTCCTTCTGTCAGTGGGATTTCCTAGGCAAGAATACCGGAGTAGGTTGCCATTTCCTTCTCCAGAGGATTTTCCCGACCCAGAGATCAAACCCACAATTCCTGCACTGGCAGGCAGGTTCTTTACCATTGAGCCACCAGGGAAGCCCCTATTAATCATGAGGAAAATGCAAATCAAAACTACAAAGAGATATCACTCTACACTCCTTAGGGCGGCTTTTACCAAAACCAAAACCAAACAAAACGAAAAACAAAAAGAAGCAAACAAGAACAATGAAAAAACAAACAGAAAATAGTAAGTGTTGACATAGTTGTAGAGAAATTGGAACTGTTAATACATTGCTGATGGGAATGTGAAATGGTGCAGCTGTTGTGGAAACCAGTTTGATGGTTGCTCAAAATGGTAAACATAGCATTACTTGTATTCAGCAATTCCACTCCTTGGTATATACTCAAAACAACTGAAAGCAGGCAACGAAATAGAAACTCGTACACCAATGTCTGCAGCAGCATTATTCACAACAGCTGAAAAGTAGAGACAACCCAACTGTTTACCATGAGACGAATGGTTAAAGGAAATGTACCTTATACATATAATGCATATTTAGCCATAAAAAGGAATGAAATTTGAGTACATGTTATAATAAATGAAACTTGAAAACATTATGCTAAGTAAAATA
The DNA here is from genome assembly GCF_023699985.2 of Odocoileus virginianus. Taxonomy (NCBI): domain Eukaryota; kingdom Metazoa; phylum Chordata; class Mammalia; order Artiodactyla; family Cervidae; genus Odocoileus; species Odocoileus virginianus. Next base: position 32,295,837 of record NC_069679.1, read on the forward strand.
ACAAGAGGACAAACATCATATGATTCAATATATATATGTGGTACCTGGAAAGTAGAATAGAGATTGCCTGGAGCTCAGGGGGAGGGAGAAATGGGGAGTTATTTTTAAACTATTACTGAGTTTCTGTTTGGGATGATAAAAATGTTTTGGGAAATGAACAATGGTGATGATGGCACAACATTGCAAATGCATTAAAGCCACTAAATTGTACATATGTCTGCTTAGTCGAGCTTAGTCCCTCAGTTGTGTCTGACTCTTGTGACCCCCCACCACCCCCGCCATGGACTGTAGCCCACCACGCTCCTCTGTACCTGGGATTCTCCAGGCATGAATACTGGAGTGGGTTGCCACACCCTCCTCCAAGGGGTCTTTCCAGCCCAGGGATTGAACCCAGGCCTCCTGCATTGCAGGTGGATTCTTAACTGTCTTAGCCACCAGGGAAACCCAAATTGTACATTTAAAAAAAAACAACCAACACCATTTATTTTTTAATTGTACATATAAAAATGGTTAAAATGGTAACTTTTATATTATAAATATTTTACCATAGTTAAAAACAGTTAAAAAAAATACACATACCAGGGCTCCATTCTTAAAGAACTGAGAGGCAGATGCTGTAAATAGGGGATGGGTACTTGGAATCTGTCATTTTTTTTTTTTTTTTAATGCCTTCCTGTCTTTATTGGGCATACACAGGTTTGGGAATTTAGGATTTAATCTCTATCAACTCTTTCCAAGGGGACTGATGCCAGCCTGTGAGGAAATGTTTAACAGTCTATGAGAAAAACGTGCCTTTCATAAGATCTTAGTGTATTAAAGCACTGCTTTTAAAATCTGAGATTGTCATTTTCACATTGTTTTGGTATTGAGGTGCCTACTCATTTATGGTGGTGAGAGTCAGGTTGTTTTTGAAACTGTCTGTACTTGGTAAAATGAAAATCAGCAATCCTTTGTTGTGCTACTCCAAAACTGTGAAATTTTAATGGCTTATTAAATTCCAAAGGCTGGAAAAGTTTGCTCCAGATGCTAACCATTTGAAAATATGGTAGCATAGACTGCTCCTGCTATTTATTTGTACAATAAGAAACTGGAAGGATGTATGCATTTTTTGTTGTTCCTAGGATCCTTGAGCAAAAAAAAAAAAAAGGCAGAGCTGCAGTCGACAGTATTAAGATGTTATTTCTCTTGCTGCCAGTTGCAGTGTTCTTCCTCCGTAAGTAGAGGCGGGGCCAGGAGGACAGAGAATAGTATAACTCCTCCGGGAGAAGAACTGCCTTCTGGGCAGGGCCTTGAAAGCCCTTCGCCTCTCTGAGTTTGGGGGCTGAGGAAGGGCAGAGGCCAGGGAACAGCCACTGCTAAGGGATGCCTTTGCATTCCAAAGGACTGCTTCTGTCCAGGGAGTGTAGAGTCTGTGGGAGCCACACCCACCCCGCCCTTTAGGCAGTTTAGTTAATTATTGAAAAGTGCTTCGGAGGCACAAAGGGCTGGACAGACTCCATGTGCCCTTGCTCGGGCCTGTGTGGGAGCTGGCATTTGTGAGACACTGAGGCTCCTCTGGGAGGCTGTGGAACAAGAAACACTTCTTTCCTATTGCGGTTCAGTCTTAGGATTTGTCCGGGAAACAGAGACGGTCCAGGGACTGCATTCTATCTATCTCCAGAGAGAAGTTAAGGTGCTTTTTTTTTTTTTTTCAGGGGGGGTAGGATTTGTAAGATACTTAGATCAATGAGCCACATCAGATTTTAGTTTTGTTTTCTATTTTTAAATTTTATTTGAAAAGTTTACATTTAGGGTCATTTATGTATAAATGAGATCATATAATATGTTCCTGTTCTGTGACTTAACTTTTTTAAAACTTAACAATGTTTGCTGGAGTTCTTTTTGTGTTAGTAAATAAAAGCTTCCCTCATTTTCTTTAAAGGCTACATTCTTGCCAAATTACGGACACATAGGTGGTTTGCCATTTTTCAGCATCAAACAAACAATACTACTGCAAGCTTTCTTGTTCACAAATTTGTGTGCTTATGCATCACTATTTCTGAAGGATATATTCCTGAAGTAGGATTTCTGCATCAAAAGGCATGTACATTTGAATTTTGGGTAAATAATGCCAAAGCTTCTCCCTGAAAATTTTGTTCTAATTTACAAAGACACCAAAATACTTGTGAACATTGAACATTATAAATTAAAAAAAAAATTGCCAGCATCATATGCAGAAAAAGCTGCATCATTTAAAATTGCATCTTTTCATTGTGCATCTTTTCATATGCCTATTGACCATTTGGATTTTTGGTAACATTTTCTCGAAGTATAAAAATACAGAAGAGTATACCAGTCAGAAAAGTATAAAAGTATACAGAAAAGTATACTACTGAAAGAATTAACAGAATTCTTATACCCACCATTCAGATCAAGAAATAGAATATTATCAGAACTTTTCCCACCTCCCCCAAAGTAATCACTATTCTGTAATATAACTTGCATAGATTAGGTGTGCCTGGTTTTAAACTTCATAAAATGGAATCATACAGCATGCACTCATGTCTAGCTTCCTTCATTCAACATTATGAGTCATTCGTGTACTTGCTTGTAGCTGTAATATATTCATTTACATTGCTTATTATATTCCATTATGTGAATATACCACAATTTATTTACTGATGGATATTTGGGTTCTTTCCAACTTTCAATTACTAGCAAATAATGATGCTATGGATGTCTTTGTGCATGTCTTTCAGAATACATGTGCATACACTTTTGCTGGGTATATTATCTAGGAATGAAATTTTGGGGCCATGAGTAATATCAACCTGGCAAATTATATTTGTGAATTTTCTATAACTTTTCCTTGTACATTAGTTATTGGGTGGTTTGTATGTATTCTATTTATTCTGGATTTTTTTCTGTGTTATAGCTCTTATAAATATTTTCTCCTGGTCTTTATTTATATTGACTTTTACTTCACAGAGTTTAAAATTTTTTATGCAAAATTATAAATCTTTTTCTTTATGGTTTCTGAGCTTTATATTTTGTTTAGAAAGTCTTTCCCTATCTCAAGATTATAAAATATTCTGTTTCCTTTGAATACTCATTTTGATTTTTATATTAGGATTTTTAATCAGTCTGAAATTTTTGATGGTGAGAGACAGAGGCTAATTCATGCCCAACACTCAGGGCATGAATTAAATGACACCATTTGCTCTCTGGATTTTTAGATATTTATTAAAAAAAAATTCCAAGATAAGTGATGACACCAACAAGCTAAGAAACTGTCAAAAAAATTTTTTTTAATTCTTTTTTTTACCTTCTAATAGTTTCCCCAAACATAAGCCTCAGATCTTAAATGGGCAAAAGTTCTGTATTAGTGGTTGCTACCACAAATGCCATGTGTGTAAATGGTCAGTGACAATTCACTTACTGTGTGTTTATGGAACTTTAAAGTGCAGTTCTCGTGGATTTTTGTGTCTGATAAGGAGAAAGACTCCATCCTAGAGTCTTCAGGAAGACAGACGGCACACTGGATCTGGGCCAGGAGACCCACAGCTTCTTCTTTCCTCCTAAGGGCCCAGCTCCCCTCCATCTGAGCAGACGTCCCCAGATAGGCTGTGTGAGCTGAACCCATCCTCAGTATAGAAAGGGGTCCAGTTAAAGTTTTATCCAGTCCCCAGGGTCAGCTTTTGTTTATAGACATGACTTCCTCCAGCAAGTCTGCTGACCTAAGGGAAACGATTTTCTTGCCCACCTGCAGGATGGGTGTAGGGCCACATATGGAGAAGCATGTGAGGACTCAGTTTGTTCTCCCAGTTTGTCTGAGATGGAGCACTGGCTTGTGCCTGTTAACTAGCAGTGCTCAGTGTGGAGCTGTTGGTTATTCACAGACTTTCCACTGGCTCACAGTGTGAGCTGGTTTTATTCTGTTCGCCCCTCCTCTTTAAAACCTTTTTCCTCACACGTTTTGGAGAGGGCTGGTTACCTGTGGTTTAGTTAATAAGTTACATGACTGGAGCTTGAGCTGAAATGAGAAGAAACATCCCCCTAGCTTGACAAAGAGCTTGGTTTCTGGCTGGTGAACCGCACATTCCCTGGTGAACTGTCTGAGCTGGTTCACTTGGAAATTGCTCTGCTGACCAAGCTCCAAAAATATAATCAAAGTGGGTTGAAATCACTCATTTTGTCACTTTCATTCTTAGTCTCACAATTTAAGGATTTGGCTGGTGACTGTCCTGAAAGCATGGGATTTTCTATTTGTGACAATGGCATTGTGTGTGCGTGCACATATTCAGTGTACCAGGCTTGTCTGTACAGGCATGTTTTCAGCTGAACTATTTATACCCAAAGGCATGCAGTGATTAAAGATCACAGCATATGGCAGCTTTTCTTTGATTTCCAGAACTGCCTATCTGAATTTGTAGGTTAGTGTCTTTGGAGAAAAGCAATGTGCATCCAACTGATCCCCTAGGTAGAGGACCTTGCCTCAGAAATATCCCAGGATAATTTACTTAGAAGAAACCAATATGCCTTTTTTTTTTTTTTTTTTTTTTGAGGAACAGGTGTATTTGACCACACATTGGGGAAGTGAAGACCTGAGCTTTGAGGAAGTCAAGTGTGAGGCCTCAGAGTGTTTATTTATATCAGAGTGATGTGTATTGAAAGTCAAAGACTTTCATTCCCCCAACATCACAGAACCAATTTAGAGAAGAGGAAAGGTGTGAGCTTTGCCTTGTTAAATATCTGTTGCACTGAGAAGAGTTCTGGTGTGGGTCAGACTTCTCATGATCCACACACAGGCTCTACTGTAGACAGAAGGGCACTCACATGCTCTTGCTTCAGTCTTTGTGGATAAAGTGGCTCACTTCCCATTGGTTGATAGATGTGTGACTTGATTCTTGCTTCTTTTCCCAAGATGCTCCTCCCCCAACCCCACCATGTGAGCAGCCTGGTGTGCATGTTTGGGGTAGAAGGGGAGGAAAAACCTTACATTTTCTCTCAGCTCAAAATAAGAACACTGAACTCTAACAACAACCCCAAACTATACATTAGAAACTCTTGCGTTTGCTGTTAGAACAAATGAAGCCTCATGTGACTAGTTTCCACTTTTATGTCTCTTGAATTGTAAAGTTCCCCTGCTCCAGGCTCTTTTGGTTATGGGAAATGAGTGTGTTTTCAGACCAACATGTCAGAATTATGAGGAAGAAACTTGGCTGTGGAACAAACTATATGATATGCTTGACAAGAACTGAGTAAAAATACGTCTCAGCTTTTCTGAGGCAGTCTTCCATTTTTGGTTCAGAAATAGGACCCAGTAGCCACAGAAAGGGAAGCACCTTTGTGGCCGCCATTAGGGTCACATAGTCTTTGAGTAAGGAACCAACAGAGGATATTTCTGCACAGAAAGATGGGGTGTCTTTAGGAGGAGAACTTAGTCCTGTTTCTACCAGGGGTAGGTGGAAACTGAAAAGAGAGAATTTGTGATTATTTGCTCCAAATGAGAAGACCAAGGTGCAGAGTCCCCAGAAGGATGGAGCAGTGAGGAAATGTGAGGTGGCGGGAAATCACGAGCCTGTTTACATCAACGTTTAGCTCCTTCTGGGCTCGCCTAGTCCTAGTGCTTTGGAGTTTGCCTTTTACGAGGGTAAACATCGTTTAAGAGTGAGCAAATATTAGTTCACATAATTAAAACCTGTTGAGTTGAACAGGAAATGTTCAAGGGAAATCTGCAGGTGTCTGCAAGCAAGGGTGACTCTGGAAGGATCTCCGTTTGTCGGCGCCTTTTCTCCCAAGGGGAGTGTCCCTGGAAGGAAGCCACCAAGGACAGGAGAGGAAACAGACAGCTTGTAAAAAAACTGGAGCAGCGTGGAAAGGTTCTGAACTGATTAATAAGCCGCTAGCCCTGGGGAGGGTGTAAAAGGCATCTGGGATATTTGCATTTTTGTTTATTGAAGGGAGGAAGGCATCTCCCAACTCTGTCTTTCTCCCTAATTCATTCAGGACATGATAGTTCCAAGACTGCTGCCATCTCAAGGCTTGAATCTGTTTTCAGCTTCTCTCCAGGTTTCATCACACATGTATATTAAAAAAAAAAAAAAAGGACGGTTCCAATATGACTTTAAAAAGAAAAGCCAGCCTGACTTCTAAATCCAATTTTGCCCTGTATATGTGGTTTCCTCCTGGAGGGGGCCATGTGATCTCTCCCCTTCTCACCATCCTGCATTCTCTGCATTCCAAAGCCTGGTCACTGCCAGATAGAAACCCTTATCCTCAGGCTCTCCGTAGTGAATGAGAGGGGGGCCTTGTTCAGCTCAAGGGTGGAGACAAATGGGTGTGTAACTCACCATAATCCATGGCAAGAAATGATACATGTCATGAGAGGAAAATAAAGTGCTGATGGAAAATTAATCTCATTAGAGAGATATGTTTGTGGTGGCATTTGAAATGAGCCTGAAAAAAGGAGTAGGATTTTGACAGATGGCAAAGAGTATCACTGGTATTATTATAGTGTTAACTTTCAATAAAATCAAATGAATCTGAATCTGTCCAGAACTCTATAAACTTTTGTGAGGCTGGGCCTGGGCACACTGCTCTGCTGGTGGTAGTACCCTAATTATGCTCTGGAGGATCATCTCCCAATCTCAGCCCACCTCCTGGCTCCAGGTTCAGGCATGTGACCCAGACTAACCAATAAGAGACCCACATTCCCTTAACACAGTGATTGATTCGGTTGTAAGCATGTGACCCAGGCTGAGCCAATCCTGAAGCTTTTTCTGGAACCACTGGGTAAAAGGCATCCTCCTTCTGCTGGGATTGCTGAGGTGTGGTGGGTTGATACGCAGGAGCCCCAGGTGGCCAGTCTTGTTACCACAGAGATAGAACCCGAGAGACAGAGAGATTCCTGAGCACTTGGAGCCAGCTGTGTCTGAAATTCTACTTTGGACTTTTTGGTCAGGGCAATAAATTCACTTTTTAATAAGGCATTTTGTGTTTTTCTCTTACAAACAAAAATGTCCTAACCTATACAGAAATGTTTAGTCTGCTTTAACAAACAAAAAAACCCCAGTGGGGCAAGGGTGGTTACAGATTCACAGAGCAGTTTCCTAGCAAAAAAAATCTTCCTACTGCTAACATTTCCAGGTGCCAGGGACTAAGAATTTGGAGACTTTCTCCTTAACCCCCCTGGTCTGAGGCTGCGCACCAGTCTAAGTGACTCCTGTGTGCTAGATAGTTTTCAATGAATCAGAAATGAAATATGCAGCACAAGAGCCACAAACCATTGAAAACAGCTCGTTTGCCTTTTGTCTCTCCCAAGCTTTGTTTTTTCTGGGTCACACTTTGTTAAGTGAAGAGTCGTAGTGATAATTCTGTTTGGATTTATTAACAGTTGAATAGACCTTTGAGAAAAGATTTGTTAATCATCAGAAGCAAATGCACTGCAGAAGCATTGTAGACAGAGAGTGGGATGGTTGCCTTGAGCCAACTAATTCTCTGCCCCTTCAGGGAAAACTCTTGGATGTTTGAATTAAGTGCTACATCTGGAAATACAGAAAGAGAATTGCCTTTATTGAATGCATAGTTTGTCCTTGGTACAAAGAACAGTATTTTGCCTGCATTCTCTCTCAATTTCATCAGCTCTACTAGGTAGGTCTTAGTCCTGTTTTACAGGTAGGGAATGATACAGACATTGCCAGTTGCTACCCTAAATCCATCCTCTTTTTGTTCCTTACAGATAACCCGAAGCAGTTACTGCTTCTAGTCCAACATTTACACTCCATGGGTGATTGCTGTCAACATTAATCATTTTGCAAACATTTTATCATATCTCTCCTGCAGCTATGAACGGCCATGTGATATGGTTCTGGCCAGTGAGACTTAAGTAGAAGTCTTCTGGGGATTTCTGGGAAAGTGTGGCTGTCCTTATATGGACATTGTCCCTTCCTCCTGTTCTTTCCTTCACCCTACTTGGAACACGGGATGTGCGGCTGGTGGTGGAGCAGCCATATTGTGACCTTGAGGCAACCATAAGGAGGACAGCCATATCCTGAGGGTGGTGAAGCAGGAATACAGCAGAAAACTGGGGTATTTTGACATTGTGAAGCTACTATTTCTGCCCCCAAAGGCCTACTTTCAGTCTTGGTGCATGAAAAAATAAACCATTGTTTCATTAACCCATTGAGGTTGGGTTTCTACTACAGACAACTGAATTCTATCCCTGACTGACACAGAATCTGAACTAAAGAGGTTTAAGGGACTTGCTCACATTTCCATATAAAGTAATGCCTCAAAGCTGAGTTAGTACCTAACCTTAAAGAATTCAAGCCTAGTTGGGGAGGCAAATACATAAATAGATAATTATAGTGTAATGATGGGATTTGCCTAAGGGTACCATAGATACCTCAAAAAAAAAAAAAGAGAGAGAGAGAGTCAGAAGCAGAACAGGAGTTAGCCAGGCAAAGGAGTGAGGTGGGGAAAAGAAAATATAGCTTGAATAAAAGTTATGAAAGTGAGACACAGCACAGCCTGTGCAGGGAGTCACACAGGCCGCTATGAGTTGTTGAAGCATAAAGTATGAGGCAGGCAGTGGGGAGAAATGCGGCTGGAGGGGTGTTTCATTTTGCTATTGAGCATAATAAGCCACCACCCAAAACTTGATGGCTTAAAACTACATTTTATCATTTCTCATAATTTTGCAATCTGAGCTGAGTTCAGCTAGGTGGTTCTTCTGTTCATGGAATATCCACTGGGATTGGAACATCCAAGAAAACTTCTTAACCCCCAGGTTTGGTGCCTTGGCTGGGATAAATGGAAGAGCTGGGCCATTCTCTCTCTTTCTCTGGCCTCTTCAGGTGGATTCCTCACAGTATGAGGACATCAGAGTACATGGCAGCTGGCTTCCAACTGAGAGGAAGAAGACGCTTCCAGTGCATGTAGGGTCTGGGTTCAGAACTACCAGAACATTACTTCTACTGCACTCTGTTGATCAAAGCAAGTCACAAGACCAGCCCTAAGTCAGGGAAAGGAAGTATCTTCTACTTCTCGATGGGAGGAGCACTTTGCACACACAGGGAGAGATGAATTAGCAGTGGTCCTCTTTGGAGACTACCTAGCCCAGAGGTAAGAAGGGTACAGATGAAGGTCAACCTTGTCTGCTTGCCAGGGAGGTTGATGTGAACCCCAGACCTGGGAGTGGGTGGATGTTGCTCTGCTTCATATTTGGGATCAGAAAGGAAAATACCTCTCAAACTGCCCCAACTTATCACAGTGAAACAGAGTAGTGTGATTAGGCAGAGGAGCCAAGCTGGAGCTTGGCTTCTCTGAACTCCCTTCAGTTCCCATGTCTTACGGGAGATGGTTGAGTTGAGATCAGAGAGTCTACTCTGGGGTCTGCAATGGTAAAGGACAAGTGGGGAGGGCCAAGGCTGGGAGGGCCTCTTGGGTCGTGGGCTGGAGGGGAGGGTGGCAGAGCACCCCTGGCACAGAGTGGCCCAGGAAGCTGAGCAGGCTGGGTCCAGCTACCCCCCAGCAGGGTCAGCGAGGATCTGGAGGATGTGGTGTGGATCTGAGCACCTTGTCTTTTGCCCTCCCAACCCCTACCCACAGGGTGCCCACAGACATCACCCTTCCAACCCACTGAATTTGCACAAAGCGTCACACTGGAGAGCAGCAAGGAGGAGAGGTGACCTGAGAGTCTGAGAATGTACTTGAAGGGACAACTTTTTCAGTGGTCTCTTCATAGCATTTCCTGGACTTCCCTGAAATCTAACCAGCAAGAGAGGCTCATAAGGAATAATGACACGTTATAAGGGAATAGAAAAGCCACGTTAAGGAAAATTACAAAGATATCAGAGGAGTGCTGGCAGATGCAGAATGGCAGTTACTCTGTGGGGGAGGAGGTGGGGGGACGCAGGGGGAGTTTTGGCTGTTGTAGAGATAAGGCTTTATCTCTGAAGGTAGGGGATGGGTATGCATGTTGTTATAGCCTTTATGCCTTTTTGTGTGTTTTAAATAGTTCGTAAAGTAATTTTTAAAAAAGCTGCCATTCTGAATAGAATTGTGAGCTGCCAATGCCAAGTTTAGGTTGTGAATATATTGCATGGGAGTGGGAACATAGAAAGAGGCTTGAAATGGAATCAGATTTGCTTGCTCGAAAAATCAGCCAGGCTGGATATGAGGAGGACAAGAGTAGAACAGGGAGGCCAGGGAAGGGGCTGCCACTCCAGTCCCCTGAGAGGTGACGGTGGCCTGACTGGCGTCCCAGGTTGTGGTTAGGGTGGCTTAGGGGTCTAGTTGGTCATAAGGACTTGGTAAGATGCAAGGATGGGATGGTGGGGAAGGTTTCTGCTGTGAGTGAGCACCCCACCCCCTGACTGAGATAATAGATTCCAAGTGGAGGGCATATTAGAAGGGAGAGGCACCAGGGTCACTCAGGAAAGGTTGGATTTGAGGTGCCAGTGCGATGTCATGGTGGAGGAGGGATGCATGAGTCTGGTCCCCAGGGAAGAAGAGATCTGGGAAAAGCGCTGATGCAGATGGGAGCTGCAGAGGTAGGTGAGATGCTCTGATGGGGATCCTGGTAGGGGAGAAGCAAAGAGGACCCAGGACAGACAACTGCATCACCCACTCAGGCAGAGAAAGGGAAGCTCCAGCAGCTCCCAGCCCTGCAGACGCCCTTTTGCCATGCCCCACTCTGGTTAGCAGGAAACCCCCCCCACCACCACTACTTGCTCTGTCGGGCTCCTCCCTCTGCCCTCCCCCAGTGCGGCCCGACCCTTCCTGCCCCTGCCCATCCTGTTCTCTATTTGCGGTGCAGGTTTGCCTGCCTGGGGGATTGTATTCCTTTCCCTCCAGAATTATTAAAAGGGCCAGAGAGAAAGGCTCCCTCCACAACCAGATCTGGATTGAGATCCTCACCCAGGGAGCAGAAGGCCCAGCAAACCCCTGGGCCTGTCTCTTTCAAAGACAGAGCCCTGAAAGACCCAATCCTGGAGCCTCCTCTGAAGTAGAGGCCAAATCGAGGAAGAGTACACAAGATGGGTTACAGCCTAGCCGACCCCTTCCTTCAGCTTCCCACCTCCCTTTATTTTTCCTTATGATAAACGCAAGACAGTGTCAGGCTTTGCCTCCACTGACAACCTAAGTATCCTCTTTTCTACGCAGCCCCTGTCTTCAAGAACTGGAAATCTGTTTCTTACAATTTGAACTTTGATATGAAGTTTGGGCCCTGAGTTAGGCAGGGCTGGCTCTGGGCTATAGAAAGAAAAAAAAGTGTTTCTGTCTCAAAGTTGGGAAAACTAAAAACAACGAAGTTGCATTTCAGAAATACCAATCTCTCAAAGCATTGCTCCAAAAATGTAGATTTCACTTGTGGTATGAAAATATACTGGAGGGAATGTTACAGGGTTTTGCTTTTCTAAAACCAACCCTATGGTCAAAAGTAATAGAGCTATGAAATAAGATAATCAAAAAAGGAAAGTTTTCATACAGGAAACATTTTAATGAGTCAGTTTAATGCCAAACTGTTGCATCTATCTACTCGGAGATCTCAGAAGGGCTTTCAAAGTGAGTTACTTACCAGCCCTTTGAAACTCACTTGTATAAACCATAACCTTCTGCTCTAAAATATATGCCAAGAAGAACAGGTGTGTGCAAATAAGCAATCTCCAGTCTCATGATCTTTCTTTGCATCCAATAATTGGCTTTTCACAGAACTACGCAGGAGGCATTGAAAGGTCCATTGGTTCATTCCTCTGCGTCCGGCTGAACATCTACCAAATCAGAGAGCATTCCCTCGCAAGCCCTCCTCTGCAAACCTACTTTGGTCTTTAGTGTCCTTTCCTCGAACATCACATTGTTTTTGACGTGCCTTCTAACTCTTGGAATGCTCACTGCCATCATTCTTATTCTGGGCTTATCCTTGGGGACGGTAGCCCTGGCCCAGTCCTTCCATCTGTGCTCACTGTGGGCCAGGATTCAGCCAGCTGATTGAATCAATAACCTGGGGGAAGAGTTGAAAGTGGTGCTTTTCCCAGGTAATATATTTACATTTTAATAAGAGTCTCCTAGGAGAAAAAAGAGTTAACTTCCAGGCATTAAAACTAGCTGTGTGTGTGTGTGTCCAGAGGGAAGGAGAGAGAAGAGGAGAATTGAGGAGGAGGAAGAGAGTGGCTGCCATTTGTCGACGCAGCAAGAAGAACATGGAAAATACCCAGAGATGATCTCTGCTAATATTTTGATTTGGGCTTCCCATGTGGCTCTTGACTTCGCTGGTGGCTTAGATGGTAAAGCATCTGCCTACAGTGTGGGAGACCCAGGTTCAATCCCTGGGTCGGGAAGATCTCCTGGAGAAGGAAATGGCAACACACTCCAGTATTCTTGCCTGGAAAATTCCATGGATGGAGGAGCCTGGTGGGCTACAGTCCATGGGGTCGCAAAGAGTCGGACACAACTGAGTGACTTCACTTTCACTTATCAGGTGACTCAGTGGTAAAGAATCTGCCCACCAATAAGGAAACATAGGTTCAATCCCTGGGTCGGGACATAGTTCAATCCCTGGAGTAGGAAATGCAACCCACTCCAGTATTCTTGCCTGGGAAATCCCTGGGACAGAGGAGCCTAGCGGGCTATGGTCCATGGGGTTGCAAAAGAATCAGACATGGCTTAGTGACTAAACAACAATATCTTAGTATATATCCTCCCAAGGACCTAGTGTTATAAATATGAATAATCATCCTTATCTCTAGCAGTCAAATTTTAGACACTTTTATAAAACTCAAAATTTGTACACATTGTTTTATACGTCCCATTTAGTAACACTTATACTGCTGTTCCATTAATCCCACTTCTAGGAATTTATCCTAAGGAAAAAACTAGAATGATAAGAATAACATTAGCTCTTATATGTTGAATTTTAATTGTGTACCAAGGGTACTGCACACACATTAACTCACTGCATTCTTATAGCCAGCCTACAAGGCAGATAACGTCATCCCTCAAGAAGTGAAGGACCTCGGGCAGGGTACTCTGCCAGCAGGTAGGTCTGGAGCTGGGGCTCTGTGTGGGGGAAGGAACCCCAGAAAAAAGCATCATCCACTTGGCCTCTCCAAGAGGAGTGTATCCCTTATCCCAGGGTCTCCTCTCCTCCCCAGTTGCTCCAAAGGTCCTGGATGGCAGGGATATGGCCAAAGTCTTGCCCTCACCTTTGGGAGTGGGTGGCAGCAGATGACAGTGCCTCTGTGTCTCCCACTGTCTAGTTTTCAGCTCTTCTTTGAAAGCACCTCTTCCAGGAAGCCTTCCCTCAATCTCTCAGACCAATTCTGTCTCCCCTTTCTCTGTTCTTTCATGGGACTGGAGCCACCGCAGTGAAGCTTGCAAGAGATTCTGCTGCCTTCCACTGTGTAACTGTATCTCTCAAAATATGTTCTTAGGGTCCCAATCAGAATTCCCTGGAGAAGTGTTAAAAGTGCAGACCAACTGGATCAGATTCTCCAATGGGGGGTGGGGCCCAAGAATCTGCCTGTCATAAGCATTTAGGGGTGCCTGTAGCACATTTGAGTGGGTGGGGGCACACTGCACTGGCATGGATGCCTCCTCGGAGCAGGGACTGTCCCGTTGCTCTTTGAGTTCCCCACGACCCTTAGCGCAGGGAGGTGTAGCAGACAGTCGTGTTTGGTGGATTCAGCATAGAGATGTATTTTGAGGGGAAGGAAATGAAAGTAGGGAGGTGGAAAAAGTGGGATTGTGGGTGTGGAATAACTGAAGAGGGTGTAATTTGAGAGCTTTTACAGAAGAGTAAATGAGATGGGAAATCTTTGGGCTGATTGGAGTCCTTTGAGTGCTAGCAATAGATATTGGTCAATATCTTTCCCCCTCCTTTTTACTCCCACAGATATTAATACATACTTTAGTCCCAGGGATTTTTTTTTTTTTTAATCTGGACTTTCAATGCCAGAATGAGTAATTGTGTATAAAGTGGGTCACAAGGAAGTGATAACTAATGCACAGACTATTTTAACTGCTGAATCAGAAATCTCTATGCTACATTATGAAATATGCAGGAAGGAAAATAAGCAGATGATAGGAGTGAAAGCAATCCTAAAATAATATTTTCACAAACAGATTCTAGCCCAACATATGCCTGAGGGGTGGGGGGAGGGGAGCTGCAATGATACACTCTCCTGCGCATTGACAAATTGAAGATTGCCGAACTAGAGAGCTTTCCAAATGACATAAGACCTTCTGAGGCGCATGACCACACAAACCCACAGCCTGAATGGCTTTGGCAATGTTGTGGGGGCATCTTAGTCACTCTCCTTCCTAGCACAGGCAGGCAGGGCTTAAAGCAAGCAGAAACAAAAGAACAAAACCCAAACGGAATTTAAAAATCTGTTCTATTTACTCTTCCTAAAACAAAGAAACAAAACCCATCTTTTCACTTTAATTTTTGTTTAATAGATTTTCTTCCCTTGTGGTAAAATATATACAACATAAAAATTACTATTTTAACCATGTTTAAGTGTACGATTCAGTGGTATTAAGGACCTTCACAATATTGAGCAAACATCATCACTATTTTCCAGGACTTTTTTTATCAACCCAAACAGAAACTCCGCACCCAATGAGGAGCAATTTCCCAACCGCCCTGCCCAGATCTTGGTAACCATCATTTTACCTTCTGTCTCTGTGAATTTGCCTATTCCAGGAAACTCACATAAAGGGAAAAAAAATAATATTTGTCATTTGGGATAAAAATAACGCAGTATCTGTCCTTTTTTATTTTGCATAATATAGTCAGGTTTCTCTCATGTTGTAGCATGTATCAGAATTTTGTTCATTTTTATGGCTGAATAATATTTCACTGTGTACACATACTACTTTTTTTTTTAATCCCTTCATAGGCTGATGGATAGTTGGGTTGTTCCACCTTTGGCCATTGTAAATGATGCTCCTCCGAGCACTTGGGTGCAGGTACCTGATTCAGTCCCTCTTTTCAGTTCTTTAGGAATGGAATTGCTGAATCATGGCAATTCTATGTTTAATTTCTGAGGAACTACAAACTGTTTTTCACAGTGGCTACATCATTTTATAGTCTCACCAGCAAGTGTTCCAATTTTTCCACATTCTGCCAATACTTACTGTTTTGCATTAAAAAAATAATAATAATAGTCATCCTAATGGATGTGAAATAGTATTTCATTGTGGTTTGGAGAGATTTTTTAAACAGAAATCATACCAAGAACACATATTATAGATAATTTCATATAATTTAGATTTTGAACCAAAAGTAGGAATCATAACATATACTGAAAACAACACTAAGGATATCTATAAACTCATTGTGCCGAGCATCTTTTGGTTTATTCTACTTTTGGTGTAAAGTTCTAACCTTCTATATTCTCATCTTGTACATTAGTTGATTTTTCTTTCTGACACGAGTTTAAATTTTATCAAATATTCTAAAAATAATCTGTGTACATAACATTAAAAGATGTGTTCATCTCTGGTGGTGATTGTTATTACTTCTGGTATCCTATTGCACTAGTTCTCAAGGTTGAACAGATTCCTTGAATTCCACTGTTAGGTTATGTAGCATTTTACAATCATAAGGAACAAAGATAAGAAGCTATTCCTTTGAAGTTGACCTGTGGTCTTTTTTTAAACTGCTTATTATAGTCAAATGACAGATCTAATGTATTGAAATACTCTCTGTTACATCTTAATTTTCTTTGGGCATAACCAACACATTTGATAAAGAGAGACCTTTCATGAACACTTGGTTAATACAAAGTTGAAGGCCCTGCTATGAGTCATCCATTCTGCTGGATCTGGATACACACTGGTGACTAAACAGACTTTATGGCATGTGGTAGACATTTCCAGAAAGAGATAGCCCTACTGTTTGACTAATACCTTAAAGGATAACTAATATTTTAAGGGATAACTCATAGAATTTTAGAGAAAAATTTGGACCAGGACCAAATTACACTTATTGAATTGAATTTTACCCAATTTCCCCTAAAGGATTTGAGTTAACTTATAAAAGATATATACAATAATGTTCATATACAGAAAGAGTATCCAGATCAAGAAGTAAGGAAGGTAGCAACATACTTGCCCTAAGTTGCCTATGTTAGACACAATTACTATTATGTAATTACGATGTTTGACACCAACTTTAGAGATGCATTTGCTTGCAGAAAAACAACTAACATTGACTTGTTATAACATTGACATATTGAGGCTCATATATTGATATATATATATATATCATATATTGATATATTGAGGCTCAACATTGATATATGGAGGCTCATTTATCTCACATAACAAGAAGACTCAAGTTATGTCATCCAGGGCTGCCACAGTAATTCTCTATTAGTTTATTATCTTTCTGCTATGCCATCCTTAGCATGTTGACCTTTGTCCTCATGCTTGTCACCTCATGGTTCCCAAATTGAGGTTGCTGAAACAAGGCAGGAAGAAAGGAGAAGGGCCAGTGGGCAAGAACTTTCTCCTACTTTTCTTTCTTTTTTTAAAAAAATTTAATCAAAAACAATGAAGGGTCTGAAGTATCATCCTGTTTGCACGCTAAGAAGTTAGCCTGCCTTGGTTTCATGGTTGCTGGTAGAAGTCATGAGACTCCTCAGTCAGGGGCAGCCAGCTCTATTACTCAGCACACAGCAAGCAGCAGGATTTGCGGTAGTTCTTGCCCTCAAGTCCCATAGGGGTGATACAGATAGGCCCACAGGAATGTCGGCACACTCAATGGGTTGCCTCCCGGGAGAGGAACCTTGAACTCAGGGACCCCAAATCTTACAGGATGAGCTGTAGGCCGGCTGGGTCTTTGCTCTGGAGAGATAGTATCTGTATCTTCAGAGGCTGTTATGCTATGCAAGCATCCTTGGAAGGATACTCTGTTGCTATCAGTGAGTCCTCTGCTTGTAAGGTACACAGAAATGAGAGAGACTCTGGAGAACTGTCTCCCAACAACATCCTCCCCAGGGACTTCCGCCTAGCTGCTACTGCCTAGAACTATATCTCCGGGCCACCTCTGATTTGCTAGGGAGCTGTGAACCTGGGCACTCTGGCTGGGTACACTGCTGTTCATAAGGTAAGACGAGTGCAGGATGGAGCTTCTCAAGAGCACAGCAAAAGCTGTGCCCACAAGTTTTTATCTGTGTGACCAATGTCTTTTTCTCATTGTATAACAAGTTTTATGACAATTTATTTATTGACCCTGCCAGAAATAGTGTGTCCAACTTAGAAGAAAACTCCTAAGTACCACTTTGTAAATTTCAAACAAGCGATCAGCAGTTTAGTGCAGAATTTTAATGTCATAACTGCATAATATCTAAGTGTATAGGCCTATCACTCCTTAGAACTCTTCACATTAAAAAAAAAAATCTGCTTTTGTTATTTTTCCAGATCATTTTTAGGGGGTGAGAATAACCTTTCTTTTAAGAAAATGTTTATGTCATGAACTTCCTCCCAATCTTTGAGTATCTGTCGCTTAAGGAACAGGTTCTGCTTTGTCAACAGATAGGTGTTTGGTAAGAGGTTTATAAATATATCTTTTCTGGTTTCATTTATTTTAAGAGAATTTTTTCACCTCATGACAGTCATTTGATGTTACCATGGTAACCATGCACCACAATACTGGTTGCTGGTGAATATTGATCCTTAGCCTCTTTCACTACAGTGCTTGCTCCCTTACTAGAAGGAGGCCTTGCTCAGAGCACATCTAGGTCAAGGAACCCAGGCACTGTGGCAGCTGGTACTATAACAGAATCCTCCTGGGTTTTCCTCCCAGGAACCAGTCTAAAGATTCCATTGAGAACCCTGGCTCAACCCATATCATCATGGCTTACATTTCTACTGTGACAGAGAGAGGCAAAACTTCTTTGTTTCTTTTCTGGCTGCACTGTGAGCGCTTAGAAGCTCAGTCAGCGCAACAGCTAAGGCACTGAGGGAAAATCTCTGACGTGAATGGACATGCCTTCCCCGGTGGCAGAGAAGTTTGCAAACTACTTTTCAAAGCCCTTACTGTATGATTTTGAAATAAAAATGCTTCTTCCCTCAGAAGGAAGGAGAGATTTTAATCTAGGTGGTGCCCTGGGAAGTTAATGATGGAGCAGAGTCCAGGGGCATCCCAGAGGTGATGACTATCAAGGCTGTGGCAGGGTGATCGCAGATGGGGTTGACCTTGCTTCTCCACAATTGGGGGAGAGCCTCTCCCCTTCAGCAAGGTTTTGTGTATGAAAAGCCGGGGTGACAGGGGGTGAGTGGGTGGGGATTGGGAGTTTGTTAGAGCAAGCAGCTTTGAAAACTTCATTCGCCTTGCCAAGAACTAATGGACTGTCTTCAACGTGCATGAAAATCTGTTCGGCATGGTGACCAGGGGAGCCAAAATGAGGCCCCCACAGACCTACTTGGCATCAGTCTATCTCTGTGTGAGAAGGTCTGGATATGTTTATTCTAGTTTCTGCTGTAACTAAGAAGAAAACAAATAAAAACCCTGCAAAGGTTCACTGAGACAACAGTTGGTCACAAAAAAGGAATTTGAACCAAGATAACGCTGGTTACATTTTATCCACATGTTCCTGAAGCCAGAGCACTCACAACTGAATACACAGCCTTTCACTGTTAGATGGAAAAGGAGCCTAATCAGTGTAGACGTTGTAAAATTAATCTACACACACACACTTTTGATATCTCAAGAACCACTGACAGAATGAAAGGATTCCTACATCAAGTGAGACATTTCATTCTCTTATCATCTTTGTCCCTGTTGGGAGAGTTGAATGAGTGTTGATAGAGTGGAAACGTGTGGAAAACTTGCTCCCCTGTTACTTGCAGTGACAGCCAGCCTTCATGGAGCTCTGTGACTTGGACACTGTTCCTTAGCGCTTCCCAGTGGGATTTTGCTGAATGCTGGTTAGTGGACCTTTTAAGTAAACTCGATCCTAATCCCCACTTTACTGTTGTGACAACTGAAGCACAGAGAAGTTAAGAGACTTGCACAGCTCATTGTACAGGACCTATGCCTCTTGTGTAAAATGATTTGCATGCCCCCTCTAGCTTTGTGGCTCAAGGTCCTCAGAACAAAATGCTCCGACAGGAAGGGGAGAGGAAACCAGGCTGTGGTATATTGGAGGGGGAAGAAAACAAGGGAGGCTCTTAAAGCCCACCAGGCAACGTCTCCAAGGACAGTGCAATTTCTCATCCGTGAGCTATTGGTCAGGCTCCCTGGCCTCAGAGGCCTGTCCGGGGTCACATTGCTCAACTGCCGGTAGGGGAGCTGCAGGCCTGGAAAGAAGCCCAGGCTGTAGGGCTGCCAGGGCCTGGCTGGTCTTTGACTCCAAGACAGAGGAGAATGCTCTTCTGGGTCCATTTTCCTTCTAATGACCTTTCCGAGATAAGCAGAAAGGTTGTTGCAAGGTCATTCTGTTTCCCAGACGGTATTCCTCCCTTTGTCTTCTTCAGCACCAAAAATTCTCCTCTGAGATCCAGCCAGTTTCCCTGCCCTCCTTGGGGGCTTCTGACTGTGCTTCTAGGGGTGTGAAGTCATTACTGGCACTGCTTTTCTGCGGGGATCCAGTCAGGCTGATGGTGGTGTGACGCCTGAGTACAGACTGGCTTTTCAGCAAGATGCACTTCTTTTTGTTTTATGTTGCCCGTTTTCCCCAGAGAATCAAATTTTGTTTAATCTGAATGGGAACTGTTTGGAATGGTGATGTCACTGTCTGTCATTGGAAATTAAAAAGCAGAGGGGATATATGCCAACACCTTCCCTTGGAATTTCTTTACCTTCTCCCCTTTCAATATAGTAACAGAGCTCTTGGATCTTAAATCTCTTTGCCCTTTATCTCTTGGTCATCAAGATGATGAATGCTTCTGGCCCTAAAATATGCATTATTTCAATTCCTTGGTTTAAGAATATATGGATAGTTTTAATAAAAGAGATGACAGGATCAATTCAACTTTCTAAACCCAAAGTCAAGCCCTCTTGGTTAAACCTATAATACTGTGTCTCACAGATGGTTTAGTTTTAAAACAAGGATTTAAAGCATAACTTATTTGTTCCTCTGAAAAACTAAAAAAAAAAAAAAATCCAAATGTGGATAATTGCTCACATCTGCCTAATGATGTTTCTAGTTGAAAAGACATAAGAGAATGTACATTTTTGAGTTACAATAGCTTCCAGTTTATAATTAAAATCAAAATGGGAAATTCAAGTGAAAGTACTAGATACTTTTGAAAGGTATTCTTTATATGAAGACTCAAGGTAGCACAATTTCTTAGCTTTATCAGGCATTGATTTTTTTAATCTTTTTTTTTTTCTATTTTTGTGCAGGTGAGGTAGGGAAGAGCAGCTGTTTTGTCTCCATCACATCAATAATTCATTTCATTATTATTGTTTGACTTGCCTTGTGTGTGCTGTTCACTAATGAGGACTACAATGGTGTCCATGGGGTCTGAAATGTGTAAGAAGGGGTCAGAAGGCCTTGGGAGAACTGAAAAAGAAGTCTCTGCCCTGGCTTCAGTCACCTCTCCCCAAACCAAACCACACCTAGTCATCCATGACGATTTGGAGACTGGCCCCCACTCAGCTGCTATTTTCGACCACAGTCATTGTTGCCCTAGGCGCTCACCCATGAGATTGAGAACTTTAATGTCAGAAAGAAGTTAGAAACTCGATATTGAAGAGCAGACCTGTGTTGTAAAGAACATAGTTCTAGGGAAACTGGTGAATGAAGAAGGGTAAGTATGAATGGGTCTGACTAGAGCATGACAGAAAAGAAGATCAAATGTGCTAATGTAAATGGAAGCCAAGATTCTAATGAAAGACTAAGGTGTTCTACTGAAACACAGCAGGTGCTCAACAAAAGTTTCTTAACTGGATTAATCACAAGATGGTGGTCAAGGGATCCTTGGTGGTGGTGGTGGTGGTGGTGGTGGTGGTGGGTGGTGGGGTGGGGGGACGGGGAGCAATCAGCTCAAGATGTTAAGGATCTGAAAAAGTGAAAGTGAAAGTCACTCAGTCTTGTCTGACTCTTTGTGACCCCATGGATTATACAGTTCATGGAATTCTCTAGGCCAGGATACTGGAGTGGGTAGCCTTTTTCTTCTCCAGGGCATCTTCCCAACCCAGGGATCAAACCCAGGTCTCCCGCATTGCAGGCAGATTCTTTACCAGCTGAACCTCAAGGGAAGCCCAAGGATACTGAAGTGGGTAGCCTATCCCTTCTCCAGCAGATCTTCCTGACCCAGGAATTGAAGCTGGGTCTTCTGCATTGCAGGCAGATTCTTTACCAACCGTTAGGGGTCTGTGGAGAGGGTAATTGCAGCTTGAATCAGGGAGTCTCTTTGGAGGAGCAGGTACCGAGCAACAGAACTGAACACGGAAGCCAGGCTTGCTTGTGAAATGGGATGGGGCAAAAACTGCTAGTTGCCTACACAGTATCTACGCTCTCTTTTCCCCTCATAACCCAATTCAGATTTTAAACTGGATGACAATATGCCCAGCTAGAAGATTATATTTGTCAACCACATTTACATCTGGGTTGGCCATTGAGATATAAGCAGAAGTCTTTGGGTTGATCTTCTATGAAAACTCCTTAAGAGGGGCTAGACTACTGACATATTGTTTTTTTTTTTCCTCCTTCTCCCTTCCTCTTGTGCCTTCTTGGAACAGGAAGATCAATGTGATAGCTGGAGCTGGAGCTGCCACATTGGACCATGAAGTGAATTTGAAGATGCAAGTCATATGCTAAGGATAGCAGAATAAAAAGAGGAAATCTGAAACTTTGATGACACTGTAGCTCCCATATCAGCCAGAATCCTGTTTTATTTTGTATGATAGAGAAATAGGCTTCTATCTTATTGAAACCATTGTTATTTCCTCCTTCACCTGGGATATCACAAGGCTAGGGAATTTTTGGAAGGCCTTGACTAAAGAGTGAAGAATTAGGGATTTTATTTGTTTTTTGGTATGTTCATTTTTGAAGTTAAATAAGCTGTAAAAAAAAGGTGATATAACTTGACAAAATGGTCTCTAAGCTCAATCATAAAAGGAATCAAGAGGTTATGTATTGTTGTGTTATATATTCATTTGGTTTAAACAAAAAGAGGCTTTGTTTGCTTATGTAACTGAGAAATCCAGAGGTTGTGTGGACTTAGGTAAGGCCAGATATAATAGCTGGACAAGCCAAAGAAGACCCAGTGTCTCTTCATTTCTTCTTAGTCTCCTATGGTTTTATTCTTAGACTGTCCAGGTGGCCATCCCCAAACCAATCACTGTGTCTAGGGTAGCCAGGACAATAGAACCCACTGGATGTCTTGACCCTACCAAGGTCCACCCAGAGAACTGCAGTTAGGTTAATCTCTCCCAAATGCATGGCTAGGAAGTGTGGGGCTCTGCTAGGAAGGGGGAAAGGGAAATGCATATGGGGAGGTCACTATGTGCTCTATATCTCTCCTAGCCATCCTTCCCAAATAGTGTTATTTAAAGTGCTTCAGTTTTTAAAAGGCAAAAGTCTTTTACTCTCAAAATCATTTTTACTAGCCTGAAAGCTAGTAAAGGCTTATTGATTGGAAGTAAGGCATGGGATTGCTAGAGAAACTTTGCTCCTCTTACTTTAAGTAATTCCACAGTAAATATATTAGGGGTACTAACTATGTGTCATATGGGGCTTCCCAGGTGGCACTAGTTTAAGAACCTGCCTGCCAATGCAGGAGACATAAGAGACATGGGTTCAATCCCTGGGTCTGAAAGATTCGCTGGAGGAAGAAATGGCAACCCACCCCAGTATTCTTGCCTGGAGAATCCTGTGGACAGAGGAGCCTGGTGGGCTATGATCCATAGGGTCGCAAAGAGTCAGACACGACTGAAGCGACTTAGCACACAAGCGTGTATGTGTCATAGAATCAGTAGTTCTTGCTTCAGAGGATGAGCATGTATTAAGCCATGAGGATCCGTGGCACTTTATGAAGCTCTTTATGAAGGTCAGGAAGCATGTATGAGGGCATGGGGAATAGAATGGGAAAGACTATGACTAGGAGCGGATATTAGGTGATGTTCAGAGAGGGTGCAGCCGTGTGGGTCCCTAAGCACAGCCCTGGGTGGCTCACTGGCCCTATGCACCTGAGAGCGGGAAAAGCAGATGGGGGATGCACCTGGGGGCCTCAAGCTGCACCTGTTTTGCAGCCTTACCAGTGCTGGGTTTTGACTAGGGTTCTGAGTCCTCCTGGTTGGGGAGTCTGGGGGAGGAGGATGGATAGAATTATTGGCTCTTAACTGGGGTTTGGGGAATGCTTGGGGGATAAATTGTTAGGAAATGAGGGTGAAATCCCTGAAACTCTCAGGAAGAGTTTCTGCCAATCCAGCCACTCGGCTGCTCTCCTGACCCTGGAGCGGTTTCTTGGAGGTTTTCAGTTTATCATGACACAATTCTTTTTCCTACAAGAGTTAGAGAATAAGGGCTCCGTAACCCAAAATAATTCAGAGCATGGTATTGCCTCTATTTTAAATCATCTCCCATGGGGTTCGGTTAACAATGTACATGTCAAATTATGTCACGTCCATTAGCTGCTCTAATTTGGTCAGGCTGGGTCAGGCAGTCCCTGAACTGACGAAGCTGTGAATGTCCCAGCAGACAGTTACAGCTGCGGCACCCGAGCTGCCCTTGGCTTCAGCTGCATCAGGGTGTGACATCCCACTAAGGAGCACCGGGCGCCGACACATGGAAGGTTAACCTCATGATGACAGAGACCTGTCATCAATCCCTTTTATCAGAGCTTTGACCCTGGAGACCAGAGTATGTGGGTTTGAATCCCGGCTCTGTCATTTAGCAGCTCTGTGATGCTGGGCAAGTTCTTTAACTTTTCTGAGCCAATTTTCCACATCTGTAAAATGAGAAAACTCGTAACACTTCACTTATAGGGCTGTAGTGAGAATGAAATGCATGTAAAATGTTTGGCAGAATGCCTGACACTTAATAACAACTCAATCCTAGCTATTTACTACTACTAGTATTATTTAATTTTTTATCTTGTTTGTGTGTGTGTGTGTTAGTTTCTCAGTTATGTCCTACTCTTTGCGACCCCATGGACTGTAATCTACCAGGCTCCTCTGTCCATGGAACTCTCCAGGCAAGAATGCTAGAGTGGGTTGCCGTTCCCTTCTCCAGGATCTTCCCCACCTGGGGACTGAACCCAGGTGTCCTGCAGTGCAGGCAGATTCTTTCCCATCTGAGCCACCAGGGAAGCCCTTATCTTGTTTAGTCCTACAAAACTGGGGCTCCTTCCAAGATCACCCCTTCAAAATTCTTCACCAGCCCTCCAGAGACCAAGAGAAGATGAGCAGCCCTTCCTGGAGGGCGTGTAGGGGTAGCCAGAGGAGTCACAATGGTATTCTGACATAGAATTACTTAAAATGTGGCAAGAGTAGCCTTGACTTTAAGGCCGGCTCTGTGTGGGCACGGAAGGCTTCTTTCTCTGCCTAAGTGACCAGAGGATGCCCTTGTATGGTCACACAAAGGGTCAACAGAGCTCCAAAAAAGCAGACATAAGGGGCCGCCATCCTCTCCATTTTTCTATAGAGGTAAACTGAGGCACAGAGAAGTCCACACACACATGCATAGTTCCTTCCCCGACCTCTGAAAGAACAAGCGAAACTGGGGTAATTATAGAGGCAGAAGCAAACTCTCCTGCCCAGATGACAAGAGACAGAGGCATCTGGGCCATAAGCCACAATGGAAGCTAACATTAGGGAAGTGATCTGAGGTTGCTTCACATGCACAAAGACTTTGCCTCTCACCCTCTCCCTCATCCAAACCCTCTGGAATTGTCTGGCCGCCCCTTCGTGGGTACATCCAGGAGGTGGTGTGTTGTAGAAAAAAAGTGTTAGTTGTTCAGTTGTGTCTGACTCTGTGCTACCCCATAGATTGTAACCTGCCAGGCTCCTCTGTCCACGGGATTTTCCAGAT
The DNA here is from genome assembly GCF_023699985.2 of Odocoileus virginianus. Lineage (NCBI taxonomy): Eukaryota > Metazoa > Chordata > Mammalia > Artiodactyla > Cervidae > Odocoileus > Odocoileus virginianus. The sequence continues at coordinate 32,320,811 of NC_069679.1, forward strand.
AAGAATACTAGAGTGGGTAGCCATTCCCTTCTCCAGGGGATCTTCCCGACCCAAGGATCAAACCTGGGTCTCCTGCACTGCAGGTGATTCTTTACCCTCTGAGTCAGGGAAGCCTAAAATGAAGAAAGTGTTAGTTGTTCAGTCCTGTCTGACTCTTTGCGACCCCATGGGCTAAAAAAGCCCTGGTTTGTATTCAAGAGACCTGTACTTTAAGCCCAGTCCTGGCAGACCAGCTGTGTGACCTTGGAAAAGTTACTGAACCTAGGACTGTACTTTAGAAATGGAAGTGAACGGTTTGCATGACATCAAAGGTTTCCCAACTATGACTGGTCAGGAGAATCTCTGGGTGTGTGTTGGGGAGCAGGGTGGGGAGGTGAGATCTGGAGCCTCAGAATCTGTATTTGCAACGTGTTCTAAGTGATTCTGAACAGCAGTCTCCATTGGGAACCCTGGAGCAGATGCTATCTAAGATCCCTCAAAGGGCTCCAGGGTTTTCTGACAACAAAGCCCCCTTAAACATATGTTGCACAATTCAGTCCAGAGGAGATGGCAGCCCTCACAGTGAACCGTGGCATGTACCATGTATGGGAGTGTGCTCCGGGGCTGGGCCTGTTTCTTAGCTGGTTCTCCTTTGGAGCCAGTGAATTGGGCTCGCCTGGGGTCAGTGGGACCTCAGCCTTGACTGTGGCTGTCGGCTGCCTTGTCCGAGGGCTCGGGGCTTCTTGCCATTGTGCTGTGGTCTGGAACACCCAACACACGTGTTGCAAGACTCAAGAGCCCATCAAGAATCTCACAAGCCTCCTGTGCATTCTGGAGGCCGACATCTTTCACGCGAGCTTTGGAATTATTCAATCCTGTGCCTCCAGCTGTCTCCAAGTCACAGGAAGTCCTGGTTTTAATGAGGAGCTGGGGAATGCCATGGCTAAAGCTGCCTTTAGTTCTTTTTCAAAAGTTTCAATTATGGGTTGATCCTGACATTCTTTGGCTTTACTAAATGGGGAGGAGGCTTTTGTGTTTGTGTGGGGGATGAGGCAGGAGTCAGTCATGGCTCTTGGGGCCCGACTTTGATCCGGAAATGTGTGTCTAGACTGCCTCTGAGTGGCAGAGCGAATGGGAGTGGTGGTCCCTATCAGGACCCTCCCTGCCTGCCGGGCACCTGAGCAGGGGGCACTGCATGGGTGTGCGTGTGGGGATTGGTGTGCCTTAGTTCATGGGGTTGGCCACCACCAGCTCTTGCCTGTTGTTGCCATGTACCAATGAGAGCCTAATGTTGCCAACACTCCTGCAAAGTGAGTCAACACTCCTGTAAAGAAGTCAGAAGTTTCCATTTTACCTGAATTTTCCCACTTTTAAAATAATGACACCTTGAATTTAGAAATTCCTCAGACCAAGCAAACCATACCCTCGAGCCACAGTCTGAGACTCTGAGCAGAAAACCTGGTCCAGAGGACTGGTCTGGGTATGCTCTAATAGTCTGCTCCCAAATGAGCAGAACCCCCAGAGGGAGACTATTAGGTCTTAAGAGTTAAATCCATCTCCTTGGTGATTTCCTTGGTTGGAGGGGGAAAGAAGGCTCCAGCTTTCTGAGGCGCTAGAAATCCCCCTTTCCACCGCTGGATAATACCCCGATGCAGCGCCAGGGGCCCACAGTGCTCACCTGGGCTCTCCCTCTATGTGACCCTGCTCCCAACAACCCCTAATAACATAGCCTGCTCCCTGGACTCCGTCAGGTGTGACACCCAGTATATAGACTCTGACACCTTTTCCTTTCCCACCTAGAAAAGCACCTGAACCCAAGTGACACGGGAATAACTTCTGACATGGACAACTTTGAGGTTTCTTTTAGTTTTTAAAGGTTAATCACTTATGTAATACTTTGGTACTCTAGTAGAGATGATTTATTCATGACACACATCTCAGTGTGGTAATACATAAAACAGATAAAGAACAAGGAGAAGTAGCTCCAGAATTTCTATATGGGAAAATCTTGGGGGTGGCATTTTGTTGGAAGCAAGGAATAACTGAAGGATTTCTTCTAAAGCTACGCTATATACTCTTAAATTGCACATTTATCTAGAAAGCCAAGGAATCCCCAGCAGCCAGGCTTTGGCCCTACCATTGTGACTGGTCAGGACACATGCAAGAGCAACACTAAGGTAAAGACCTACCCCCCTCCTTCTGATGGGGAGGGGGATGTGCAGGATGAAGTCTCAGAACAACCCAGGTGCAGCATAGGCCCGAGCACTCAAGAAAATATTCAATTTGTGGCTATTACCAAAAAGTCTACAAATAAATGTTGGAGAGGGTGTGGAGAAAAGGGAACCCTCCTACACTGTTGGTGGGAATGTAAAGCGGTACAGCCACTGTGGGAAATAGTATGATTCCTTAAGAAGCTAAAAATAGACCTACTATATGATCCAACAATTTCACTCTTTGGTATACACCTGGAAAGAATGAAAACTCTAATTCAAAATGATATATGCACCCCAGTGTGCAAAGCAGCACTATTTATAATAGCCAAGACTCGGAAGCAACTCAAGTGCCCATCAATAGAAGACTGACCTAAGATGTGGCATATGTACTCCATGGAATAGTACTCAGCCATAAAAAAAGAATGAAATATTGCCATTTGCAGCAATATAAATTAACCTAGAGAATATTACATTTAATAAAGTAAGTCAAAGAAAAATTCTATATGATATCATTCATATGTGGAATATAAAAATAAAACTAATGATTTTATATATAAAACAGAAACAGACTCACAGACATAGAAAATAAACTTATGGTTTACCAAAGGGGACAGTGAAGGTTTGAGGGAGGGACAAATGAGAAGTCTGAGATTAACAGATACAAACTACTATACGTAAAACAGATAAGCAACAAGGATTTACTATACAGCACAGGGAATTATAACCTATAATGGAATATAATCTACAAAAAACAAACTCAAATCAATTTGTTGTACACCTCAAACTAACAGAATATTGTAAATCAACTATACTTCTATTTTAAAATACTTAATTATAAGAAAATATTCAATTTGAAGGCTGATGATTTTGAGCCTAATCTCTGAAGTGTCTTGGACCAAGAATGGTAGGCTGAGCCATTCTGGATAAAACCAAACCTGCTCTTTGGTAAAGGTCAATGGTAATGTCCGTAATATCTCAGACACCTGCTCCCATGGGCTCCTTCCGCCAGGCAGCCAGATGGCTCATTATGACCAACATGCAGCCCTCCAGGTCTGGTGGCCTGGTTTGTTGGCAGCAGATGGCCTGGGAGACAGGGACTTAACCCCGTTGCTCGGAGTGGTTCCCAGGGGATCCTGCCCTTGGGTCCCTCCTTAGAACCAGCAAACTCAAGGATAACCAGGGGAAAGTTTACTTTGAAGTGACTTATAAACTAACTCTAGAAAAGGAGAATAAAATTAAATACTCATACATGCCATGAAGTGGCTGAATTATTTCCATCACCATAATGCTACTATTAATATTTGGTAATATTTCAAATATTACCAATATTCATGTATAACTCAGAGGGTTCCAATATTTGAAAACAAACAAACAAACAAACCACCAACCCTTCATTAAATTGGTGGCTGTCATCACACTTAAAAACTATCGCCAGCACATCATACCTTTCTGGAATATCGATCATCAGCAACTGGTGAGAACTCACATCGTTTTCACTTAAATTTATCTGTTCATAGATGGCTGGATTGTTCTTTTTTTTTTTTTTTTTTTACTTTTTAAGCAGTAACTTGACACTGAAAAGGCTTATGATGATGGTACCTTATGTTTCTCCCTGGGAATAAGGAAATCTGGCAGGACATACACACAGGTATATACATAGACACACATGTGGGTGTGCACAGAGCTATGCACCATTAATACTTTCAAGTTGAAGAGTGTGTCTGGGGGACAAAGGGACCAGAAAGTCACTTCTGAAGAGGAGGTTGTCCATCCTGTGGTTTCTTCTGTCCTAAGTCACCTCCTTGCAGTTACTCCTGGGTGTGTGCTGTGCTCCGACCCACTCACCCAGCTCACCCACAGAGTTTCCTCCTCCGCCTCCCTCAGGCCTGGCCAGCCAGGAAGTTCAGCCACAGCAGAGACTCTGAGCTGAGCATCTTCAATGGCCCAAAGGCCAGAGGCCCTTAGTAACGTCAAAGGCAGGTCTGAGGCGTGGGACCACTTCACAGCAGGGCCATCTTTCTACTTGGGTCATTCCAGTTTAGAGCTCCATTGGATTTCTTTGCCTCAAATGCCCTCAAATGTCTGCAGCTCTCCTGAAGTTTCATCTGGTTTGCTATGTCTTAGCCTGCGAAACACAGGTGATAAGATGATAGATGAGACAAGGGGCTTGGTAACATCAGTTCTTGGTGATATGAGATGTAGAGGATATATGTGCAATTTCTTAACACGCATGTGGCCTAAACACTTGCACATGCAGCATCTTGAGAACACAGAGTGACTTCTTTAACCGTTTTTTTTTTCTAAAGGAATGATAGTAATCCAACCAGCATCCATCATCTGAGAACAGTTGCTATTTTTCAGGCATTATCACAAAACCGCGAGGTTCAATGTCAGAAACCCTCTGCCCTCAGAGTTTTACAGTTTCAGTGGAAAGAGATTCTTGCTAAAAAGTATAAAGCCAAATTCCTCTTGCTTCTTATGTCAGGGTGGTTCTATCCCAGTGTAAGCAGCAGCCTGACAAAGGCAGGTAACAGCACAGAGCCACAGGCTTAGCATGGTCCACAACTTCCGGCGAACAAAGGTCCTCAAAGATTTGGAGGGCACATTAATTGTTTTTCTTAAATTAAAATAACCACAAACCTATTCTGGAATAGCATACAAAAAAGTCATATAGTCCTCCCATCCCCAACCGCAGCTCCTCTTCCACCCATATCGCCTCGGTGGAAAAAGGGCTGCTACTTAAGAGAGGGATGCAAGTGAAGAAGGGAGAGTGGGGACACTCAGAGAGGGTCAGCTGGGCAGAGGCATCTAAGAACGCGTAAACCACAGACAGCGTCCCTCCTGGGCAGGCCCAAGCACCTCAGGTTAGAAGAAGGCACACAGAAGTGTCCTTGGGGACCTTGTAGGCTTCAGCAGATCTTCACTTAGTTTCAGAAACAGGGGAGAGACATTCACCATGAGCTCCAGACCAGGAGGAGACACGGTGTTTGAAGCAAGCTGGGGTCTCCTCAACTGTGGCCTTTGTCTGCCTTAAAGTTCTCCTTACTCTCCCCAGGAAGCGGGTAGGCTCTCGAGAGCCTGAAGCAGAGAAGTTGTGTAGAACAGAAAGCGCTGGGGCAGGCATGCCCTCCAGCACATCAGGCTGGCAGGAAGCTCTGCGGAGTAACTTTGGTTTTAGTTGGAAACCTTCTGTCATGTTCCTGTTGGGGCAGTGGCGGGGGTGGGGAATGTGGTTAGATTTCCTCCTTCCTTGCAGTGGGGAAGGGGTGGGGAGGGGTGACGGGGGATGAAGTCAGCCGTGGACGCGTGGAGAAGTGACCTTGAGAGAAGGTGGAGGTTATAGCAGAGGGCTTTCAACGCACAAAACTTTTCGGCTGTTGGGAGAGCGAGAGACACTCGCCTGTGCAACAGGCCACTGGGGGAGGTTTCAGAGGAGGGGCCGCCCAGGCCTCCTGCTTTAATTACCCGGTTAGTCACTGGTTTACTGTCAGCCAAGTTTAATAAGCTTGACTGTGATCCAAAAAGTCGCCTAGGCCCAAAAGAACCCCAACCACTCTGTGCTGTCTGGCAGGCCGAGGGGCAGGACACTTGGAGTCACCAGCCCTGAGGAAGTAGGGGCCGCCTACCTCTTCATCTCTTTTTTTTCTTTAGACCTGGGATCCTGAACACAGGGCCTCACATGCAGGCCAGGCCAGTTAAACCGGAAACGTTAAGGAGCCGACAGCCTGCAGTTGCTCAGAGGAAAGGTTTGCTGGCACAGGGACCCGTGAAAGCAGAACCCCGATCTTCCAGCCTGGTAGACTGTAGCTGAGGTTCTGGGACCCTGACAGGTGCTGGGCTGCTCATCCAGCTTTTCATGGGTAGAGACAGGTCCCCTCTGGTCCTGGCCCCCTGCCCAAGCCCAGGAGGAATGGATATGTTTTGGGTGGCATCCTCCCAGACAGGAAGAGGCACGGCTTTGTCTCCCGATCTTGGAGCACAGCCTGAAGCTCAGGGCATAGCTCAAGCTTCCATCGTGAGAAACCTGATCCCGGGACTTGAACACTCTGCTCTTTGTGTTCTGCACAACAGGATGGCCCTGCTACTCGCTCAGCTCAGCGTGTGTCCTGGCTTCAGCTTCCCTCCTAAGCACCTGACTGCCGGCAGGTTACTGTGACTCATGGCCATTGTATCTGCGGGACTTGTACTTCCAGCGTCTCACTGGCGTGGGCATCTCCCAGGCAAGGGTTTCCATGCAGAGGCTGCCAGGCCAGCAGGAGAGGAGACCTCCAGCCCATCTGTCAGCACTGAATAATTTCATCCACACGTACTTCTCTTCCAATCACCCAGGCTACTTTAGCTTCCCTGAACCATGCCAGCCAAAGGCAATGGACAACCTGTGCCCTCTCACGCAGGATGCATCTCCTTGAGTGCTCTGGGAGCCCCACCACACTGGTTTCTCTGTGAGGTCATCTTTGCTGTGGTTTCCAGACACTCTGGACTCCTTCCTGGTAACTTCACACATTCTGGTTTGCCAGACTTCTGAAGGTGTTCAATTAAGTCAAAACATAAGGGCCTTCTGAGCATTCAGCTCTGTGCTTCAAGCCATGGAGGATAGAAAAGTCCCTAGGTGGGGGGTGGCTAAGCGTTGTCCAAGGCTTGTCCACCCAAAGGGAGACCCAAAGAGAAAGAAATCCACTGTCAGTTAGATTGGGGAATCTTGATCCTTCAAAACACCTATTTTTATATGAAAGTTTCTGTGAAGTCCTGTCATAAAGAAATTCTGTTGCTTTTTTAAAAAAAATCATTCCTACTGACATCTGAAGGAACTAATGAATGCTTTTGGAATGTAATTTAGGAAATGAGTTAACTGGTCTTCAGCCTAAGAAGGTGTAATCTCTAAGGAGCATTTGGTCACAGGCAGTAGCATTTCGGGTTGTCGAAAAGAGAGGGAGGTGCTCCTGGCCTTAATATATGGGGGGCGGGGTGATGCGACACCGCGGACAGTGCACCCCAGTCTCACCAAGCCAAGAATAGTTCTGCCCCAAGTGTCCCGGGCACTCCCCACCCCACGGACAAGTGGAGGCTGGACAAGTGCTCAGCACTGAGTCTCCCTTCTTCTCCGCCACCCACATGGTCTAACCCCTCCTGGCTATCTCCTCGGTCCCCTGGTCCCTTGCTTCCTCTTATCGGGGTGTCTTCCTGGCATTACGGGACAGAGTTCATTTTTGGGTCTGGCAGAAGCAGGCAGAGAGCAGGGCTCCACAGTTCCAGAGTGGATGAAAACAGGGTGCTCAAGTTGACCCTGGGAGATAAAGCGGAAGGGGCTCGTCTTCCTGAAAGTTCTTTCACCTCACCTCACCTGGCAGAGAGAAGCCTGCCCCATGGCTCAAGCCAAGGAGAAAACACCTGGCGCTTAGCCAAAGTCAGGTGACTTGAAAAGGAAAGTGAGGAGGGCGGGTGCAGCCCTCCGTCCTTCCGGGTTAAAGGAGACACCAACTTCCACTGTCTGCAAAGTCGGGAGATTCGGTCTGTCCCTGCTTCTGTCAAAACAGAAAACGCCCATGGCAACCGGCTAGGGTTACCTGAAACCGCAGAGTGTGTTTCACAAAACAAGGGCGGCTCATCGATAGTCACCCGGGGAGATTCTGGCCCCGTGCCCACGAGGTGGCAGTTGGAGGGTGGGATCTCTGCAGAGCTGGGGAGTTTCCGGGCCGCCGCCCCTGCAGGGAGGAGCCGCGCGGGGAGCGAGCCGCCCGGCCCGCCGAGGGACCGAAAGCAGCTTCCATCCGCGCCTGGGGCGGGAGACCGGCGAGCAACTGGACTTGTGACGGAGAATTGCGATCACCGTCCGCCTCCTGTCCTACACACAACCAAAGAGGCAACGCCTGCACATTTGCTCCTTGCAGGACGAGTCCCATTTCTGCTCCCCTCATTCGGCTGTAAATATGCGTCGTTGGGTGGTGGTTTCTGGAGCAGTCAAAATGGTCTTCTCCCGGGATATTGCTTTGCGTCTGTTCTCCCCTTCCTCTTTCTCTCTCAGGATTAATCAGTACGGGTGATGAGGGTGGGGGTGGGGGGATGGGAGGGATGCCAGGGTTTCTTTTGTGTGTGTGTTTAATTTAAAAAATGACCTTTAGCACAACGTCCTGCAAAATGTCCAGTCCCTCAAATGCCACATTATAGACAAGACCATTGAGAACCAGTGCAGTCAAATTTAAGGTCACCCTGCTGGTGAGCCGCCAAGCCAGGTACAGAGAACCCTTGTGCCCCACACTTTGAGCGTTTGGCCTCCCCATTCACTATCATTTCCCTTCTTTAGTACCCATTGAAGCAAAATGTTGATGTTTCTCCCCGTTAAGAAATAATGATTTTAAATTAAGAAAAAAAAAAGACTGATGATTAAAATTTTCTGGGGGAGGGGCAAAAAACTTTTGATATCAAATGAAAGCAATGTCTAATGAGCCCATCTGGGGTCACCTGGCTCTCAGGGGAAGGTAACTTTGACTATTTACTATTAATTAGAGTCTGGGAAGGCATGCTATTATAAAATTAGATGAGACTGTGTGGAAACTGTTAAAATGTAAATGACTTTTTTGTTTCATAGTAATGCAAATGACTATCTGGTCGGGGAAAATATAGCCCCAGAGAGTACAGTTTTGTTGCCCCTGTAACCAGTGACAGACTGTAACATTGACAGTTTTGTATCTAACTTTGCATTCTTACATCAGCATTCCTTTTTGTTCTGAGTGCACAAAATCTTTGGTCCTATGTCCTCTAAAACTCAGCTTTGTCACCCCTCTACATTTTCCCCTAAAGTAAATGAAAATCATGGGCACATGTTCATCATCTGTCAAGGCTCACATTTCTCTTCCCCACAGCCCCCACCAAACTACGACCAGCTTGGAAGGCACACTCAACACCCTCCGTTGATTCTTTGACCCAAGTGGCGCACACACATGGCATCAGGAGGACCTAGGGATATGTACTCACCAACCTCGCAGAGTAAAAGAAATCCCTGGGATCGTCAGACATACACTAGAACTGTCAAAAGGCTACAGACTCAACACGGTAACTCCAAGTAATCTCTGCCCTTCCCCTCTCACACTTTAATCATGTCACCGCTATGATCAGGGGCTGGGGGCTCTGGCCCTCAGGACACCTGCTACACTTTCAGTCCCTGCAAAGAACTTCTACCACCCCACACAGACTCATACCCATGACCCCATCACCCTGGATCCAAGCAGCTGCCCACTTCTGGTCGGTTAGCCAGTTGAAGGCTCAGCCCAGTGACACCAATGAAATCCTCTCTCTTGGCAAACTTGACAAGGAGACTTTGAGGGAACACTTGTTAGTAAAGGAGACAGAGAAAAAGCAGGGATTTGGGGTCCTGAAGCAGCAGGTGTGTAAGTAAGCAGCAGGAAGAGCAGGGGCAGAGATGGAGTCCCACTGATGAAGCATGAAGGCAAGGATGGATGGAGCCTGCTGCTCAGCTGGCAAGATGACAGAGTGTCATTTTCTTAGGGATCTTGGTTCCTGAACTACATCTGGGGCTCTGCTGGGCTCTCCAGAGATCCTATATGGTTTGTCCCAGGTCACCATTAGATCTGTCATTTGGTCTATGGCCCTTACTTCCTTTTCTATGTGTGGTCTTAAAATAAATCCTACCATGCTTAAGGGAACTTAGTGGATATCTACTCCTTCCAATCTGGCTCCTGATCACTTTCTCATCTTTTTGAATAACTCAATAAGTTAAATAATATGGCAGGATTCTTGATCACCTTTTGTTCAGCCAACTTTCTCCAGATTCATCAAAGATTTTCTAGGAAAGAGAAAGTTTCCCTGGTTAGAGCTCCCTTTCCCCTCTGTGTCCCTTCATTTATTTCTGCTTGATTATTCACTCACTCATTCATTCTCTCCACAAGCTCACATGGATTATAAAATGCACAGGGCCACGTCTATGCTTTGAAGGAGCTCATAGGCTTGCAAGGACAGCATCATAAGTGAGGTCAGTGCAGGAGTGAAGAGAAGGATGGGTGCTGCATGCACCCCAAGGTGGAAGCACTAGAATCTGGGGCATTAAGTTGGGGGTGGGGAAGGCTACTCCTTGGCTCCACCATCTGCACTGGCAACTTTTCCTGCCGACCTTCCTGAAAATACTGGCTTTTGTGCCTCTGGCCTGGAACCACATGTAACCAAAGCCATATGTTCAACTTGGTTTAATTAAATGGTGGCCTCAGCAAATTTCTGATGCTGTGTATGATGCCTTGGTGTTATAATATTGTTAATATTTGTACTGTATGTTGTTTGTTATGTTTAACCCTGAGGCTGAGATTCTTTTAGTCTGTAAAGTTTAAATGTTGCGAGACTTCTGGTCTTGTTTTTTAAAATCAGTATTATTTTTCATTTATTCCATGAGAACGTATCTTCTCTCCTCTAGGTTGGACCTGGGAGGGTCCATAGTCCTAATTTTTCTGGGAGATGACTATAATTTAGTCACCTCTGGGGGTTGACTATTTGCAGGGCAGCAATGGAGACACAGACATAGAGAACAGACTTACAGACACGGGGCGAGGGGATGGTGGTGGTGGGAGGAGAGGGTAGGACAAATAGAGAGTAAAATGAAAACATATACACTACCGTATATAATACAGATAGCCAGTGGGAATTTGCCGTATGACCCAGGGAACTCAAACTGGGGCTCTTTGACAACTTAGAGGGCTGGGTTGGGGTGGGAGGTGGGAGGGAGTTTCAAGAGGGAGGGGACATAGGTATACCTAAGCTGTTTTATGGCGTACATACATATCATGTTGATGTAGGGCAGAAACCAACACCATATTTTAAAGCAATTATCCTTCAAATTAAAATAAATTAAAAAAAAGAAATGTTAGAAGAGAATGTTGTGCTGTGAATACAAAGACCTGTCCTCAATTCTTAGCCCCAAACTGCAGAAAAACCTAAATTCCCAATCCAGTTTCTAAGTGCAGTTGCCCAAGCACCCAAGATGGCAAGCAGAAGGGGAAAACCGCCTCTTCCTAGGCGAGGGCCTCTCAGGCCTGGCTCAGCCCCTACTCTCCCAGGGCCCACCTGGGCAGGTGAGAGGGGAAGTCTTGGCCAGGTGGATACGTGAACCTGCCCGTGTTCTCTAGCCCGCAGAGGTTTGCAGAGGCAGCAGACCTGCCATCTTGGCCATTTCCCACTCGCGCAGCTCCTGTGCTCTTGACCCGAGGGCAGATTTGGTCATTTCATTTGGGGGTGGCAGGGTGGGGTTGATACAGTGACGGAGAGTTCCTCCAACCTTGTGCAGGTCCCCTAAAGGGCAGGCCTAAGTGTCGGCTGGCTCCTCGGCAGTGCCAGCCGAGAGAATGCCTGTTTCAGAAGGTGACAGTGACAGAGGATGACATTGGGGGTGATTTCCTTGGGAGAGGGGGACCAAGGTTGCCTTTCTGATCCTTATATCCATGTTTCTGGGCTGGGGCAGCTTTCAGAGGCAAACAGGGCACTTCTGAAGGTGGGGGGCCCCAGCATGGACCTTGAGGAGGGCCTGTAGGAACTTCCCTGAGGGCTCCAATCCCTGGGCAGGGCTGGGCTGGGGACGGTGGTTGTGATGTTCACAGCTGTGTTCCAGGCCCAGTGAGTGCAGTGAGACCTACCTGCCCTTCTCACTGGGCTGGAAGTTCAGGGAGCTGGGACTCCCCTTGGGTACCTCCCAGCACAGGCCCCTCACCCTCTCTAATTGCTCTGTACATCTACATCTTGGATCCAGGGAGATTGGCCTTAATTTCAAATAAGCAATTAATATTCAGAAGACAGGCTTATACTTAGTTACAAGGCTGCTGCCCCATCCCTTAGCTTTCAGCTTTCAGCTTTCAGTTCAGTTCAGTCTCTCAGTCATGTCTGACTCTTTGCAATCCCATGGACTGCAGCATGCCAGGCCTCCCTGTCCATCACCAACTCCCTGAGTTTACTCAAACTCATGTCCATTGAGTCAGTGATGGCATCCAACCATCTCATCCTCTGTCGTCCCCTTCTCCTCCTGACTCAATCTTTCCCAGCATCAAGGTCTGTTCAAATGAGTCAGCTCTTTGCATCAGGTGGCCAAAGTATTGGAGTTCCAGCTTCAACATCAGTCCTTCCAATGAATATTCAGTACTGATTTCCTTTAGGATGGACTGGTTGGATCTCCTTGCAATCCAAGGGACTCTCAAGAGTCTTCTCCAACACCACAGTTCAAAAGCATAAATTTTTCAGCGCTCAGCTTTCTTAACAGTCCAACTCTCACATCCATACATGATCACTGGAAAAACCATAGCTTTGACTAACTGGACCTTTGTTGGCAAAGTACTGTCTCTGCTTTTTAATATGCTGTCTAGGTTGGTCATAACTTTCCTTCCAAGGAGTAAGCGTCTTTTAATTTCATGTCTGCAGTCACCATCTGCAGTGATTGTGGAGCCCAAAAAATAAAGTCTGCCGCTGTTTCCACTGTTTGTCCATCTCTTTGCCATGAAGTGATGGGACTAGATGCCATGATCTTAGTTTTCTGAATGTTGAGCTTTAAGCCAACTTTTTCACTCTCCTCTTTCACTTTCATCAAGAGGCTATTTAGTTCTTCTTCTCTTTCTGCCATAAGGGTGGTGTCATCTGCATATCTGAGGTTATTGATATTTCTCTCAGCAATCTTTTTTTTTTTTTATTAGTTGGAGGCTAATTACTTTACATCATTACAGTAGTTTTTGTTATACATTGAAATGAATTAGCCATGGATTCTCTCAGCAATCTTGATTCCAGCTTGTGCTTCCTCCAGCCCAGCGTTTCTCATGATGTACTCTGCATATAAATGAAATAAGCAGGGTGACAATATACAGCCTTGATGTACTCCTTTCCCTATTTGGAACCAGTCTGTTATTCCATGTCCAATTCTAACTGTAGCTTCTACACCTGCATACAGATTTCTCAAGAGGCAGGTCAGGTGTTCTGGTGTTCCCATCTCTTTCAGAATTTTCCACAGTTTATTGTGATCCACACAGTCAAAGGCTTTGGCATAGTCAATAAAGCAGAAATAGATATTTTTCTGAAACTCTCTTGCTTTTTCGATGATCCAGTGCTATAGAGCTAGTCCCAGGGTTTTTACTGAAACTACTGAGAAGGAGGGTCTGGCCTTCCACTGGGCTGGCTTTGCTAGAACCAGGCGGTCCTATGGCCCCTGTTGGCCCTCTTGCCACTACCTGGGGAGGGGGAGCCTTGTGCATGCGTGCTAAGTTGCTTCAGTCATGTCTGATTCTTTGCAACTCTGGACTGTAAGCCCACCAGGCTCCTCTGTCCATGGAATTTTCCAAGCAAGAATTGGAGTGGGTTGCCATTTCATCCTCTAGGGGATGTTCCCAGCCCAGGGATCCAACCCAAGTCTCCCGCATTGCAGGCAGATTCTTTACCATCTGAGCCACCAGGGAAGCCCGGGGAGCCTTGTAGAGAAAAGCAAAGCTGAGAGATATTACTGAGGATGCAGTCCTGAATCCAGCTGCTTGTGGAACCCCTGGACTTGCCAGTTAGATGAACTGATCAATTATTACCTTGTGTTTAGGTCCCTTTGAATAGGAATTTATTTCACTTTCAATTGAAAGAGATCTGACTGCTAGCTGGCTGACGTGTAAACTGATTTCTATCAATCAGAGACAATGTGTTTTTTCAGGTAAAGCAGAGGGAAAGAAAAGCAGGGTGAAGGAATAACAGAAGCTTGGGTAGAGGGCTGGGAGTCTAAAATGCTGCCTTTTTCTCACTGATTTTAAAACCCTTCCCCTCCCACCCTCACAACCGTGTAATCACGTGTTTTCAGAAACACACTCTTGAAAAGGAGACCCTGAGAGACTTGCTTTGGTTATGCAGGATTTTTGGACCATAGAGAGGTTTTCTCTCTGAGGATCCCTTCATGAATCCTTCCTGAGATTGTTTTGAGCTGATGGCAGCCGCTGTGGGGAATGGTGATCTGGATCTCCCCTCTGACAAGGAAAATAATTCTTGGAGGAAGTGTGCAGCTTGCAAAAATCTTCAGACCTCCAGTGGGACAAGCAGCCTCATGCCCTAGCCAGGTGCCAGCCAGCGAGACTTAGATTCAGTTCGTAATGACCCCGCCCTCCACCCCCAAATGGTTAAAACCAGACAGAAATCTCTCTTTCTCACATAAAGGAAGTCTGGACTTAGGCTTCAGGAGGTTGTGGAGAACCCAGTATCATTTTATCTCACCTTATCATCCTCAGTGTTGGGCGTGTTCCTCCCAGCATCCCTCTCCTGCTCCCTCAACCCTCCCACCCCCACACCCCACACATTCACTCACAACATCGTGCAGACGGAGACACAACCAACAAGACCCTCTTCACTCTGTGTGCCAGCTAAGTATTGGGTGTACTTTACTAAGGAAGAAAACTAAAGTGGCTACTGGGGGATACTAGGAGTCTCTGCTGGATTGTTAACCCATGATGGGGCAGACCAAAGCCGCTCTCAGGGACTGCCCCACTGCTGGGGCTGCCAGTGAGGGTGAAACTTAGTTCCCCTAAAACTGAGTTCCCCTGCTGAGTTACTGATTAACCTCTCTATCCAAAACTTTATTCCCTTTCCTGGAGCCGTTGACAGAAAACATCTGCCTTCGCCAGGCCCGCTTGCCTGAGTTATCTCACGACAGGAGATCCCAATAAGAAATAGGTGCTGCTGCCTGAAAACTAAACTGGAGAATTTGGGAGGGGCTGAAAGAGGGAGGAGATGGCCAAGCTCCCAGAGTCCTTCTTGTTGGAATCCATCCTGGCTGAAAGATGCATGCCACCAGGAAGGACCCTGAGTCAGACTGTGAACCAAGCAAGATGACTGGCTGGAGACAACCTGGAAACTAACCCCATTACCATAAAACCTGAGACTAGGAGCCACGTGGCAGAGCAATTGTCCTGGGTTCCCTCACCCTCCTGCTCTCTGCCTGGGAGCCCCTTTCCAGTAAAGTCTCTTACTTTGTCAGCACGTGTGACTCCTTGGATGATTCATTTCTGAGTGATAGACAAGAGTCCACTCTTGGGCCCTAGATGAGGCTCCCCTTTCCTGTCAAACCTCCCTTATCCCCTCAGAGTTGAGGAGTATCAAAGAAAAGGGGGGGATTGAAACTGAGAAGGACCCTGTGGGGGCTTCCCAGGTACAAAAACCCCATGTGTTCCCCATGCCTTAGTTTTAGAAAAAGCCTTGATAGCCTCCTAGCCTTCACCGAGTTCCAAAAAGTAGGCACAAGGAATGAGAGAATGCAGAAACAAAGGAAAAGCAGTCAAGCAAGAAAAGTAATGATTGTAAAACAGAGCCCAAGTTCCTCCTCAGGGGATATACATAACAATCTTGTTTTGCAGACACTGAGACCCTTCTCCCCTCCCATCTGCCCCCCACCCCCTTCCCAAGGTGGAGAAGGGTAACTAGGAGCTGAAACCCCAGACTGGTTGGAACCAGAAGTTTGATGATTGAGATTCCTGGAACACCACCCTGTTACCTCACCATCAACCAATCAGAAGAAAGTCATGTACACTGCAGCCCTCCCCACAAATGTTGCCTGAAAACCTTTCCCTGAAAGCCTTCCTGGAGTCAGGGGCTTCTGAGCATGAGCTGCCTCTTCTCCTTGCTTGGTGCCTGCAATAAATGCTGCACTTTCCTTCATCACAAACTGGTGTCAGTAAATTGGCTTTGCTGCTTGGCAAGCAGACTCAAGTTCAGTTTGGTAACAAGGGCCACTGGGAAAAAGAATAATGCATTCCGTTTGTATCAGTTGTATGTGTAATTCCTTCCTGTTATGAATACTAAGAAATGGCCTGGGACCACCTAGGGAAGCCTTCCCCATCGTTTTCTGTCCTGACCATTCAGGGGTCACTGTTCTTCAAGAGAAAGAACTCAAACCCCACCTCAGCTTCTCAAGGACGGCTGGACTTGTGGAGTTAGATCCACAGAAACGTCTGAGGAAACTCCCAGGGAGTCAGAGAACAGGCAAAGGAGTTATGTCCCTAGTTGACCCCATCTCAGCTGAGATTACACAATAGCAGCTTTCTTAGTGAAGAAAATGAAGTGGGAAGAGTTTATTAACATATTTCACTATCATTTGATATGAATAAGTGAACTGTGGATTTCCACACAAGGTTGCTGGGTCCCAGAGCTCCTTCTGCAGCTCAGGAGAGCTGTAGCCGCATTGGTTGGTCACTAACAAAGGGCAACCATCTTAGCGAAGAAACTCAACCTCCTTACTCACTGCTTAACATTTTCAGAGTGCTTAAAATGCTGGTTGGCATTTGATAGGAGTTCAGTAAATAGTAATAGAATATGGGCCTGAGTATTTCTTGGTGAGAAAAGCACTGATGGTCATCATTACTATTTTTAAAAATATTTATTACACGTCTGTTATATATAAGGGACTGCTCTAAGGGCCATGGATAGTCACAGAGATGAAGAAGATTCCATTCGTGCCTTCAAGGAGTTTGTTAATATGCAACCCCAATGGACTGTAGCCCACCAGACTCCTCCGCCCTTGGAATTCTCTAGGCAAGAACACTGGAGTCAGTAGCCATTCCCTTCTCCAGGGGATCTTCCCAACCCAATGCAGGAATTGAATCCTGCATTGCAGGCAGATTCTTTTTCATCTGAGCTATGAGGGAAGCCCATTACTAATAGGAAAGATAAGAATTGTGTTTTATTTCATGTCAATTACTAAAACAAAACAAAAAACATTCAAGAGAAGCTGGGATCCTGCTTCCTGCATTTATAAGGGTCTTGGAAGAGCCTGGTTTCTAAATGGCCAAGTCTGCCTCCTGGAAGGGATGCCGAGGTTTCCCTGTACTTCACGTGGGCCAGAGCCTGGGGAGCTGCAGGTAGACCTTTGGAAACAGCAACAGTGTTGCCTTTTGTTTGCCCTGTCACCTCCCACACCCTCATTGAGCCTCTGCCTCAGTTTACCTCTCTCTAAAATGAGGACAACCACATTTGTTTCTTCCCAACTCCCTCTGTCCCTTGCACTCTGTGCTGATGAAAGCAGCAATAGCTGTGACTCACGTGGAGCTTCCCAAGAACTGGTTTTACATCAATGGTTTCTTGGGAATATAGGAGTAAAACAGCTGGCTTCTCAAAATGGCTGTTTCATTTTGCATTACTCTTTACCCTAGCTCTTTCCAGGATACATGATGAGATTGGGGAACAGGATGCCAGAAGACCTGGGGGAAGACCAGTTGTCCTCAGAGCCTGCTCCCCTGCCCCCAGACAGCTCTTTGATCTCTGGGCACCATGTCCTTGAAGTCTGTATGTTGCGCAGTACTATCCCTACCCTAGGGCAACTCTCCTCCCCACCATACAGCACGTGTGTGTGACCAGCAAACCATACCTGACATCCGTGGGGGCTTCAAAATCATCCACATTTATGTTTCATTCTTTTGTTGGCTCATTTATTCATTCTCTGTTTATTCAGCATTTACTGAGCACCAGTTGATTCTGTCTGGAAATCTTGCCTCCATTTGATACCAGGAAGAGTATGTATTTGTATTGACTTTTCTGTACAATTAGTTTCATTTACCAAGAGTGGTTTTGAACTTGAAAGTAGATGTTACTCACAACCTTTTCTGAAAGCTGTGTCTCAAGTTCGCAGGGAGGGGCCCACTTCTCCAAAGAAGTCTTACATATCCTGGCCCAGATGAGCACATCCGCATGGGCATTTGGAAGACCCAGAGGTATCTTTGCACAGTCCCGGGCTGTTCTCAGGGAAATCAGAGCCACTTGGCTGCAACTAACAAGGACTCTTTTTGTTGATGGGGTTGAGTCACTTGACAAGTCTGAGATATAACTTCCTCCTCTGGGGCCAGGGGGACTGAATGCGAAAGACTAGAAGGATGGGTCAAAATGAAGATAAGATTTTAAAGGAATCAAGTAGAGTGTTGTACTTAGTGGTAAAGGGGGCGGGGGGCGGGGCGGGGGGGGGGTGGCGGCGGGGAATGACAAAAGAAGGAATCCCGTCTGGATGGTGCTGTGTGTGAAACTGACCTAGAGATTTTGTTTGACTGCAAGCTCAGTGTAAACCAAGAGCTGACCCAGCATCTGGAAGACTGAACAGCCTTTGGCAGTGTAGGTAGAGTCACAAGTGTCTGGAGATGGAGGTGGGGGCCCTCTGGGCTTGTCACAGGGCAAGGCCATATCTGAAATGTTTAGGCTCAGGTCTGGATCCACACTTTAAGAGACACTTGAATATATCAGAAGAATCCCTCAGATGTTTGTGTGAAACCACACCACGTGAAAAAACACTGGTGTTCAGCTAATTTATGGACTTGAATCTTTCTTCAAATAGTTGGTTGGTCTGGTGGAGAGGAAGCCTAGAGAACTGAAGAAGGGCAACATCATTCTCAGATCACAACTTCCAGCCCCGTGCACATCAAAATTTGATATGCATCTTCCCCTATCCTTTCATTCCCTCCCGGTCTCAGAATTGTTGCTCTTCCTTCTTGGAGGTTGACCTCATTTGTCCCACCCCTCTTGGATGTGCCGTGCCCATTACCTCCCCTTCCAGAATCTTTCATTTTTCCTTCTCTGCCAGCTACTACCCATCCTGTAAATATGACAAAGGTGGTGATCTGGGTACCTACTACATGCCAAGTGCATGATGATTTATCTGCCTTATCTTGGTTAATCCTTGCACCAACCCAACAAAGTATGAGATACCTTCTCCATTTAGAGATGAGGAAGCTGAGGCTTCAAGAAATTCTGTGCTACTCATTCCCAAGCTCAAGCAATTGCCAAGTGATGAAACTGGGACTCACTTCAGGTTCATCTGCCTCCAGTACTCAGAACCTCACTTCTACTCAGGCTGTTAATAACTCTCCTCCCCTTCCCAGCCAAATTCCTTTAAAGAAGTTCCTTTTTGTGTGTCTACTTCCTCACCTCTCATTCACTCCTCAGCCTGCTGCAGTCTGCTTTCTGCATTCACCCTCTGCAGAAATAGCACCACCTCCCTTCCAAGGTCATCAGAGACGTAATGGTCAATCCCAACGACCTTTTCTCAGTTCTCATTCCAGCCAGACCTTCTGCCACATTTGACATACTGAGCATGTACCCCTTTCTTCCTTCTTCTGTGCCTGACTGAGCTCATCCATTCCCACCACTTCACTTCTCACCCTTCTTATTCTCCTTCCAGTGTCATCAGTCATCTTAAAGGATCTGAGGACTCAGCTAAAGTTGGAAACCAGGAAGCTGTGTCTGAGATTTCCCTGGTAGGGGTAGAGATAAGACATAGTGTGCAAAGAATCGAACATGCTGGAAAGCATAGCTCCAGGGGCCCAACTGTCCTCATAACACTAGTGAGTGCAGTTAGAGGGGGTGGGGAAGTTAGAGAGCAGAAATAAAAGGGCCAGGAAGGGGGATTGGTAGAGTCTTAAAAAGCAGAGAAAGGTGGGGGGCAGAAGACAGGGAATGAGATGGTGAAGTTGAAGGAAAAAGCAGGCTGAGACCCTGGGGAAAAGGTGACCATGATACACAGCAGGTGAATGTTGCTGGAATTATAGGAACGCTGCTGGAATGTCAAGAAATTAAGTCTAGATTGTTGGGATGGTTAACCAGCTCCACCTAGACTCTGACATTTCCCTAGATCATGGAAGGAGGTGGGCTGAACCCCCTGACTCGAGCCTGGATCCCCTGTGAAGCTGTCTCCTCAGCAGCAAATGTACGTACCCCTGGGGCCCATCGTCAGCTTCCAGTTTGCCATCAGCTGGGTGCTCTGCTCCAGTGGAGGAGGGATGTGAGTCCAGGCCTGTGCTGAGTGGCACAATCCCAGGAGTGCCCTTCAAATGGAATTCCCACCGGGGACCTGAAACCACTCCAACAGCATAGTGCTCAACACGCAGAAGCACTGAATGAACCAACAGATGAACAAATGCATTCATTTCCTGTGCCCCTGACTCCAATTCAGGTCAGCAGCATTCTCTGAGCAGCCAGGCTCTGTGTGAAGGAATTAGACAGATCAAGAGGAGAGGAGAGAGCCAAGGGGCAGCCTGCTGCCCAGGTGTTAATATCCTTGCTGATTCTACATTAGAGTAAAACCTTCAGTTCAGTTCAGTCATTCAGTCGTGTCCGACTCTTTGCAACCCCATGAATCACAGCACACACAGCATCACCAACTCCCAGAGTTTACGCAAACCCAAGTTCATTGAGTCGGTGATGCCATCTAGCCATTTCATCCTCTGTCAACCCCTTCTCCTCCTGCCCCCAATCCCTCCCAGCATCAGGGTCTTTTCCAATGAGTCAACTCTTCCATGAGGTGGCCAAAGTATTGGAGTTTCAGCTTCAGAACCAGTCCTTCCAATGAACACCCAGGACTGATCTCCTTTAGGATGGACTGGTTGGATCTCCTTGCAGTCCAAGGGACTCTCAAGAGTCTTCTCCAACACCACAGTTGAAAAGCATCAATTTTTTGGTGCTCAGTTTTCTTCACAGTCCAACTCTCACATCCATACATGACCACTGGAGAAACCATAGCTTTGACTAAATGGACCTTTGTTGGCAAAGTAATGTCTCTGCTTTTTAATATGCTGTCTAGGTTGGTCATAACTTTCCTTCCAAGGAGTAAGCGTCTTTTAATTTCATGTCTGCAGTCACCATCTGCAGTGATTGTGGAGCCCCCAAAAATAAAATCTCCCACTGTTTCCACTGTTTGTCCATCTCTTTGCCATGAAGTGATGGGACCAGATGCCATGATCTTAGTTTTCTGAATGTTGAGCTTTAAGCCAACTTTTTCACTCTCCTCTTTCACTTTCATCAAGAGGCTGTTTAATTCCTCTTCACCTTCTGCCATAAGGGTGGTGTCATCTGCATATTTGAGGTTATTGATATTTCTCCCAGCAATCTTGATTCCAGCTTGTGCTTCTTCCAGCCTAGCATTTCTCATGATGTACTCTGCAAGTTAAATAAGTTAAATAAGCAGGGTGACAACATACAGCCTTGATGTACTCCTTTTCCTATTTGGAGCCAGTCTGTTGTTCCATGCCCAGTTCTAACAGTTGCTTCCTGACCTGCATGCAGATTTCTCAAGAGGCAGGTCAGGTGTTCTGGTATTCCCATCTCTTTCAGAATTTTCCACAGTTTATTGTGATCCACACAGTCAAAGGCTTTGGCATAGTTAATAAAGCAGAAATAGATGTTTTTCTGGAACTATCTTGCTTTTTTGATGATCCAACGGATGTTGGCAATTTGATCTCTGGTTCCTCTGCCTTTTCTAAAACCAGTTTGAACATCTGGAAGTTCACGGTTCCTGTATTGCTGAAGCCTGGCTTGGAGAATTTTGAGCATTACTTTACTAGCATGTGAGATGAGTGAGATTGTGAGGTAGTTTGAGCATTCTTTGGCATTGCCTTTCTTTGGGATTGGAATGAAAACTGACCTTTTCCAGTCATGTGGCCACTGCTGAGTTTTCCAAATTTGCTGGCATATTGAGTGCAGCACTTTCACAGCATCATCTTTCAGGATCTGAAATAGCTCAACTGGAATTATGCCATCACCTCCACTAGCTTTGTTCGTAGTGATACTTTCTAAGGCCCACCTGACTTCACATTCCAGGATGTCTGGCTCTAGGTGAGTGATCACACCATGGTGATTAGCTGGGTCATGAAGATCTTTTTTGTACGGTTCTTCTGTGTATTCTTGCCACCTCTTCTTTATATCTTCTGCTTCTGTTAGGTCCATACCATTTCTGTACTTTATCAAACACATCTTTGCATGAAATATTCCCTTGGTATCTCTAATTTTCTTAAAGAGATCTCTAGTCTTTCCCATTCTGTTGTTTTCCTCTATTTCTTTGCATTGATCGCTGAGGAAGGCTTTCTTCTCTCTCCTTGCTATTTGGAACTCTGCATTCATATGGGAATATCTTTCCTTTTCTCCTTTGCTTTTTGCTTCTCTTCTTTTCACAGCTATTTGTTAGGCCTCCTTAGACAACCATTTTGCCTTTTTGCATTTCTTTGCCATGGGGATGGTCTTGATCCCTGTCTCCTGTACAATGTCACGAACCTCCGTCCATAGTTCATCAGGCACTCTGTCTATCAGATCTAGTCCCTTAAATCTATTTCTCACTTCCACTGTATAGTCATAAGGGATTTGATTTAGGTCATACCTGAATGGTCTAGTGGTTTTCTCTACTTTCTTCAAATGAAGTCTGAATTTGGCAATAAGGAGTTCATGATCTGAGCCACAGTCAGTAAAGCCTTAGAGGCTTCCAAATGCAGCCTTTATCTCTCTCTTCCAGGCTTCACATTTGCAAACCTCATTTCAAATCCTAAAAACTCTCTAGTCTGATGAACGACGGGAAGTTAGCCTTGGTGAGACCATTCAAAAATATCTGGCCTTGGACTTGCCTGGTGGTCCAGTGGTTAAGAATTCACCTGGCAACACAGGGCATATGGGACATGCACCACAAGGAAGAATAGCCGCCGCTCTCTGTAACTAGAGAGAAGCCTGTGTATAGCAACCAAGACCCAGGGCAGCCAAAAATACAAATAAATAAATAAATCACTTAATAATGTATTACTGGTATATTAAAAAAAAGAGACATCTGGCCTCTCAGGCACTGGGCCACCCCCCACCCCCAGAGTCACCAGGTAAATGAAGTCAAATGTGTGTCCCCCAGACAGAGATGCTGCTAGGTCCTCAAGGGAAGCCTCTGAAAGTTGCATCCAATAAAGCCTCTCCAGATTCTCCCAGTGGGGAAGGGGAGTTAACTGCTCATCTCCTTTGCTTCCTCTCATCATCTAATTTTACTCTGAAAGGAGTCTGAGGATCTCTTTATTTTCACATGGAAACAACTCCTGTCTCTAAAACCTTTGGAGTGTTTCTTGGAGAACTACCTTTTGATTCTTTTCTGTCTGCACCAACAATAGCTACAGGGTACAAGAGGTTGTCTTCCTAATTTCCAGGCGGAGAGCCTTCCAAGGAGAGCCCCACACCCCTCCTTGCTTTGCCCACACTGAAGTAGCCATATCCCCCTACTGTGTCTGGTTTTAAGTGGCGATGCTTCAGCAGAGCAGAGCTGACGATTCAGCTACACAGAAGCAGAGCTCTCCGATGGTTGCCACCATAGGCTGCTGCAGAGACTTCTAGAAGAGCCTCCCTCTCCGTCACTTGCCAGGTTGGCCATGAGTGTTCCTGCTGCAGGCCCTGGGCACTCAGGTTCCAGCTACAGGAGCTATGAAAACCCAAGCCACACTAGAGTATCCAACTTCTGTGGGTTTATCTTTTGTGGACAGGCCTCCTCCATCGGTACCACAACCCCCGCCCCCAAACAGAAAGAGGGGAAGAAGCCAAAGAGAGGAGCTTAGGACAGTGGTGAGGAATGTATTGATCTACCATACTTGGGGGGAAATCGTTTTACACAGAGCCAGCTTTGACGTTCAAGTGGAGCCATTTGCCAGAGGTTGGACCCAGACCTGAAGTGCCAGGACGTCAGTTCTCTTCAGATTCCGTGGGGAGGTGCCGGGACTGAACCACTATGGTGACAACTGGCAAACCTGGGGAACATTTGCTTGCAGACGTGTGGCACAATATTGTAAAAAAAAATTGATCCAGTGTTTATAGACTGGAGAGTCACAGATTTATAGCTTCTTTTGGAGGAAAAAAAAAAAAATCAAAGGATATTCTAAACTGGGTTTTCATGGCAAAATTGTCTGCGCTAGTTACACAGAATGGGTCGGGGGTGGGGCAGTGTTCTCTGAAGTCCCCTCTGTGCCCATGTCGTCTCTCACACACAGCCAGGTGCCATCGATCCTGAACCCATGCCGCTGTTTTTCTTACAGTCGAGGGAGATTTCTCAATGTGCCCTTTGCCACCAAGTGATCTTTCCACACTGGATCTCCAGGCTCCTGTTGGCATTTGAATTTGCAACCCTTGAATTTGCACCTGAGAACAGCAGGAGCCGCAGGAATGGCCGTTCCAGCCCACAGGGCTCTCCCCTGTTCCCCGTTTTGCTTGTTTCCACGTAGCCTTGTCTGTTGCCCTCATTCTCTTTCAGCAGAGATGCCTTGGCCACGTGGTGAGGATCATGGACACCAGAAACCTCAATTTAGAAATCCCAGTAGAAAAAAAAAGAGTTTCTTTTCACTACTTCTGAAAATCAAACCTCGTAAAGAATGCTGGCCCCACATGGGGCGTGAGCTTCAGAGCTGCAAGATGTTGTCTCTGGAATCCGGCACTTACGTAGCTGATCATTGTTCTAAGCAGGTCACAGATAGTAACTTATTTAATCTCTGTCTTTTAAAGAAAGCCTATGATTTAGGTTCCATGACTGCCTCTGATACAAATGAAGAAACTGAGGTACAGATAAGTTAAGCTGCTTTCCCAAGGCCACACAGCTATTGAGAGGTAGAACTAGAATTTTAACCAGGTTGTCTAGCATCATCTGTAGAACTGAGTTCTAAAGGGATGGGAATAAAAGCTGACCGGCCTCAAGGCGTGAGTCAGGAAGTCACAGAGCATCTCTTTTGCTACTGGTCAAAGCAAGTCACAAGACCAGCTCTAGACTTGTTGAAAAAAGTTGTCTATATTGGAATGGGAGGAATTTAGGGCTATTTTTTGCAATTTGCCATACCTTCTCATTTTCTATAACCTCATTTCAATAAACTTGGCATGTGTCTGGCACATGAAGATGACAACTCGTAGTATGTGTGGGAGAATATGGCAAACCCTGCTATGTCCCAACTCATTATTCATTCTCCACTTCTCTCTTATTGACAGAACCCCAGTTCTTTTTTTTGGGGGGGTGGCCACGTGCCCAGTTACAAGTATTCACCTTCCCAGATCCCCTCATAGCTGGGCTGACCACGTGACCCGGTTTTGGCCCATGAATATAATTAGAAGTCTCCTGGGCAGGGCCTCTAGGAGAGCTGTTATTTTCTCAGTAAAAGGGAATAGGCTCTGTGTCCCTTGCCATTTGCTCTTCCCCTTCCTGTCTCATTCCTTCCTGGATCCCATATGCAACAGTTTGGGGTGGAACAGCTATCTGGAAACCACGAGGATGTCATGAAGGATGGCACAAAAGGACCACAGGAAAAAAAAAAAAAAACAGGAAAAAAAAAAAAAGGACCACAGAAGCCTGATCACTGATGACACCATGGGGCCTCTGCTCTAGTCCTGGATACCCTATCTCTGACCTTCTTGTCACCTGAGAAAAATAACCCCTACTTGGTTATGCCACAGTTAAGAGTTGTGGATTTGGCTACTGAAAAAAGGAGTGACAAGAAAATGAGACTGAAAAGTGGGCAGAAGTCTGGCCGTGAAGTGTCGTGATTATTAGGAAGACCCGGCAGCTGCTGTGAACACTGCAGTGAGTTTTTGTCTTGTTATGCACGTGTGCTTTTGTGTGTGTTTGATGTATGAGCATCTAGATGTATGTGTGTTTGGGTGTGGGGCGAATGTGTACATGGAAGGAAATGCTATAGTCATGGAAAAATTTTAAATCAAACTGGAGCCCAGATTTTGAAATATTGAAAGAAAAATGTTGAAAGTGAAATGGTTTATCAGAGAAATGCAAATCAAAACCACAATGAGGTACCATTATACACCAGTCAGGGTGGCTGCTATCCAAAAGTCTAAAGCCCCAAAAAATGGCTGCGAGGTGTGGAGGAACTCTGGCACCTTGGCTGGTGAATTGACAAACAGACATGCCACATGAAAATCAGTAGTGGAACCTTGCCTTCCATAAAAGTGAAATGGAGCACCATATGACCAGAATCTCGACATTTACTGGAAAAAAGAAGACCTGGGGGTCCTGAAGGAAATACACGTAAATGTTCATCACACTGTTTAGAAACCAGACATGGAAACAACCCAGATGCCACAACTCAGCTTGGAGAATGTCCATGGGAAGGCGTGCTGGTACAATGCATTGCAGCCATGGAATTACTACTAAGAGCCATTGATTCACTTTGTCGTTCTAATGAGATGATGGTCGACCTGTCCAGATGCCGTTCATTACTCCACATGTTCATCCAGAAAGTAACAGGCCATTACTTCTCACCACAAATGTAAAGTGGAATTTACAAAGCTTGAATCCCGACTAATCACATTGGCATGAACTGAGAAAAGAGAGCCAGATGTATAGTAAATGGGACTATGCAGAGAAGCAGGATCGGATTCAAGGGATGTACAGTCATCGAAAAAATCTTTATTATTCTAGACTTTATGGTCAAACAGAATTACTTCGCCAGTTATTGATCTACATAGAAATGGTCAGTGACGCTGGTAACAAACATGGAAGATCCCATTTAAGGGAAAGTTCTGGTGTATACGACGGGATTGGCAGCAGAGGACACGGGAAGAGGGGAGACACACATGGTTCCAGCACACATTTCATGTGTGACAAAACCCACTGCAATGAGGTAAAGACTTGCTCCAAAATAAAAAACCAATAGTGCAAAGAATCAGACTGAAATTCAGATTGTAATGTTGGACATATACCGATACTAGTTTTTTTTCTTTTGGTTTTGCAAAAGATGTCAGATTGAGAAGGTAAGTTAGATCAACATGGGGGAGACTTCAGTTTAGAAACCATGAAAAGCTGAATGAGCCACAGAATGACTGCTTTGATGCCATGAGCTCTGCTCCCTTCACAAGTGCTTCCAGAACTTTCAAAGATTTTCCAAACAGGAGAGGATCTAGACCCATAGACCTCCACGTCAGGCTTGAATGAATGTTCCAAACCCCAAACCATAACTTAGGGCCAGCCAGAGGCATGAGCAAAAGAAGGGAAAGAATTCGACAAGAGAAGAGGAGGTGGTGATGGAATAAGAGAGCTTCCATAAGTCTCTAGTCCTGAGACTCTATCCAGGTTGGAAAATTGGGTCTTCACATACGAATGGCCTGTCCAATGGACAAGCCATATCTGCATGTGCGGAGACATTTTCTTTACCCATGTGATTAAATGGCAGGCAGCTCCAGATTGCATTTCGGAGGAGCCAGCTGGCAGATTACTGGGACTGAAGGAGCCGTGATTGCTTCACTTACGTGTCTGTCTCCTTCAATGAGATGATTGGACTGGCCGCCCCCCTGTCCCCAGCATGCTCGTTCATCTTCCTCCTCCACATGGCCTCTCATCCTCAGGGAGGCTAGCCCAGGCTTCATGACTTCTCACGGCAGCAAGATGGTAAAAGTGGATGCTACAAAGCTTTGAATGCCCAGGACTGACATTTTTGTCACATTGGTACTGAACTGAGCACATCATGAGAGCAGCCCAGATATAATGTGGAAATGGGCTATGCAGCAGTATGATTTCAGGATCGTGATTCATTGGGGGCTATTTTGTTACAGTCTATCAAGATAAATAATCTTTATTATTTCTAGACTTTATAGTTCACACAGGATATTTACTTCGCACTATCTTAATTGATCCTTACCACTAAATTGAGAGATGGTCAGTGATATGCTGGTAAAACAAAACATAAGCCAACAAGAAGTCCCAATTTATAGCGTTTGCCAATGTTCATGGTGTTAATACTCCCACTGTGGCTCATTTTAAGCAGCCAGCATGAGATCACAGGGCAAAGAAGGAAGAGGAGACACACTTTGGTTCCAGCACACCACTCTATCCAGTGGGGACCAACCCACTCGCAGATGAGGTTAAAGGGACTTGCTCAAAATCACAAACACAACCAATAGTGGCAGATCCAGGACTCAACCCAGATCCAGATTGTATATTCTGGTCACAATATCACCCTGCTTCCTAGATATTTTCTTCGAACATTTGAAAGGCTGTTATGCAGGAGAAGTTGCTATAGTCTAGATAGCCCTAGAAGGTAAAGTTAGAGTCAACATGAGTGTTAGAGAGACTTCAGTTTAAGAAAGCCAATATGAAAATGGATTCTGCCATACTGGAGCCATCCAGAGAATGGACTGCTTTGAGCCATAGTGCTACCCCTTTCACAAAGTGTCTCCCAGACACTTTGAAGATTTCCTAATTAGAGGAGAAGTTGATCTAGATAACCCATGAGACTCCACTTATGTCCCAGGTTCTTGTTTTAAGAATGTTCCAAACCCCCAAATCTGGCATACACTTAGTGGCCTTTTGAGACCAAAAGAGGCATGACAAGGGAAGGGAAGAGAATGGAAGAAGGAAAGAAGGTGTGTGTTGAATCAAGGAGGAGCTTGGCCAGCTGAGGAGTCTCTGTCCTAGAGAGCTCTATCCAGGGTTGGGAAATGGGTCTTCACTAGGGTGGCCCTGGTCCAAGGGACAGAGCCATATGACTCATGATGCGGAGACACAATATTTACTTTATCCCAAGTCAATTAAAATGGCAGCAGACAGCTCCAGACCTTTTGTCTGAAATGTCGGGAGGGATGTTCTCAGTGTAGTAGAATGCAGCTCCTGATATTGCCTGGCTGTTTAGATAATGCTCTTCCTTTCCAAACAGGCTTTCCTAGTTTTTCTCAGAAAGAGAGCTTGCTGAGGACTTAGCATTTAGTCTCTTTGGCTTAACCAGAACCCAACTACCCCTCTGCTTGGCCCCAGCTCTGCAGAAAACCTCAGTTTTGCTCTGCTTGAGGGTCTGACAATCTTAGACACTTTCCACTCAGCTCTGGGGACTTCCTGAAGCAATTACATTTTCTGGTTTTATAATGAGAACCACAAAACTGGAAGCTTTCCCGAAGGAACAGTTCAAAACTTGAGGAATAAATCTCAGCATTTGGGAATAAACACCTGGGATGTTTCCTGGAATGACTCAAGCGTCACCAACCATGCCAAGAAATTACACAGGTAATCATACCGCCTGGGAGCTTCCAGAGAATGCCCAAGACAGTTACCGAAGTAGATAACTCAGCCCTGAGAACATGTCTTTCAGTTCAAAAATTGCAAAAGGCCATGTATCTTGTTCTGAGAAACTGTTATTTTCTTGTGCTAAACCTAAAGAAAGGTAGGTAGTTGACAACGAGTGAAGCCTGGCCCTGCTCTTTCAGCAGGACAAGCCCCATCAGAGACTTTCAAGGACACTTTCACATCAAGATTTCCAGCCACAACAAAATATTGAGTTGGCCAAAAAGTTTGTTTGGGTTTTCCCAGAAACTGTTAAGGAAAATCCCAAATGAACTTTTCGGCCAACCCAATATTAGCAAACCAAATACAACAATGCATAAAAAGGATCACATACTCTGATCAAGTTGGATTCATCCCAGGGTCACAATATGGTTCAACAGGTAAAAATCAATATGATACACCACATCAACTAAAGAAAAGACAAAAACCACATGATCATCTCAATAGATGTGGAAAAAGCGTTTGATAAAATTAAACATCCACTCATGACAAAACCCAAAATGGGTACAGAGGGAACATCTGTCTCAACATAATAAAAGCTATTTATGACAAGCCCAGTTAACCTAGTACTCAATGGTGAGAAGCTGAAAGCCTTCCCACATCAAGATTCCCCATTGCCTCCTGGGTGACATGCTCCCCAAAGTTCAGTGGCTCCATCACCTATGGGTAGAAGAGTCTGAAATGGCTGGGCAGGATATGAAATAAGAAGCAAGGATGGTCTCAAGAGCTTCTCCGCAGGAGACAGGTACTGGGGCAGCTGTACTCCCCTCTGAAACACACTTACACACTAAAGAAGCATCATCTATTTATGTGCAAACCAGTACCAGCTCTGGAAGCTGGGGAGCTCTCTCTCCAGGAGCAGAGTAGCCTCGGTTATCTCTGTTTGGCTCTCGCACAGAAACATGTCAAGGAAACAGGGTAGCAGCTATCAGATTAGAGCCTCCCATTCCCATTTCCTTGCTCAGCAAATGGTAGGACTTGCATCCACCCTGGGCCTAGAGTCAGCTCCAGGGCTTCGGTCCTGGGGTTGTTTCACAAGACCCAAGTTCCTTTCTCTTCCTCCTCTTTTCCTTCTTCACTGACCTCAAATAATTAGAATCACAGACCTTACAGAACTTAAAGACCATGTTAGTTCAAACACTTGACTTTACAGGAAGGACCCAGAGATGAAGAGCAGAGATGTAGACTTACGAAAGACACTTGACTAGTTGATAAAAGAGTATAGCAGATGAGATGGGTTGTCACTCCTGGGATTAAGTTATAAAATATGGTGGCTTCTACCTTGGGCTCTCTCTTCCTCTCTCTCTTCTATCAGTTGCTCTGGGGGAAGTCAGCTGCCACATTCCTAGGCCAGGAAATTGATGGGCAAGCCCTGTTGCTCCTTACCCTTACCACCGTTCAAGAGTTAATGGACTGGGCTTCCCTGATGACTCAGTGGTAAAGAAGCAACTTGCCAATTCAGGAGACATGGATTCCATCCCTGATCTGGGAAGATCCCACATGCGCTACAACTATTGAGCCTGTGCTCTAGAGCCCAGGAGCTGCAACTACTGAGTCCCGCACACCCTAGAACCTGTGCTCCCCACAAGAGAAGCCACCACAATGAGAAGCCTGCACACTGCAACTAGAGGGTAGCCCCTGCTTGCTGCAACTAGAAAAAAGCCCATGTAGTAAAAAGACCTAGCACAGCCTAAAATAAAATAAATAAATCTTGGAAAAAAAAAGAGTATATGAACTTAAAATTGAGCCCTGCCATCAAATTTTGCCATCACAAGGTGAGGATCAAGTTTGCTTTTTTTGTGAACAGTTTGCCAACTGACAAGGACAACCCACATGAGCTGTATCTTTGAAGTACAAATGCAAAAAATCCTTCACCTTGCTCTACAGATGGAGCTGAAACAGTCCTGGGGCTTTGGGCCCTGCAGGTGTCAATTTGCTCTCACTACACTTTCAGGGAAGGAGGACCCACACTGAGAAAGCAAAAACTGCACAGAAGTGGCTGTCCTGTCAGTGAAAATGTGGCATCTCTTGTTCTGCAGATTGCAGTTTTTAAAAAAGTAAAGGTTGTGAAGAAAAAACTCATATAAGAAGAATAAGCATTTCCATGGGTGCAGCCTGAGAACAAAGAATAATCTCAGCTGCTGGGAAGCACCGTTTTGGTTTCCTTTTTGTTCTTTCTTTTCCTTCTCACTGTAGACTGAACTTTATTCTCCGCTTTCTCTTTCTTGGAAAGAGAGGACAAAATTTTAAGTCAGCACTGATTTGGGATTGTGCCTAAGGCACAATCAGTGCTTCATTGTCATTGTGTTTTTAAGCTTTTTAAAATTAAAACAGTTCCTTTAGGGAATGAAAAAAAGTGAAATGTCATGAGGACACTCAGGCAGGCTATGAGATGTTCATATCATGAGGCCCTGAAGTCTGGCCAACCATCAGTGAGGAATGAAGTTCTGCTGACAAGCGTATGGCTGAGCTTACAAGCAGATCCTTCCCCAGTTGAGCCTTCAGATAACTGCAGTCCCCAGCCAACTGCTGAACTGCAATCTCATGAGAGACCATCCTGAATTCCTAACTCAGAAACTGTGAGATGATAAATGTTCATTGCTTCAGCTGCTAAGTTTAAGAGTAATTTGTTATGCAGGAATGGATAAAAACACTGGGCTTTTGTTTTTTTTCTTTTTTTCTTGGTTGTTTTCATTTTCCCTTTGGGAGAAAGAGATGAGGGCAAATTCCAGCTTACCAGTCAACAAGACCTTGTCCTCTACCACTTTAAGAGATGAAATTGTGGCAAATTAGGAATAAAAAAAGAAAGAGCTTCCATAGAGGCCTGGGGCAAGAGCCTCCTGAGCAAAGAACTAAGTGTCTTTCCAAGCCTAAGTGAAAGAATTTCAGTTCATGGGCTGCTAGAAAGCACCGACTCTCTTTATAGAAGTTTTGAGTATGTGGCCACTGCAAATGCTAACTGCAGATGATGCCTTATGCATAAACCTGACAGAGCTATAGAAATGGTGTCTTGGTTGCAACGAAGATAGAGCCTGAATTCCAAATGGCCTCCCCACCCACATCCACTCCCATGGTGGACCAGTCTAACCTTGTCTGCCATATGCATGCCACCAAGAGAAAAGGCTCTTTGAAAGGGACCTGGGCAAAAGACATCCTACAAATGCATATATTCAGCAGAATATGGTCACAAGTGCTCTTTCTGACAAACTTACTCATTGAAGGGTCCAAAACTGCAGGTTCTTAAGCATCAGGCTCCATCCTCTGTATTCTATCCTGTGTGCTCAGAAGTGAGCCGTGTCTTGTTTTCTCTTCAGAAAACCTAGAGCTGGAAGCAAAACAGGTTCTCCAATGCCCAGCATTCATTTCCTAAAATATAGCTAAACTAGGTTAATGCTTTTTTTTTTTTTGCCCTTGAAGTACAGATTCAGAGCTTCTGGGAAACATCTTAGCTTTTTGTTTTAAAGATCCAACAAGAATGTAGTTGTCACCATAGTTGTCACCTTCCTTTAGGGAAGGCTTTCAATTCAACGCTGGAAGCAGACAAGCCATGGAGTGGGCCTGACTGGCTCTCCCGGGTCCATTAGAGACAGTGGTGTGGGCCACGCATGGTCTGCAATGGCATGGCATCTTACTGTACACAATAGCACCAAGTTCATTTGGTACAGCTGGGGCAGGGCTGGAGGCGTTCTTAGGACCTATTATATGTGAGCCAACAACCTCATCTGTCCAGCTGTTCCTTGGTCTTCTAAAGGAATCGAGGAAGTAAAAGAAAATGAAGAAGTGGGAGCCAGAAGTCAGTTTCCGCCAATAGAACAATGGGTGTCATTGTGCTTCTCACAAGGCAGCCAACTGCTCTCAAGGAGCATAAAATAGAATTACACACACACTGCTACCATCATGAGAACCTCCCCATGGGAACTTCTGGATGCAGTCTTTTGGAGTTTGAGGGATCTGGGAAGACCGTTCCAGTAAAAGGCAGATTCTATAGAAAAGTTGGGGAGGGGCCAGTTCTTGGGTGCCCTCTCCAAGCAAGAGAAAATGCAAATAGGTGCTTTAGGAGTTTCCCCCAGAACCAATGCAAATCTTTCTTAATGCAAAAGCCATGCTTTCCTCTTAGTAGTAAAGATAGTCCTGGTTTTGCTTCTGGAAAGCTTCCAAGGACAGAGTTACCAAACTCACCGGGAAGGAGGAGCTCCTCAGAGCTCAGAAATGATCGTTTTACACAGTTTCTCGCCCCTTGTCTTGAACCTGTGCTCAAGCCAAACTCTGCAAAGACGCCAAACGGGCCTCCTGGGTATGTGTTGGGATTCCGGGCCCTCTCAGAGGGAGCCTGAGGTGGAGTCACAGAGATGATGTGGAGGGCTAACAAGAGCATGTCAGTCGAGTCCTGCCTCAGAAAACTTCTTAACTTCTCCGCAACCTCTGTTTCATTTGCTTTGTGGAGATAATACATATTTTATGAGGTTTTTTTTTTTTTTAGTGAGACATTAATGAGGCAATGTATGTGAATGAGGTTTGAAAAGTGAAAAATAATCTCTGGATTCCATTTAATCATTTGTGATCCACCACATTAATAGTCCAAACTGAGGGTCAGTAGGGAAGGCCTTGCCATGGGCTCCATACCATGTGAGATCTCATGCCAGTTCTACCTGGGAGCCCGCTCCACCATATGATGAGAAATGTCTGGTGGGCCAACTTAGTAGTCCTGGGACATCCCTAAGCTGATGGAGTGATGCTTCTGGAAGATCTTGGGTTTAGTCCCTCCTCTTCCTTCTGTCCATCTAGTATTGCTTTCTCTCTACAAATGTGATATCTGTGTTCCATTTCTCACAACCTGTGATGTTTACAGATCAAAATACCAGTTTCTAAAAACTCACTGGCCCAACTAGCCTTGACCCCAATCTGAAATGCCTAGTGCGGATTACTAGCTAGATGTCTACCCTACTTTAAATTTTTTAAAAAGGATATCTTTTTCTTGAAATATTTCCAACTCTCAACTATGATAAGCTAGTCAGTAAAGGATTATGTATTTATTTATCCTTTACTCTCCTGTGTTCGCTATTCCAACCTGTTACTAAAACTCTGTACCCCTTCCTTCAAGGTAACTCTTGAAGTCTGCTGATTCTTTCCTGGTCTTCTCTTGCTATCCTGCTTAAGTCTTCCTTTTCTGATATCTGGATTCCTGTCTCTACTTCTTATTACTTGTTCACTTCCAACTCTCTCTCTCCCATTTATCTGACACAACTTGATTTTTGTTATCAGTCTAGGCTAGACTATACTGAAGTAACAAATGACCCTAAAATCTCAGTGGCTGAACACAACAAAGGGTTATATCTTATTTACCTTATATATATGTCCATCATGGACTTGCTCTGGCTCTGCTCCAAGTTGTTTTCATTCTGGGATCCAAGCTGATGGAGACCTCCCTATTTGGGACAGTGGTGTTCTCAATGCAAAGGGAAATGAGAACGTGGAGAACCATGGATTGGTTATCTTTTGCCTAAAAATGACATAATTCCATTTTACTCACACATTATTGGCAAAAGCATCATATGTTCAAGTCTGCTGTCATCTGGGGGAGTCCCTCCACAGGGAGGGGAAACATAATTGTGAATACTGCTAAAATCTGCCACAGCACTCACTTCAGCTCTCTGTTTCCCTCTCATGACTCAAATGCCATGTGTTGAAACCCCAGCCATGTCATGGCCCCAGGAAGCCTACTCTCTTTGGCTCAGAGTGATTTCTCTTTCCTATGATCTTTGGTTGAATTTATAATCAAGAGGCCCCATTCTGGATTTGTTTTAGGTGTCTGTCTGCACATAACCCTTTAGGTGGTCTTATAATCCACTACTCCTGGCCATAGCTGACTGAACTTTTAAGGATGGCAACTGATCCAAGGTTAATCAAATCCAGGCTCACAGAGGCCTAGAAACTGGACCAATCAAATGTAGAAAGAACCACCAGGTGACTAGCAAATACAGAAAGAATATACTGCTTGGGATAGTAGGTAAGGCTCAACAGATGCCTTGAGGTAGAGTCAGAGCAGATGGAAGCTTTGGGCAAGTTGAGATTAGGAGAGAGTTGAAACTGAACTTGTTAGAGAGAGAGACAGGGGCCAAATGCATGGAGAGTGCATGACACCATGAAAAGGGCAGGGCCCGTCCACGACAAGGTAGAGAAGACTCGCCAGGCCTTTGGAGCCAACCACCTGGACTTTTACAATCCATACCCGTTTCCCATTCCCACAAAGAGAGAGCGGTCTCAGCAAATCCCAAATAAAGCCACTTTGAGCTTAGAGAAACATCAGTTGTCAACTTGTTTCGCACGAGTTTAGTGTGATCTTCCTATTTAGACTTTAGGCCCCTAAAATCAAGGCGCATATTGTGTTCACCGCAAGCCTGGCACAGTGCAGGCCGCCATATGTATTCTACAAATGGCTTTCCCTCAATTTCCACATACCTTTGCCTCATTATCATGATCATCTTTGCAGCCAATGCTATAAAATCAACCCAAAGCATTACTGTAGAATAAACAAGAAAGGAAATACAAATTTCCTTACCCAGGAAACAGTCTCTATGCCCACTTAGCACAGACTTCTGGGATCTTAATAACCAGTATGCTGTACACCATGGACACAGAATGGACTTTTCACAATGGCATAGCCCCATCTCATGACTTCTCATTCAGCTCCCCCAGGGTGAATTGCTGAGTCCCAGATTTAGCCTCTTAAAAATGGGGTTAGCATCTGGTTATGGTGAGGCATATATGGTAGAAATAAAGGACTATCAGCAGAACAAGAAGCAACACAGATGCTTCCTAGCTGCAAGTCCTCATCTGCTTCACACAATGCCCTCTGTGCCCAAAGCAGCCTGAATCTAGACTATGGGGATAGGAGGTGTTACCGGGGGCAGATGGAAGGAGCCAGCCGTGGTTGCTGGGCTGGCTGACTTGCTTCTGCAGAGCCTTTGCATGTCCTTTGTTTCTCTTCCCCCATCCCTTCTGCCTTCCAATCCGCCACTGGAAAGCAAAGGGTGTGTGTGTGTGTGTGTGTGTGTGTGTGTGTGTGTGTGCAGCGAGGCAGGGGAGACCGCATACAATTCTTTCCTGTGTGTGTTTGTACACACACCAGAATCATTCGACAGAGAAAGACTCTAGTGTGGGTCTGAAAAGACTACATAACTTGAAATATTCTTATCCATCTAGATACTGATTTTTCTGCCAGGAAAATGAAAAAATAGCAGAGATGATAGATAGACAGATCTTCACAGGCAGACCTTGCCAGTTAGTGTCAGCCCTTCTCCCCTGGGAAGTATCCTTGTGTAACGTGACTCCAGGAGGAGAGCAGAGAAGCCCTTTCTTCTGAGCTACTGTGGGTGCCACTGGCTGCCTGCCTGCAGGGCGAGAGGACTCCCGGGGGTCTCTGTCGAGGGGAATGACCCAGGAGGCTCCAGCTGCCCTTACTGTCTTCACACCCCGACGAGAGGCAGCAGGGAAATCACTTGAGACCAGTGCTGTCACCAGGCTCCTCTGTTACTGGCACTTAAAGGGAACTCACATTAGTGGCTAGGGTTGCCCTAATGAAGTACCACAAACTGTGTGGCTTAAGCAACAGAAATGGATTATCTCAAACTTCTGGAAGCTGGAAATCTGAGATAAAAGTGTCAGCGGGCTTGGTTTCCTCTGAAGGCTGTGAGAAGCTCTCACACTGGCTGAAGATGTTCACCCAAGGTGTGATTATCGCTTATTGAAATCTGAAGGCTGGGAGGGAGAATTGGCCCCAGGCCTCTCTCCAGGCTTCCGGTGGGTGGCTGACAGTCTTTGGAGTTCCCTGGCTTGTAGGAAATCCTCCCATCTCTGACTTCATCTCCATGCGGTGTTCTCCCGGTGTCCTCTCTGCCTGCAAATTTCCCCTTTTTATGAGGACACAAGTCATCAGATTAAGGCCCATCCTAATTACCTCATTTTAACTTATTACTCCTGTAAAGATCCTATCTTGAAATAAGGTCACATTCTGAGGTACCAGGGGTTTAGGACGTCAACATATTTTAGGGAGGGGATCTAATTCATGAGGCCTTACTCATCTGCCCCTCACGGGGAGGGCGGAGGTCTGTGTTCACCCTGGCCAGACCCTGAGTTTATCACCACACAGCCCTGGTGTGTTTATCACCAGACACATAGCCCTTCTCCCTTTGAATCATGACTTCTTGGACCCAGTTAGCCACAGCCTGGGGAAACAGACCAATTCAAGCCTGCAGAGCCTGAAAACCTCAATGCAGGGAAGTTTCATTAATCATTCTTCCAGTTTCTCTGAGTTAGTGCATGTTCTCAGCTCTGCCTGATTATTCTAACTCTTCACACCTCCTTGGGAAGGGGAGCAGAAGCCACTTCCCTGGCCCACCCGGGACTCTACAGTGGGACTCTTGCCAGGCAGCTGTGAGGGGAAGGCAGCAGGAGCTCCGAGGACCTTTGGGCTGTGAGCCTGTTAGTCGTAGAGGCAGAAACACTGAGGTCAGGCAACTCTGGTGTGGGAGTCAGGAAAGAGGAGGTGCAGGGGGCAAGGTGAAGACAAAGGGATGGGAAGAGGATAAAGGGTGCTGGGAAAGAGATAGTATCATCATAGACTTTCCTATAAAATAGATATTTTGTGGGTATATATATATAAATGGTCTGTTCATTAGGCTGAAAGGCAGTTGTGTCTAATACTTAGGATTATATCTGGCTTTGTATAATAGAGTATCCTCAAATAATAGAGGCTTTGTAAAGATTGACCTTAATTCTCCTATCCATAAAAGAAGTCTGCAGACAGACAATACAGGGCTGGTATGGCAATCCTGCGGTCATCAGGAAACCAGGCTGCACTTAAGATTTTGTACGTCAACCTTAACGTGTCTCCTCTTGGTCCCTGCTAGCTGCTCAGCCTCCAGCCATCACATTCAGATTCCAGGTAACAGGAAAAAGGCCCCTCAGAGACTCCACACATTACTTTTGCTTATTCCTTATTAGCAATAACTTAGTAATGTGGCCATATAATCTTCTTTGGGTAGCTAGGTACTTAACAAAAACTAGGAATGTGTTATTAAGAAAAGAAGAAAGAATGTTGGAGAGCAAACAGTGGTTTCCACCATCACATTGTATATGAAGGGAAGACAGTTATCATTTAAATTCCCAGACTCATGCTGGAGAAAAGGATGCTCCTAAAGCCCAAAATCTTTATGTCCCACAGAATCTCCCCTTCCAATGTCATGTTCCACTGCACTTAAATCATTCTTCAGGTTTCAGCTTTGACCTCATTTGCTCAAGGAACTCTGCCCAGACATCTCAGCCTGCAGTAGCCTCCTTGTCTTATGCCTCTGTTGCATTTTGTGCTTCTCCTTCAAAGCCCTCTGCCTCCTAGTCATCATTGAATTTTAGCTGAAGTTACTTGTGTAAGGACCACCCTCCCTCTAAACTAGACTGTCATCTCCCTGAGGGCAGGGGCTCTGCCTTGCCCACCATCATCTTGGAAGTTGGTATAGGGGAAGAAGAACTTCCTTCCACCCTTTTAGGATCTGGAACTAGACCAAAGACTTCAACTGATATGAGATAGATTAACAGGAGAAAAGCATACAATTTTATGTGTTATATTTATACCTATACAAGAATTTTCAAAAGGAAAATGAAGACCTGAAGAAGCTGTTGGGCCCTGAAATTTATACACCGTTTAAACAAAAACACTACATTGTGGGGATGTGACAAGACAAAGAAGCTTAGGCTTGGGGCAGTGAACTGTGGACCAGTGATTAGGAAATAGATGGAGGAATCCAATGGAAGATAAGTATCATTTTATGGGTTTGTTTGTGCAGGTCCTTTTGGGCCTCTTCTCCCAGTCTCTGGAGATAAGAATGTTCTCTCTTCCTAGTGCATAGAGGTCA
Organism: Odocoileus virginianus; assembly: GCF_023699985.2. Lineage (NCBI taxonomy): Eukaryota > Metazoa > Chordata > Mammalia > Artiodactyla > Cervidae > Odocoileus > Odocoileus virginianus. The sequence continues at coordinate 32,359,723 of NC_069679.1, forward strand.
CTGTTCTTGAGGGAAAATTTTGTGACCCCCTTTTAGGTAGAAAGGGGGAGGTCAGAGAGCCCTTCCTGCATCTGCTCTTTCTCAAGTGACTTTGGCTCAAAATAATCAATACGGGTGGCATATTTTGGGGGTGGCATGTTCTGAACCCCTTCATAGACCCTCAGTAACTATTTGTTAACTGACTGCCGTCAAGTGATTAGAATACTAGAGAGGTCCCAGACTCAAGGCTGGTTCCAGTGAGACTCTTCTTTAACTGACTGCCCTGGTTGAGACCAGGGGAGACCAGCTCCCCCTGTGTCGTCCACCTGCCAAGATTTGGGTAGCCTGAGCATGCACGCTGAGATCTGGGGGGGTTGGGGTTGAAGCTGTCAGACCTGCCTCTCTGAGGAGAACTCCCACTCCAAACTCCGCTTTAGGAAGCCAGCTCTGGCCAGAAGCACACCCAGGAGGGCAGGGGAACAGAAACTGCTGCAGTGTGGGTGAGATTTAGATCTGAAAATGTAGCTGGCTGCCCAGTGTTTGGGGAGGAAAAGTAGGTCACCATCTTCCCCTCGGTCTGCTCTGACGTCATCCCCAGGCTCGAAAGGGGAAGGAAGGTTTGTGTGATCTCTGGCACCACAGGCTGTGGGCACATTTGCTCACACTCAGCTTTGTGAGAACTCCGCCCCACCCCTGCCATTCTCAAGACTCCCATAAAATCAAGGAACCATCAGCCTGGGCTGTTCAGCCTTGAGGTCTCAGATAGGGAGGCTTCCCAAGGTCGGCTTTTTGAGAGAGTCCATTTCTCCACCACCCAAGCCAAGAGGTAGGACCCAGCCAATGGCATGACTCCTGAACCCTCCGTTTAAAACCTGTCCAATTAAGGAATGAGCAGTCTGTGCTCTGGCACAGGGGCACAGGGTTTTAAAGGAGAGAGCAAGGAAGACAGAGAGGTGGGAGCTCTGGGAGACCATGACGCTGACCACTGACTAGCAGCCCTGAGACCACGACTCCCTCCAAGGCTCCAGCCCAGGGGAAGGTGAGGCCAGGATGGAGCAATGCAGCGGCAGTTCAGTCGCTCTGTCGTGTCCAACTCCTTGCGACCCCGTGGACTTTATCCACCAGGCTCCTCTGTCCATGGGATTTCCCAGGCAAGAATACTGGATTAGATTGCCATTCCCTTTTCCAAGGGATCTTCCCAACCCAGGGACTGAACCCCTGTCTCCTGCCTTGTCAGCAGATTCTTTACCCCTGAGCCACCAGGGGGAAATGCAGACTTCATCTACAACTTGAATTCCCCACTGAATCCTGTCCTTCCACATTCACCATGAAGAAATTCAGTCATCACAGCCTGGGCGACCTTCAACCACTTCTGACTAAGAGGCCAAAATTGATATTCACCCCTGGTGTGACGTGGGGATTTTCTCGGGCAGAGTTGAGAGGATTAGCTACTGTCTCCCTCTGATTTGCAAGGGCTTTTGATTAAATATTCAAGAATTTTGTGAACCAGTTGTTAAACCATTAGTAACACTGCCTTGGTGGGAGTATTGGCACTGTGGAAATTGGCAAATACTACAAATTAGAGTTTGGGTTTTTTTGTTTTTTTCCCCAGAGAGCTGCTTTACCAGCTACAGACTCATACAAGAGGAACTCTGAGAGGGCTAGAGTTGGAGGGGAGGACCACGGGTGGCCAGTGCTAAGGGCAACTGGTGCTTTCCTGACGCCTTCATCATGTTGTCCTTGGTTTTTAGACATTTCTTTGGGGGTCTGTGTTTTCTCTGTGGAAACATCTATGGATGCACGCCTGCTCCATCAGGAAACATGAAGAAATTTGCTTTCAGTTGCCCCTATGTGAAAGGACTCCAAGAACACAACTTCCAAAGGCAGCAGGTGCATTGTCTTGAAGAAAGAGAAGAGAAGGAAAAGCTGAGTGGCACCTTTAATAGCAACAAGTGAGTGCAGAAGTAGATCTGGGCAGCCTGATCCCCAAAACTTAGCTTCCTTCAAATCCCCTGATACAATCAGCAATCCAAACCGGCAGTTAAGGCCACAGGTGATGTTTCTTATGTAAGTGGATCCCTCTGCTTCAGATTTCATTTTCAGAGGTCACAAAAGTTTAAAAGGGGGACACTATTTTCATGAAAAGGACCATTAAAGAGACCGGGATTGGTATAAAGGAAGGTTCTTAAATTTCACCATGTTGGTCAACCTGGGGAAGAGTGTACTTCTGGAAAAACAGATTTCTAGGACTTTCTTTGAGAAATTGAGACTCTGCAAATCTGCAGAGGCGGCCAGGCACCAGTCTTTTTTTTTTTTTTTTTTGTAAGGGAACCACAGCCTCATTTATTATTTGTAAATCTTGAACTAGTCTCCATTTACCGTTTGATTTCTTTATACCCAAAATAGGAGTGTTGCATGGACTGTTACAGGGAACTAACAGTCCCTGCTCTTTTAAATTCTCAATGATGGGTTTTAACCCTTCTTTAACCTCAGGTTTCAGTGGATACTGCTTCTTATGTGGGAATAAGTGTGGGTCTTTGAGCTTGACAACTACAGGAATAGCATTCTGTGCTCGACCCACAGATTTTCCATCAGCCCATACTCTAAGATTTACATTTTGTTCAACTAAAGGGAGAGAAAGGGAGGGCTCCATATTCATGAAAACAGAGGCATGGACCTTGCTCAGTATATCTCTTCCTAAAAGGGGTGAGGGTGATTCTGGCACGATAAGAAACTCGTGTGAAAATAGCACAGAATCCCAGTTGCACGATAAAGAATAACTGAAGTAATACCTTTTGGCTCGTCCAGACAGTCCCATTACGGAAGCGAATCGGGAAGAAAGTGGGCCAGGGGCTTCATTAAGCACGGAGTAAGTTGACCCAGTATCTAAAAGGAAATTGACGGATTGGCCTCCCACCGTTATCAATACCGGGGCTCCTCAGGTGTAATTAGGACGGGGGCTTGTGTGGGGACCCCCGGGCACCTTCAGTCCTGGTGGTCTTGAGAGTCAGACCCCTGAGACCTACGCCTCTGGGGACAGTCTCTCCTCCAGTGTGGTCCCTTGTAGACCGGACAGGGAGCCGGGGGCGGCTTAGATGCCTGAGGGCAATCTCGCTTGAGATGCCCCTCCTTTCCACAGCAATAGCAAGCCCATCCCTTTTCACCTGGGTCCCTCTGGGCATTTTTCTCAGGCTGTTTAAGAACGGTTTTCATAGCCATTGCGAGAGCTTCCGCCTTTTCCTTCGTCTTTCTCTTTCTTTCTTTTCCTCATATTCCCTTCCATAATAGACTGTCTGAGCCAGTTGTAACAGATTATCTAAAGACTGATTTGGTCCATGCGCCCGTTTTGATAACTTACGGCGAATACTGGAGCCGACTGAGTGAGAAATCTATCTTTTAAGATCACTTTTCCCTCTTCACTTTCGGGATCAATCTCAGTGAATCTGCAAAGGGCTTCTCTCAGTCTGTCTAGGAATTTACCAGGAGCTTCCTTCTCTTCTTGTTCTATGTCTGCCAGTTTGCCATAGTTTAAAGGCTTAGAACGCGCCTGTCTGAGTCCTTCAAGAATACATCTGACAAAATGACTCTGATCCCATCTTCCTTTAGCAGTGTTATAGTCCCAGTCTGGTTCTGTAGCTGGGACCGCCTGACTCCCAGTGGGGAGGGCAGTTATCTCGTCCTCTCTCTTTCCCACTGATTCATTACCAAGCCATTCATCTCCATAAGCAACCGCTTTTCCCAAAACTCAAGCCTTTGAGTCGGGAGTCAACGTTTGTCCCAAGACATAATGCAGAGTAACACCTTTAAAAGCTTTAATATATTTTTCTGGGTCCTCTAAATAGTCTCCCAGATCCTCCTTGATTCTTTGTATCTCTTGATAAGAGAAAGGCTTATTAACTCTCATAGACTGATAATTTCTCCCAGTGGGTACTTCATGAAGAGGCAACAGCATGAGTGGCTGTCCCTCAGTCTCTCTGGCTGCCCTGCACATATCCCAGGGATAGATTGGAGAAACCTGCTTTTCTTTATCTCTTTGCCTCCTGTCCTGCGTCTCATCTCTTACTTCGATGGTCTGAGTTTCTACTGAAATCAGAATAGTCTGAAGTCGTACTGAGACAGGAGTTGTTTGGACCTCTACGTGAGCAGTTCGAATCTCAATTTGGGTTTCCACTGAGACCAAAGCAGTTTGAGTCTCAGTTTGGAGCCCCGGATACGGGGGCAAAGTAGGAGGACAGGGGGGAGCGGAAGGTTTTACACCCAAATCTACACCCTTAGGACATAAGTCTGGCATATTTCGCAGAGAGAAAAAGGGCAACACATACGCTACTTCTACCCATTTCCCTTGCTTTTTACAGAACAGGTCTAATTGTAAAACAGTATTATACTTAAGAGACCCTCCAACTGGCCACCGTTCGCCGTCCTCCAGTGGGTACCGTGGCCATGCAGTATCACATAGGAAGACCAGGTGTGTCTTCTTTAAGCCCTGAGGATCAAATCTATCCCAGTTTTTCAGGATACAGTTCAAAGGAGTGAGGCTGGAATTATTAGCTCCCATCTTGTCCTGAAGTATCCCGGACGAGCCCCCAAGATGAAAGGTTGTTGCTGAATGATTAGACGCGGGATTCTTGGCCTCCGGAGGAGACGAATTCAATCCGGGGCCAGAGACGAGGCTGGATCGCTCAGAGCTTTTATGTAATAAAGTTTTATTAAAGTATAAAGGAGATAGAGAAAGCTTCTGACATAGGCATCAGAAGGGGGCAAAAGAGTACCCCCGGCACCAGTCTTTTTTAAAAAATTTCATTTATTTTTAACTGAAGGATAATTGTTTTTACAGCATTGTGTTGGTTTCTCCCAAACATCAACCTGCATCAGCCATAGGTTTACCTGTGCCCTGTCCCACTCAAGCACCAGCCTTTTTAACAGCCCCTATTTCTACCCCCACATCCGCTACTGGTGGCCTATGGACCACACTTTGAGAAACTGGTCCCAAGAGAATCCTCAGGAGGAATTCTATAGAGGGAATAACCCTGAGTGGGACCTTCCTCTGTACCTGGATCAGCCGCTTGTGACCAGAATCCCCCAGGGCCATGCCCAGAGCAGGGCCAGCCTCCTCACCCAGGCTCCTCTCTTTGGCTCCTCTCCTTGGAATCGAGGGATGACAGTGAACTTGATTCTTGGCACAAGTGCAGAGAAGTCCTTCCCCCATGGACACAGAGAACCCTCCAGGAATTACTGAAAGTCATCAGATTGATTGTGCTTGCTGAAAGCACTTTAAGAGTTTAGATTTATAAGGCTTAGCAAAACTCCTCTCAGTAACTCAAATCCACATGCAGAGATGAGGTGGAAAGGGGCTGTGGCATTCCACAGATGGTTCACTCTGGAGAGAGACCACTGGTCCACAATTGTCCCCCCTCTGCCTCCCCTGTACGCCACCCCCAGGAAGACATCTCACTCCACATCTAGACAGCCCGGCCCTGCCATGATGCTGGAGGACATCATGGTAATAGAGAGAAAGAAAAGATGTCAGGCTTCTCCTCTGCCCACGGCATACTTCCTGCCCCGAGGAGACTTCTACTGCAGCCCTGCCTTGCCTGTACTCTTTATATTTCTAAGCCACTTCCTGTTTCCATTTCTAGGTCATAAGCCAGGCTTTCAGTTGGTGGGGCTCACTCACCCAGGAGGCCCAGCTCTTATTATTTCCCCTCAGAGACCATGGCTGCCTCTTGGGGAAGGGTTCAGAGTGTGCAGCTTAGAAGACACACAACTTGTCCTTTGCTTTTCAGAATGCCGAGGCCCAGAAACTTCGCCTGCCTGGGAGGTCTGGCTTGCTTGTGTTTCTCTGCTGTGCTGACGCCCAAGTGCACAGTTCTCTGGACGGACTGGGCGAGTATGCTTTGTGAAGACTCTGCAAAGACCTCATCAGAAACCTCGCTCCTCCAGACAACCATCAGGCACCAGCTAGCGGTCTCACAGGGAGATGTGAACAAGAAGCCATTCACAAGCATTCTCTCTGGAAACCAAATTTCAAAACAAGGAGGAAACCACAGCTTGGCTGTGTACTGGTGTTTGGCAATATGGGCTCACTTGAAGAGAGACGAGCACAGACTTTGCACAAGTCTGTCGCCATCCCTCTGTGATTTCTAAGCAGTTTACTCCCGACTTCCACCACTCACTGGGGAAAGATTATCCTGGTGGAATGCTGAGTGCTCAGGACAAGCCACTGGACGATTGGGTCAAGGTACATGTGCCAAGTCAGCATCAGGCTGTTGTTTTTGCCTCCCAATTCCGTTCTCTAATCTTCTTTTTTTTCCCCTGTGAAAAGGTATCATAAGCTGGAACACACCTGAGATGGCACGGAAAATGCAGAGCTTCAATCTTCTCCCCGTGTCCCCAAGTGAGCCAGGCATGATGCCAAGGCTTGGGCAGGTCCCCCCGTGTCGTCTTCACCTGCACACTACACCTTTTTCTACAGCAAGGAAGGAAAGAGGAAAGAACAAGCAAAAAAGGGGAAAAAAAAATACCTAGAACTGTAACTGAGCAGAACCCTGTGGGGCCTTCACAGGACAGGACCCCCCCCCCCCCGCCCCCCGGCCATATCTTCTGCTGTAGCTCCTCTCTGAAGTACCTAGATGATACACATTTCCTGAGCTGTTTTATAGATGTTAAAATCCCCACCAAATGGAAGAAATTAACTACTTGATGACCATGAGCACAGAGCCCCCAGACCTACTGACGCCCAGGGATTGATAATGGGACCTCGCCCTGTTATCAAACCATTAACCAGTCAGAGAACTGTGCACAAGCTGCTCCCGGGCTCTGTGATGCCTCTCCTTCCCCTGGTTTTTAAACATGCTTTCCTGAAACCCACCAGGGAGTCTGGAGCACTAGCTGCCCTAGACATCTTGCTTGGTGCCCTGTTATGAACGCTGCACTTCCCTTCACCACAACCTGGTGTCAGTAGGTTGACTTGGGGGAGCAGGCCTGAGTCTAGTTCAGTCACAAGCCTAGGGGACAGGGATGCAGGCTGCTCTCCTGAAGGCACTCAGGAGTGCTGAGTCCTGGCTCTCCTGAGGGCAGGGGCCTGATCGCAGCGAGATTATCTCCAAAGAGAGAACCAGGCGCAGAGAAACAACAAAGCCACACACAAATCAACTGAAATCTAAACAAAAAACATGCCTCTTAATTATTGAGGATATAAAGAAATAGGAAAACTCATATCCTGTGGTAGAAACATAAGCTGGAAGAACTTGGTTGGGTGGCAAGTTTGAGGCAGAGACAATACTCTGTGTTCATTGGACTCTTGTGTTTTCCTCCTGGACACACACAAAGACTATATTTCCAGCCTCCCTGGAAGTTAGAAGTGTTCATCTGACTGAATTCGGGACAAAGGGAAAGAGGCAAGGGAAGTGATGAGAGTCACTTCCAAGTCTAGACCTAAAACCACCTGTGCAATTCTCCATGTCTTTCTCTCTCTTCCTACCCCTTTGTCTATTGGTTGAAATCAGAGCATCCGGGGAAGAACTCCAAGGTCCTGGCAAATGGAAGCCATCATATGACCAAATCTTGATTATAGATGACAGGGCAGAGCTCCTTCCATTTCCAACCACATAACCTACTTTGAACTGCAACGTAAGAGAGAAATAAATCTTTACTGTGTTAAGCCACAGAGCTTGGCAGAGTGTTACAAGATTTAGCCTATTCTGACTGATGTAGTATCAAAAGTCTTACAAATATCCATAAGCTTTGACCTAGCAATTACATTCTTTGGAGCATATCCTAAGGAAATAAGTGAGAGTAGTCACTACAGTATTGGTTATTATAACAAAAAAATTATAAACAACATTAATAATAAAGACCAAATCCTAGGACCTAGTAGAAGATTCATTAAAGAAATAATACAGCTCTGTAAAGAAATACTAGACATTTAATATCATTGAAATGTATTTCTTGACTTGAAAAATTTCATGATATAGTGTTATGTGAAAAAGAACAAGTAACAGAACATAACCATTTGTATATAAATATACTTATATGCATAGAAAAATGTCTGGAAATATACCAAAATATCAGTGATTATTTCTGGTATTAGGATTACAGGTGGCTTTTTTCTGCAGTTTTACGCCTTTTCTGCAATTAGTATGTATTTCTTGAGTTAAATTTTTTTTTAAGTAGCCAGCTGGAAATGGATGTGTCACCTTTGAACTTGAAGTTTTGGCCTTGCTCTCTCTGTGTAAGTGTATTCCATGCAAAAGAAACCTAGGTCCTTTGGATGTTCTGCTGCTCCGGGGCTAACACCCCACCATCCCTACACATCTGTTTTATCTTCACCTCAAGCAGCAATGCCCAAGCCCTTCTCAGATCTTCTAGGCTCAGTTCCACTGACAGATTGCTCTGGCTTTAAGGAAGAAAGTGCCTTTTCATCACAATGTTTTCCAGGATTTCCTCAGAGGGTTGATGGGCCTCTGAACTCTCTTCTTTCTGGGTCCCCATTTGGATGATTTTGGAAAACTGTGGTCACAGATCCTCTCTCCCTCGAGACCAGATGGGTGATGCAGATCCTGCTGACACTGCAGAGAGCAGGGCAGGAAGTTATACACTAAGCATAGGTCTTTATTCTGAAACCCAGCAACCTCGCCGCAAAATAAACTCAAAGGCCCTGCCGCCGCAGTGCCCTGACCCACCAGATCAGAGAGTCGCATGCAGTCTCTGCTAATGAACTTTGAATACAAAGTAGGGCTGTAGGTTTTTGTTTTGACCTTCCACATGATCATGCCAGCATTAAGATGGAACTCCATCTTTTTCCCCCTCCCAAACGACTCCCTGCTCTTTTCAACAGACCCTCCAACAGAGAATAAGCCACTGAGGTTTCCTGTTGTGGAAAGGTCTTTGTGTTCTGTGACGGACCATGTAATAACTCAGCTCCTATATAAGCTTTGTGTGTAGTAGGATAAAGCTATTTTAGTTGAACTTAATGTCTTTTTGGCAAATCATGAGTCCCCCAGATGAAGACACATAAGGAAGAAACAGCTTATTTTTGGCATGAGATCCCGACAGCCTGCATCAGGAAAAGTGACTTCCCTTTTGAAGACTGAAGCCTAGAACCTGAGGAGCCAACAAGAACACTTCCATAGCTCTTTCCCATTCTTCCCTGCAGCTCAAATCCTTCCTGCCTTTCAAGGCCCAGCAGAAGAAAGCACCCACAGAGGCCTCCATGGACAGGTTAGCCCACATCAACATCTTTCCTGCCCCAAAATCCCTTTCTACTGAAAAGGCTCGGTCATGCGATATACTACCTGAGTGCTGAGGAAGCTTTACGGGCCAGCGTGGTCACATTCACACCAGCGCCCAGCTTAACCACTGCTCAGGGGTCCCACCCATACAGGTCTTGGCCCCTTGAAGGCTCCTCTTTCCCCAGGTATTGAGAACCCAACAGAATAGTAGTTCAGCACACAGGCCTTGGAGCTGGAGTGCTGTGTGATCTTGAGCAGGTCACTAGGCTTCCCCAAGTCTCACTTTCTTCTGCACCTGGTTCTAATCTTAATAGTTGTGAGGATTAAATAAGGAACTCAGGGAAGACACTTCACACTCAAAAAACGCAGTGTTCCATTTTTTAAAGTGGCCCCCAAGTCCTTTGACCCACCTCCACCCAGAGGTGGTGCTTTGGATCCCCTCTCCTGGAATCCAGTCTCTGAAACTGCCTGACCAACAAACAGAACATCAGTGGGGGATGCCCATGCCTTCAGAAGCTTGGTGAGCCCCACCTTGCTCTTGGAACCCAGAGGCCATATTGGTGAGGGAGCCTGTCCACACAGAGGGGTGTGTTCTGGCAGAAAGCCCCAGAGGCAGTGTTGGCCCACAGTCAGCGTAAAAGCTGACTCTAGGTGCAGCCACCATCTGACTGTAACCTAGGAAATTGGAGAACAGAAGCCCTGAGCAAGAAACACCTCCCTGATTCCAGTGAACCCCCAGAACCACCATGTTAATAAAATAACTGTCACTTTAAGTCCCTAAGCGTTCCAGTGATTCATGTCTCCGCAACCTTTTCTTGTTTCTAGTGGGAGGGCTCCCATGGGTCCAGGAGTGACCCTGCCCCTCGATCACCTGTCCTCCCTAATCCTGCTTCTTCTTCCTCCCCAGCTTCATACAGTCAGGCATACCCTTCCCCCCAACATGTCTGTAGGTCTCTGAACCCAGCTATGGACCAAACCCAACTTTTCTTTGCAGAGGACACTTCTCAGCTCCTAAGCCATTCAGTGCATTCAAAGAACTGTCTGGGAAGAAGGATGCCGCCCAACTCTGAGACAGGACAGCCTCGGACACTCACATGCTGCCTTGTTCTCTTATCATACTTGCTGTGTGTTAGACATTGTTTTACCAAAACGAATGTAAGTTTCTTGAGGGCAGGAGCCCTGTTCAAGTTTTATTTTTGGAGCAATTTTTTTTTTTCAATTTAAATTTTTGAGTGAATTGTAATTTTTTGAGAAAATTATGATCATAGCTAACTGAAATGAGATGAGCCTGAAAAATCCAAGTCCATGACAATTCTCAAAAGGGAGAAGGAGAAAGGTCCCACTGCCCAGTGTGAGTCTGTTTGTGCCCAGACTCTCAAGAAATGAAGCAGATATATGGGGATAAGTCATTCACTTCTTAAAACAGGGTGAAAATGGCTCAGATACATGAAGATTTCAGGGGTCGGAGGGTTTCAGTTGTTTCAATGTTGTCTCCTTATTGGGTCATTCAAGTCATTTACTGTAGTCTTCCTGAGATGTAAAAAATATTTCACTTGCTGAGTTGATCACTTCAAAAGTCTTGACATTTAGGACTGATGCTGGATTGCAGGAATCGTCAGGCAAAGTATATTCAGTGGCCAGGGTGGGGACTGGGGGAGTGATGGTGGGACTGGGGGAGTGACAGTGGGACTGGGGGAGTGATGGTGGTCCAGAGGAGTGTTACACGCCTGCTCACCCACAAGCTCCATCTGGAAGCATGTTACACGATGTCTCTTGCTCTATGGAACCATCTCCCTGAGTTTCCCTATCAGTTGTCAACGAAGAAGCTTAACCTACCGTGTGACTTCGGCTTCTCTCGGTCAACCGTATGCCTCCCCACTGGGACTGCGCTGATCGACCCCCCCTCCAGGTTGGGTGGTGGAGCGCTCTGTGCTCTGGCAGCTTTCCCTCCTTTTTCATCACAACCCTTCCACTGCTGCGCTGTGTATGTGCACACATCTCCCCTTCCAACACACTACGAGCCTGTGGAGGACCTTGCCAGTCATTTGTTTTTCTCTTTCTGCTCCTTAGAAGTAGCAGGACCTCCTCAATAAGGCTTTAAATGAATGTGTGTGTGTGCCCAGTTGCGTCTGACTCTTTGTGACCCATGGACCCCAAAGATTTTTGGATCCCATGGATTCCACCAGGCTCCTCTGTCCATGGACTTCTCCAGGCAAGAATACTGGAGTGGGTTGCCCTTCCCTGTTACAGGAGATCTTCCTGACCCAGAGATTGAACCCAGGTCTCCTGCATTGCAGGCATATTCTTTATCATCTGAGCCACCAGGGATTGAAATGAATAAGTAAGTGAATGAATGAATAAAATAAGTTTCCACTATTTCCTTATAGATTTCAACCAGCACAGGCCAAGGCCGGCTTTTTCCCAAATGTGCCCTGTGTTTCCTTGTCTCTGAGGGGACTGTGTCTTAATGTTTGTGGAAGCCTTCCCAGTACACACAGTCGTGTGGCAGCAAGATTGGCCGCATAATTTGTAGGATCCAGTGGAAAATGAAAAAAAAAAAAAATGTGCAGTCACAGACTCTGAAGGGGCCCTCCTTCAAAAATTGTGAAGAATTTCAGACTGGTGACAGTGCAGCTTTAAACCAAGCAGAGGGTCCTTCTAAGCACTGGGCCCCATGTGACTGCACAGGTAACGCATCCATGAACCCAGTCGTTAGCAGCTGTTGTTTGCATCAGCTGTGCATGCCACACCCCTCCTCACGGTAATGGCAGTTTTTGTTTCTATGTGGCTTGTGTGGGACTGGACATTGCTGCTTCAGATGGGCCTATGATACTGGGCTGGCCAATGAGAACACCTGCATCCTTCAGGTTATGATTAGTTCAGGGAAGGGCATGTGACCCAAGCCCAACCAATGAGAACTGTACCTCAGAATTTTGATGTAGGTGAAGAGGTATCTTTTTGCTGGTGCTAAGTCACCAGGAAGTTAACCTAGAGTCCCTGGGGATTGCTAATTGGAGGAAATCCTGCCTGAGATACAGCTGACCCTGAAAAATCAGACTCGAGAAGATAGGGCACTTAGGGGAGAGATTCTTGCCAGCATCATTTAAGCAACTGACTGAGCTGATTTTCTGGACTTCTCCTTTTCATTTGTATAAACCACTAACTTTCTTTCTTGGCCTAAATCCGCTTACCTTGGATTTCAGTTACTTGTAATCAAAACAGTCCTGTGGGTCAAAGCTTAATAAATACCTTTCAGTTTGAGTAATAGATCTGCAGGGCTTGAAGGAATCCATTGTTTAGTTCTATCACCCGTTCTTTGCTTGGTTCCATTTGACTTGAGAATCAGGGCAAGAAATAGAATAGCCCAGGGAGACTGTGACCACGTTATTAAAACGAGAATTTATAGGGACGTATCTCTTACTTGTGTTCATTGTTTTGTATGCAGAAGCAGACAGGGATGAGGAGCATGAGGTAGAAGGCCTTTTTGCTTTGGACATTTGAAAACAAAGTTTCTCAGTTAAGCATGTTTTATTTTTATACTATGAAAAAATAAGAATAAAGTTTTTTGTTTCAAAGGATTTGAAAAGATGTGACTCAAGCCAGTTCACCTTTCCGCAGACTGCCAGGGTAATGATCCCGCATGGGTAACTCTGACCAGCCACGCCAACCCTTCGTGTAAAGCCAAGCTCTGCAGAGCGCACAAGTTCATCTGCGCCGCACTCTCCCCAGGACTCAGCCTGCCTGTGCCCCCCACACCCCCTTCTCAGAGGGGCTGTGTCAAGGCCAGCAGTCCAGTTGGGTGTTTACCGACTTGGGCCTAACCACGCCCAAACTATATCCCTTCACATTACTTTTGGAATCCTGAGCAAATCCTCAGACTGCTGACTTTACTGCCAGTAGCAAACATTATCTACCCTCTGGGTGTGCTGGTAGGAAAACCAAATTTTATACCTCCAGGCTGGCCAGAATCTTGAGGCCACTTACCTTCCCTGTGATCTTACCCCAGTTACCCTTCACTTCTTCCCAGAGTGAAACCTTCGTCTGTGCTCTGCTCGACTCTCGGCCCAGCATGGCTTTCTGACACCCCCTCCAGCACCAGTCCCCCAGCTTGTCTCCCCTCACAGCCTTCCCTGACAACTCTCTTTGGGTTGCCCTCCTCTGTTTCATTGTGAACTGACTCTCCATCCTACTCCTGTGGGCAGACTCTTTACTGATTCCTTTTTGCCTTGGTTGACACTAGATCTTTCCAAGGACACTAGCCTCCCCTGTGGACCTCTCACAATTGTCAGGTGGAAGCTTCTAGGGCTTTTCCCCACAGCTAGTCCTGCCATCAACTTGGGAGAGTTTAATTTTTCTCATGGGTGTCCTAGCCTCACGCTGTCCACTTCCTCAACTTCAAGGACCTTTCCCTCTCTCCACTTCAACATCTATATCCTGTATGTCCTCAAAACTCAGGACTGAAATGTTAAACTCCAATACCCCTAAACTTGGTTATTGGCACTCACAATGTCAACATCAGCATTTTTGCTTTATTGAAATTTCTGATCTATGGTCCACTCCATTTTCCCCAAATTTATGCATTCAACAAATACCTACTGAGTCTATGCATGTGCCAGAGACTGCTAGGCAAAGCTGACGAAGCTTCATTCCAGTGGGAAGAGGTTTCAGTTACCTACTGCTTTGCAATGAACCTGTAAGGTGTAGTGACTTCAGACAAGGGCTGACTATGTCTCATCTTTCTCTGGTCGGGAACTGGTCACGGGCAGGTTAGACAGCTCTTCTGCCTCCGTGGGTGTCAGCTGGGATCACTCATCTACATTCAGGCGTCACTGCATGTCTGTCACTTCCACGCTCCTCCACACAGAAGCCTGAGCCTCCTCACAGCATGGCAGTCTCCAGGTGGTCAGCCTCATCACATGGCAGCCAGCTCCCAAGCGTAAAAGTGGAAGCTGACAGACTTCTTAAAAGTTAGGCCCAGAACTGGGAGGGCATCATTTCTGCTGCATTCTGTCAGTCAAGGCAAATAATAAGAAATCACAAGTCCAGATTCAATGAAAGGAGAATCACACCCCACCTCATGATGAGTGGAGTAGCCTGTATGCACAATGAAAGAAAGAATTGGTGGTGGCCATTTTTGAAGATCATTGACTGCAGGGGAGGGAGGCGATAGGTAGGCAGATAAACAGAAAAACACCAGATGGTAGTAAAAGCTGCTCAGAAACAGGGTGATCTGATAGAGAACCATTGAGAAGCTCCAGTAGATTCAGGGGATTTTCAAGGAAGAATCTGAGGAAGAGATGTTTAAATTGCAACTGGAAAGGCAAGGGGTGCCAGCGTGTGAAGATCCAGGCAGGAGGGAGAGCTAGCACAAAAGCTCTAAATGGAATGAGTCGGGCAAGTTTAAGGAATAGAAAGAAGGGCCAGGAGTTAGGGAATAGAGACAACGACAAAGTGTGTGACTGGAAACAAGACTACACAGGTCGGAGGGGCCAGCTCAAAGGCGCTGGGGGAAGGAGCCTGGATTTTATTCCAGGAGCAGTCGATGGAAAGCCACCGAAGGGTTTTAAGCAGAGAAGGGACAGATACACTGTTAAAAGTTCATTTTGGCTTCCCCGTAGGTAACAGGTTGTGAAATATGAGTGTGGAAGCAGCAAGACTAGTCATTGTCTGCTGTGGAACCCAGAATCAGGAGACGGTGGCTCATTTGGCTGCCAGATGAGGGGAGAAGCATGGATGTGTTTGAGGGTTGGGCCATCAGAAGGAGCTGAGACTTGAGCCTGCTCCATCTCGGTTCAAGTCCCTGTCATGCCTGGGTGATTACTGCAAAAGCCTCCCGCCTGTTCCTCACCAGTGCACCCCACAGCTGGCTGTCACAGTTAGTGCCCCTTCTTAAATGGCATCTTAGTGTTTTAAAGATTATTTTCCAAGTTATATATCTTTGCATATAGGGCTTCGCTAGTAGCTCAGTTGATAAAGAATCTGCCTGCAATGCAGGAGACCCTGGTTCAATTCCTGGGTCGGCAAGATCCCCTGGAGAAAGGATAGGCTACCCACTCCAGTATTCTTGGGCTTCCCTAGGGGCTCAGATAGTAAAGAATCCACCTGCAATGTGGGAGACCTGGGTTCCATCCCTGGGTTGGGAAGATCCCCTGGAGAAGGTAACAAACAGCTACCCACTCCAGTATTCTTGCCTGGATAATTACATGGACAGAGGAGCCTGGTGGGCTACAGTCCATGGGGTTGCAAAGAATGACTCACAACTGAGTAATTTTCACTTTCACATCTTTGCATATAAGCCAACCCCCAGCCCAGGATCTGTCCCTCTCCTCACTCAGGCTCATTTCCAGTCTATGTCCCGTATTTCCTTTTTGCTCCAGCTCCATCTGATCACCCACTGTACAATGACAACATCCTAGGTTGTGATCCTGGGCCTTGCACTTGCTGTTTTATCTTCCTAGAATGCATCTTCTCCCCCACCTCCATTCATCATCCACCCAACGTCTACTTCACCCTCAAAATATAACAGGTGTTACCTTTACCAATAAGCCTTCCCTAAAAACCCAAGTTTATTTAGATTTTTGTGCACCCAACACAGTGTACCATGGATGTCCATCTCCTTTGTCTGTCTCTTCCAACCAAGTGTGGGTGCCTGAAGGACTAGAATGTAGCACAGCACTCCCCAAGTGAAGGCAGTGAGAAATTTAGGAGAGCAGATGCTATCCTATTTGGCATGATTTGCCCTTGGATTCAGAAAATATGCATTACAAGGTCAAATCACAGAGAAAGATGGATGTGATCAGTCCTTTTACTGTGTTCCTCCTTCTCCAGGCCATCTCTGGGAGGTTAGAGCTGGAATCTACAATGAGGGGAGAACTTAGTTTCCCCTGTGCTCAAGATTCTCTAGGAAGTCTGCCCTCTGTATACACAATGCATCGACATCATTGTTGACAACAGTATTGACTTCTGGCAAAGTTAGTACTCAGACTGCCTTTCCCCTGGGAAAGTCTGAAAAGCCTGTTGCTGGCAATACGAAGTCCACCATGATGTTTAATGGTAAATACACTGCAAGCTGCTGACTTCCAAATCCATACCCAGACCTGGTCCTCACACCGAACTTCAGGCTCTGAACTCCAAGTGCCTGATGTCCTTCCCTTCCTGGACGTCCCCCAAATTTGGCCAGTCTAAAGTCAAACTCATCACCTCTCTTACACCTGTATGCCCAAGACTGGGGATCTACCAGTAATTCATGGATGAGTCACTGATAAATATTTGAGTTCGCTCTCCTCTTCCTTCTGAGTGCCAAGATTCTGGTCCAACAGCCTCAGCCTCAGCTTCTCTGGGCTGTACAACCACCAGCCTCCCTGCTTCCAGACTGTCCTCCTCTGGTTTCCAGGAGATCCACTGGAACTGCAAAGGAAATGCAAATTCAATCTTGTTCCCGCCTCTCACCCATCCCATCTGAAAGTCTAAAATCCTTTAATTCTTTAATTGCCCAACATAGATTAATAAACTTCAATTTGCCTATGAATCACCTTGAGAGCTTCTTTAAAATGCAGATCTGAGCTCCTCTAAAGGCCAGTCAATCCAGAATCTGCTAGGTGAAGCCTGAGGATGAACATTCTTAACATTCTCAGTGTCCAGGGATTCTGATAGGAGAGGATCCACCCTGAGACAGTGCGATCCAGGGAAGGAACCCAAGCTCCTCATTCACTTTACCAGGCCCTTCTTAGGTGCGCCGCCCCGCCCCCTTCTTAGGTGAGGTCACAGCCACCTCCTTGCCTCACCCACTCTCTCCCCACACACCCTGCTCTTCCCGGTTCTTCTCTTTGACCTTTGCCATATCTTGCCTGCCCCCAGGAACGCCCTCTCTGAATGACTTCTTCTTCAATGAAAAAACTGAGTCCCCTTAAAATCAAGTTTCTCTGCTAAATTTACGATTAACCTCTCTTCTCAAAACTTTTTTTTTCTCTACTCAAAACTTTATTCCCTTTGTTGTTCTGAACCTGTTCCCCTCAGGATTGAGGAACATCAAAGAAAAGGGGGGATCAAAACGGAGCAGGATGCTATGGGGCCCTCCTGGATAAAAAACCTCTCCATGTTCCCCATTTTTTATTTACAGTAAAAGACTTTATAATCTCGTAGACTTTCCTGGAGTTTCAAAGAGCAGACATAAGCAGTTACTAATTAGGGAAGGAGGGAATGCAGAAACAAAGGAAAAGCAGTTAAGCAAGAAAAGCAATGATATTTTAAACACCAGTTCAGTGATAAAACAGAATCCTAGTTCCTCCTCAAGGGGTATACAGAACAACCTGACACATATCTTTGACTTGTTTTGCAGAAACTAAGACCCCCATCCCAGTGGAGGGTGGTGACTACATGCTGGCCAAACGCACGTAGACTTCAGACTCACTGGAAATGGAAGGCTGATGATTAAAATTTCCAAACCATCACTGCGCTGCCTCACCACCAGCCAATCAGAAGAAAGTCACGCAGTCTGCAATACCTGGGAGCCAGAGGTCTGTTCTCACAAGCGACTCTACCACTAATTTCTGTCACCTTGGGCAGCCCATGTACCTCTCTGAACCTGTGGTTTTTGGTGTGTAAAAAATGAATAAGAATACTTGTCTGGTCTACCACACTCCTTCCTCTAAATACTCAGAGGTGTTTCTACAGAGTTATGACTGTGTCTGGGTGCAGTGTGCATGCGTATGCGTGCACATGTACGCGTGCACACACACACACTCATAGTCACTCCCTCTCCATGATGTTCATTGACCCAAATGCAACTGAGCAAAGCCCCAGTCTTCCCACGACCCTCCCACGCCGCCATGACGGCACCCATGAATGTCCATGCCGATGAGCTCAAGAGCATCAACAATGCTGAAAAGAAAGGCAAACACCAGGTTCATTTAAGGCCATGCTCTGCAGTCATTGCTTGGTTTCTGCAATGATGAAGCATGGTTACACTGGAAATTTTGAAATCAGTGTTGGTTACAGAGCTGAAACATTTTTATGAACCTCACTGGCACATTAAACAAGTGTAGGTAGAGCCCCAGATTTGATGTGCAACTCAAAGATAGAGAACAATGGCAGGGAAAATGAGCCAGACCCTTCCGGATACAAAAGCCCTTGTGTCCCCTGTTTCTTGTTTGTAGGAAATAGGCTTCGGCCTCCTAGACCTCCTCCTTCCAAAGGGCAGATCCAAACAGTTGCTAATCAGGGAAAGGAGAGAAGGCAGAAACAAAGAAAGAGCAGTCAAAAAAAAAGAAAAAGAAGAAAATGCAGTAAAATAAAGTTCTAGTTCCTCCTCTAGGACTGTATGCAACAACAACAACATATCTCTGAGTTCTTCTACGGGAACTAAGGCCCCCTCCCAGGGGAGGATGGTAACTTCAGGCTGAAGCACAAGAGTCCTGCAGCATCACCCTGTTACCTCACCACCAACCAGTCAGAGGATGGTCTCACACCCTGCATCCCCTGCATCCCCCTCCCCCCCCAAACCTCATCTATAAAAAAGTCTCCCTGAAACCATCAGGGAGGTCGGCATCGTTGATCACAAGCCACCTGTTCTCCTTGCTTTGCCCTGCAGTAAACCTTTCTCTGCTCCAAACTCCGACTGTTTGTTGGCCTTGCTCTGCGTCAGTCACATGCGTGTGCGTTTGGTAACAGCAGGACCATCTGCCCCAGCCTTTTGGGTTCACTGTAGTAGCGATGACTTCAGCTGGCATCACAGACAAAAACACACAGGCGGGAAAACCCTGGGAATCTTCTTCTAGAGGTGTAACACACACATACAAATCGAATGTCACAATGGGCCAGAGGGACGGAGAGAGAGGGGAGAGCAATAGCCTGGGTCAGTTATCTGCCTCCTGCAGCTTTGAGTCTCAGCTGGAGCCCTGGACAAGACGGAGCTCAATCACTTGGCATCCTCATGAGTATCTAGACTGGAGATTGACCTTCTAGGACAGGGCAGGCAATTGGTGCACGTAGAAGTTCTCACTGAGGAGTGTCCCGGAGCCATTAGCATGCACTAAGGAAGGATGCTGCCTCCAGGGAGCCTCCCAGCAGAACCTGGGCTTGCTTTAGTGCAAGAATGAGGGACTGCAGGCCCGAGAGCCAGGGTGCTCACCTTGGACATCTATGGTACCTATTTAATCTTTTGCCTGCTTGCATGGAGGACTAGAGGTCCTCCATGCTATAAGCTGGTAGGGGCCAGAGAACACAGGCTTTACTTTCGGAATAGTTAGAACTCTTAGGCAGAAATGAGATTTGAAACTGGACTACTCCTCCCTGCCGCCATTTTATTAACAGCGACGATTTATGACTCCCCTACTCTGTGTCTGACAGCATCTTAGATACTAGACTTGTATAGTCTTCTCACAGGGTTGAAAAATGAGGCCCAGGAGCTCATGCAATTCTCAGAACCCAAAGCAGAACTGGAGTTACTGACTCCCCCAGTGCCCCACCCCTCACCCCGGGGCCTTGCCCACAGCATTCTCAGTAAACACCAGTTGGAGGGACCATCTGTGGTCAAAAGCATTTGAGAATGTCTACATGCCCTTTGGTTTCAGGATGCTGTGAGCTGAAAGACACAGAACACTCATGAACATGGAAGGAAAAAACACAAAGCAACAGCTGAATAACACCTGGGATGGAGAACCATGTCTCTGGGTGCCCAGGCCTTCCCCTCAAGATCCCGATCTGACTGCAGCAGTTCCAAGCTCACATCTTCCTGTGCCAGTGTCAAAAGACAGAAGAGACAAGTACTGTCTTGTGTTTTGCTTTGAGAGGGAGGAACAACTTCCTGGGAGTCCAAAAGCCCGATTTGCCTGTGGGCAGGGCTGTACTACAAGCTCCTGCTTAAAAAGGCAAGCACCGCCCCTCGGGGATGGTTCAAACCAACTGGCCTTCAGGACTGGGAGGAGCCCACAAAGTAAACAGGTATTTAACCAAAACACTCCAGGTTATCCGAGCAGAAAAGTGGGGGCCAGGATGAGTATTAAGTGGGAAATCAGTAGCATCTTTCAAACCTTTCTTGGTGAGCCACATTGCACATCTATTTAAGCTTCTCAAACACATTTCTTTCTTAGATCAAGAAACTCGCTTTATTTCTTTGAACCCAATGCTTTCCTAAACTTATTTTTCCTGAGAATTCTTATTCATTTCCTACAGGCCCGCTGATAAAAAATTTGGACCCCACCTTGCTATTTGTCCTCAGTTAAACAACTGTCCTGAGTGCTCTGAGAACAGCCCTGGGGCCAGACAGCACTTTGTGCAAGGAGTAAAGCTCAGTAATTCGAAGGGGAGAGATTCCTTTGGCCTAACTAACAGGAAACAAAGGCAGGTGTTTTTTTATCTTTGGTGGGCTCCTTTTCTTTTTGGCTACTCCAAATTAATAGGTTTAAAACATTACTTTTAGTTGAATTTCTTTCCACTAAACTTGCCACCAGAAAGGGAGAAAATGATGGCTTTTAATAATGGTTATAAAGGGACAGATGGTTAGGTCAAGCGAGGACCGCGGCTGCACCGGCAAAGCCTGCAAGGACTCATTCCTTAGTCCTTAACGGCTGGCAGCTCTCACTAGGTGCTCCCTTCATCCCTAACCCTCCTGTCTTCCCAGCCCTGCTTCCCCTGTCAGAAATTTCTCATGAGTTTTCAAAAAGCAGACCTCGAGGTTTCTTTGTCACTGATATTTGAGTGAACGTAGAAACCCCACCACAGACCTCTGCTTGGGAGAACAGCCGGACCCAGCCTCCTGGCGGTTGTTCAGAACCACAGAGAAGGGGCAGGGACCAGCAGGCGGGAAGGCCACTCTTCACAATGGGGATAACCGAGGCTCAGGCTGATGTCACAGATAGAACCATTGTTCTCTTTCCCGCTCATCCCGGGCCCTCCTGTGGGCCCGACTTGTTCCCATTATTGGACATGGGTTTGAAGAGGCAGAGCCATCATGCTGAGTGTGCGAGGGATGGACAGGTATCCTCAGTCGCCTCTCCTGGCTTGCTCAGGCAAGGCATCCCACCCCCTGACAAGCCGAGGCCTCCAGGCTAGTGTCTCCGGGGCAAAGATTGGGCGGGAGGGCTCCATCTTGCTAGGAGGACCGGAGGAGCTCAGCTCATTCTACCTGGTTCAACCAGATACGAGAACAAGGCAACCAACAAGTAATGTCCACAAAACTGAGATTCTGGGACGCAGGATTGGGGCAGGTCTAGGGTGGCCCCGGCACAGGCTTTTGCGGTCTTCCTTCTCTGTGGCTTCAGTGGCTGCCTGGTCAAACCTTCCCACTCTGGACTCTTGCTTCCTTGATCACTTTGCCTCCTGTTTCTTTGATTCTATGTCTTAAACGTGTCTCGCATCTGTCCACTTCTCTCTGTTTCTGCGGCCTCTGCCAGCGTTCAGTCCCCATCGTCTCTTGCCTGGACAAGGTCAGCTACACTGCCATTCTTCACTGCACAACCAGACTGACCTTAAAACGTCACTCATCTGCCCGGAACCCTTGGGTGGGTTCTCACTGGTCAAAGGCCAGATTTCACAATCTTCACAGTGACCCACCGGTCCTGATGTTCTGTGGCCCCTGCCCCTCGTCTGCTGGCCCCTGCTCACTGAGGTCGGTCCTGCCGCTGCCGCTCAGTTTTGAGCGGGGCTGGCTTCATGGCTCGGTGACCAGTGCTGCCATGCAGGGTCCTGCCCTCTGAAAGGGGGCCTCTGCTTGGGGT
Organism: Odocoileus virginianus; assembly: GCF_023699985.2. Taxonomy (NCBI): domain Eukaryota; kingdom Metazoa; phylum Chordata; class Mammalia; order Artiodactyla; family Cervidae; genus Odocoileus; species Odocoileus virginianus. The sequence continues at coordinate 32,381,648 of NC_069679.1, forward strand.
CTAATGCTCTGTGATTGCCATCTTGCAGTTCTTAGTAATTATCTTTTTTGCAGGGGCCATGTATAGTTTGTGGGATCTCAGTTCCCTGATCAGGGATTGAACCTGGGCTACGATAGTGAAAGCCTGGAACCCTAACCACTAGGCGACAAGGGAACTCCCAGTAATTATCTCAGAATTTGTTTAACAAGTGAAGTTAGATGGGACAACGGAGCACACCATCTGCACCGGCCTTAGAGCCTCAGTTCTCCTCTGGTCCTGCCGCCTCCCTGCTCCCTGGACCCCCGTCCCACCTGCCCTCCCCTTCCTGCCTATGGCCACGGCCTCCCTCTGCCAGGAGCTGTGATCGGGAACACTGGCAGGCCCACATTCTGCTGGCGCCCTTCACCCTGGGCAGGGCTGTAGGAGGGTTGGAGACAGACACCTGATGTGATGTCATTTCCGCCCAGGCTGGCAGCCCCACAGCTCTTGAAATCACTGGATCCAGGTGTCCATCCTGTCCTGGGACAGAGGCTGCAGTTCTTTGGGGAGCCCCCCCCCCCCCCGTCTGTTGTGGGCAGGGGAGGGGAGACTGCCCTACCCCTGGCTGGGGGCTTGCATTTTTGTCTGTACTGGGTTTAGCAGATTACATAGTCAACTCGGCCTCTGAGGTTCTCTGGGCCGCTGCCCAGACCGCGCTCTCCATGGGTGGTTCTTTCTCATCCTTCAGGTCTCAGCTCACAGCTCACCTCCTTGGGTCATCCTGCCCTGCTCCTCCTGTCCCGAGGACATCACACCTATTGTCCTCTGATGTCTTCACATCACATTGAAGAAACTGCTTGAGACACAGAGCTTACACATTTCTTAGTGTAATCCATGCACGCCTTTAAAGCAATCATTCGCACAGAGGGGACTCCAGGGAGGCAAGGTGAGTGGGAAAATGTTCATGGTTCTGAGCTGACTGATGGGCCTGATTTCCCTCCCCGGCCTCTTACTTGCCATTGCCTCTTCTGCATTCTCTGACTCCTCGCATGGACATAAGGAAGGTTCTGGCAATCCCTTATCTCAAGGAAAAAAAAAAGAGTGATTCCCTTTCTCTGTTTCTGTTCAGTCACCCTCTCTTCACCTGGGAAGAAAGCTGGAAGGACTTGAGAAAATGTACTAAGAAGTCCTTTGTTTTAAAAAGAGCAGAACAAGGCTGCTCGATATTTCCCCCAATTTTCATTTATTAAAAATCTGACCCCAGCTCCTCTTGAGTTCAATATGGACAATGGAGAGGCTTGGAGTCATCCTAGAATCTAGCATGCATCAAGCAGGAGGTCCTTTTGAAGCACATCAGGGTGTAGCCTGGGCACTGCTTAACCAGGAAGTCACTGGCCCTAGTGCATAAGCAGGACGTGGAAGCCCCCTACTGCATGAGCTGATGCCTGCTTATTTGGTGTTATGAACCAAATGTCTGTGTTTCCCCCAAATTTATATGTTGAGGCCCTAACTTCATGTGTGATGGTGTTTGGAGACGGGACCTTTGGGTGGTAATTAGGGTTAGATGAGGACACGAGGGGGGGGTCCCAGGTGGCACGAGTGGTAAAGAGCATGCCTGCCACTGCAAGAGACATAAGATGCCAGTTCAATCCCTGGGTTCGATTCCTGGGTCAGGAAGATCCCTTGGGGGAGGGCATGGCAACCCACTCCAGTATTCTGGCCTGGAGAATCCCCATGGACAGAGGAGCCCGGTGGGCTACAGTCCATGGGGTCACAAAGGGTTGGACATGACTGAAGTGACTTAGCAGGCATGTGCTAGGACAGGAAGGTGGGGCCTTAGTCTGATGAAATTAGTGCTCTTATAAGAAAAGACACTGGAGGAAACTCCCTGGTGGTCCAGTGGTTAGGACTCAGTGCTTCCACTGCCACAGCCCTGGTTCAGTCCCTGGCTGGGGTTGAGGAAGACACTGGAGGATTCCCTCCCTCTTCCTCCTTCTCTCCCTCAGTTCCTCCCTCTGTGGGTGTGTGTGTGTGGGTGTGTGTGGGTGTGTGTACAAGAAGGCGGCTTTCTGCAAGCCCGGAAGAGTACTCTTTCCAGAGTCCCCCTCCAAGCACTGACTTGGCCAGCACTATGATATTGGACTTCTCAGTGCTCCAGAACTGTGAGAAAATTAGTTTCTGTTCTTAGACCTCCCAGTTTACAGGATTTTGTGAGGTCAGCCTGAACAGACTAAGGCTGTCGGGTATCAGGGAGGCGCCCTGGAGTGGTGGGGCGAGGGTACATGGGAACTTGGGGCAGTGGCTAGTCACCACTTGGTACAGAAATATTTCAGTCTATTTAACAATTGGAACAAGTAGACTGTGATGGCCCAGTACTGCTCATGGAGAGAACATTACAGAAGAGGCAGACAATGTACAAAATAAGGAAAATAAACAGTGTGTCAATGGTTTTATGTGCTGTGAAGAAAAAAAAAGGCAGAGGAGAGGGTTAGGAGGCTCCATGGAAGAGGAGTAAAGAGAAGGAAACAGCATGTTCCCTCCATTGAAGGGCACTTTTCGGAAGTGACACGCTACACTTAAAGCCTGTTGCTCAAACTTAGTCACTCGGCCACACCTGGCTGCATGAGAAGATGAGAAATACAGACGTCATTCTGAAAAGCCATGTGCTCAGCCGTTGTAGGAAGTGAGGTTCCAGGACTGTAGATGCAAAGACTGGATATCAGGGAACAACCAGCCACAGCATGGGAAAAACATGATTGTGTGGGAAGATAATTTTCACAGATATGTCAGGAGAACACTCTCCCTGGGTCTCTCACATTTGTGGGTGTCCCATAAGCAGAGGCACCGGCTGCCTTCCTTCTGGACTCTCTTCACAAAGATGTTCGTAGAGCGAATAGTCTTAGAGAGAGACTGTGTTTCCCCACAGAACAAAGTACAGGAGTGCTGAGTGTCCAGTGTAATAAGAATAAGGTTTCCTCTTGCAGAAGAAGTCAGGACCTAGGGACCATCATAAAATACTTGGGTTCCCTAACTGCAAAGTTCCTCCCCTGTAACGCAACCCACTGCAGGCTCAGGAACCACCTGGCCCTCTTTACACTGACCTATGGGAGGAACTGGGGGTCAGGAAACCCCATTAAGATGTGTATTTATTTAGTCATTCCCACGAATAGAAAGAAAATGGTAGCTTTATAATAAAGAATCTGGCGGATACCACATTTACAAGAGGATAAATGACACAACCAGTAATGGGACAACTTGACATCGTGTTCAGTTCAGTTCAGTCACTCAGTCGTGTCCGACTCTTTGCAACCCCATGGACTGCAGCACGCCAGGCCTCCCTGTCCATCACCAACTCCCAGAGCTTGCTCAAACTCGTGTCCATCGAGTTGGTGATGCCATTCAACCATCTCATCCAACCATCTCATCCTTAGTCCTTCCTTCCAATGAATATCCAGGACTGATTTCCTTTAGGATTGACTGGTTGGATCTCCTTGCAGTCCAAGGGACTCTCAAGCGTCTTCTCCAACACCATAGTTCAACAGTGTGTCCTTAATGTAACACCCTGAGAAGAACAAAACCCACAGCTTTTTTCTTTTGAAAAAACATAGCTTGATTCTAGTCATGAGGAAAAACCAATCCAAATCAAGGAATATGCCATAAAAATATTAGCATCATGAAATACAGAAAAGGGTGGGAGAATTCTTCTCAACCACAGGGGGTAGTTCACCACAGACTGGTAATAAAGACCCTGGCTCACTGTGAAGGAGCGGAGGCTGGAGCCATTGAAAGGCATTGCATCGGTGTTTCCGTTTAGTGCCTCCGTCAGCAGTGACTCCTTGGAGGCTGCCTCAGCTACCTGTGCCAACGCATCCTGGGAGTTGCTGGGCAAATGGATGGACAGCACTTCAGTCCTAACCTGCAGGGTCCCCCCACCTACAGGGCCTCCTGCTCTCTATAGGCACTGGTTTCAGCCTCTCCTTCAAACCCAGCCTCACCAGGGGCCGAGTCACCCAAACCTCAAGTCTGGCTTTCGGGAACCAGCCACCGGCCTAGAAACGTGTCACTGTGAGAAGGAAGGAAAGGGAAAGATAACTGGAGGCCTGGGGTCCAGGCAGCCTCTCCCCTCTCTCTCTCCAGAAAACAGAGGGCTCCCCTTTCCTCACTCTGATCCTTTCTCACTCTTATTCTCTGTTCAGGAGAACTTGAGTCTGTGGCTAACCCTTGAGATCCAGAATGAGTCAGACATGGGTTTGGAGTCTGGACTCTCCATCTACCGAAGGAGAATCATAATGCACCTTCCTCCCGGGAGTGAGGGTCCATGCGATAACTCACAGTGGGGCATGAGAGAGTCGGAGGTGAGGGTCCACTGTTTTCCCCAGGAACATCTGGACAAGGTCAGAGGTGGATGGCTCCATCCCTGGCGCCTCTCGGACCACTCTGGGAGGTTTCCAGCCACACGGCAGGAGAGATGGGCCTCCAGATGCCCTGGGATGCTGCGATGGTGCAGGGGTGGGGTGGGTGGTGCAGGCTGAGGGAGGGGGGCTGGGGCTCCACTCGAATAAACTTCACACCTAAGATCAGTCCAGGCAGAAGACTCCGGGAATTTCCTACCACCTTCACTGCAGATGTCCTATTTATAAAGCTGAGTCACAGCAGCCGCTGTTTCACAGTCACTCAACATGTGGAGACAGGAAATGAGGGGCACACCCAGAAACAGGGCCTCACCCACCCACAGGCAGGGGACACCCTGAGTCCAGCCTGGCTGTCCCGCTCTTAAAAGCACCTTGACAGGCTCTGGGCATTTGTGTTTCTGGACCAGCTTTCTTTCTCTCATCGCATTGACCCCCTTTCTGGCTTCTTTGCTCCAATGTAGCCTGCTCTGTTTCAGGGTTATAAACTTCCACAGAAAGTCTGGCATCTTCATGGCTCGCTTAAAAGCTGTGCCAGGCCCTTCTGGGAGGTGGGGGGCCCTCCATCTCCCTCCAAGACCCAAGGGATCAGGCATGTGAGCAGATCTAACAGTGCCTGTCTGCTTCTCCGCATGATCACATGGGCCCGAGTGCCTCTGCCCATCCCAGTCTCTGTGTGAAAAAAGCAAGTCCTCCTAGGAGTGATTCCTTTAGTTCAGGGATGTGGACGCCTGGGGTACAGACTTCATCAAAGGCAGCAAAGGAGCAAAAGGGAGCCAAGTTCAGCTAAGACCAGCAGCACTTGCCTGCCCATCAGCCCGTCCTGGGGAAGCCCCGGAAGGAGGGTCTGGAGGGGTACCCTCCTCACCTCCCCACGTTTCAGCCACTCCACCAGCAACTGAAATCAAGGTCACCGATCACGGCTGTGAACAAGGCCTGGCCATCCTGACCCCAGCAATCCCGTCAAATGCTGGGCAAACATACTTCCCCGCCCCACAGGTGTGCAGAGAAGTTTCCAAACCAAAGCAACCTTCATAGTCAGCCACAGTTACTCATCAAACAGGCATACCATGCATGGTCAAAACATTCTTACCTCCTGACCCTCCTTCAATAAACTTCTGCTCAGGACCAAGTGTGGGAACCCCCAGCTCAGTGAGCCTTGTGGATCCAGCTCTGACTCCTGGGAGTTCTGGGGATGTGGGAGGTTCAGACTTGGGGGTTCTCAAGGCCCAAGGCTTTGGAAGTTAGGGTCCCAGCAGCGCAGGTGACAAGGGCTGCCTGGGCTGGACTGGGAGGGGCCCGGGTGCTCACACCCATCGCCCAGCTGCTCCAGCTCCTCCGCCATCCCCACGTCAGGTGACCAAAGGACCCTAGGGTTTCTCTGGGTGGCCCAGCCGGATAGCGGGGCTGTGTCCTCCTGCTCTTCTTGACATGAAGCTTCTCTTACTGTCCCTGAGACTTCTCCAGACAAACCCCTCACCCCATCAATGTCCCCTTCAAAAGTCTTTCCTTCTTCTCTGTCTTCTTCCTCCTCCTCTCCAAATCCCTCCCTCTCTCTTTTGATAGCAGCCCCTCTCTTCCCCTTTCCTGTTATCAGAGAATGTTAAGCCACTCTTTCTCCCATCACAGTGGTCAGTGGCCTGACTACAAGTCTCTGAAGCCACGGAGACCCTGGATGTTCACATCACAGACGCCTGGCCCCTCCCTGGAGGAGGAAGCATTTTCCACTCCTTCCTCTGAATCACACCCACAACCCTCACCACCCACCTACCACAGAGATTAAATATGGTGGCTGCTTCTTTACTGTAGCAGTGGAAACATAGAATGTCAACTTAGACAAAAGAAAGGTTGAAACAAATGAGAACTGACAAGTTTCAGGAAGTTTGCCAGGCACAAATCACCTTGCACAAATTAACAGCATCTCTCCCCACCCACAGTAGCTGCTAGGAAATATTACTGAAAAGATACCATTCACCACAGCAACGGGAATTATAAAATACATAGGGGTTAACCAAGAATACACAAAACTTCTACACAAAACTTTTTAAAAAAATTCTAATAAAGGAAACAAAATGATCTAAATAAGAAGAGCATATTCCATGCTTTTGGGCTGTATGGCCTAATAGAGGATGACTTATCTTAGATGACTCTGTAAAGACCTAATTGAATTCATGATTAATCTATAAATTCAGCTGAATCTCACTCAAAGTTCCAGTTGGACTTCTTTTTGAGGAATAATAAATAACTTTCAAAAAGAAGGGCAAAGAAGAGAGACTTGCTCAAACACACTGCACATCCATACTAGTACAGCATGGCACCGGCTCAGGGACAGACAGACCAGTGGGACAGAATGGAAAACACTGCAATGTTCCCATGGGTTGTGTTTGAACATATACATATCAAGTTTCCCTGGGGGCTCAGACAGTAAAGAATCTGCCTGCAATGTGGGAGACCTGGGTTCGATCCCTGGGTTGGGAAGATCCCCTGGAGGAGGGCATGGCAACCCACTCCAATATTCTTGCCTGGAGAATCCCTATGGACAGAGGAGCCTGGCGGGCTACAATCCATGGGGTCGCAAAAGAGTTGGACACAACTTAATGACTAAAATCAATGACTGTCTAGCTTATGCTATAGTAGCAAACAAGTCCTGATATCTTGATAATTGCTGAATCTAAAGTAATGTGTATAGCAGGTTTGACAACACTATCATCTCTCCTTTCTTATGTTTGAAATTTTCCATGTTAAAAGTTTTCTTATTTTAATCTCTATGGCTTAAAACAACAAAAATTTGTTTCTTGATCCTACTATACACCCATCATGGATCAGTCAGGTCTCTTCCCACTCTGTCCTCGCCGAGAGGCACAGACTAGTGAGCACCTGCCGTCTGCTCACATGGCAGAGGAAGAGAGCCGTGTGGGGCCGTGTGATGGTAGTGAAAGATTTCGCCTGGAAGTCAAATATATCTCACTATTGACGTTTCATTGATAAAACAAGTCACACGGCCACACTTGACTTTTGTGACTCAGGAAAATACGACCCACCTATATGCTCAGTAGGAGACCTGGAAATATTTGGCGAACAGCATAAATGATTACCACGGCTCTGAAGACATGAGTCTAGAAATTAAAGGCCAAAACGTACTGTGATACACAACAGTTTTTATCGAAGAATTTCAACACCCCCTACCCAAATGCTCAGCTTTCTCACATATGATAAAACACTCAACATTATACCAAGATTGGGAGATCCACAATGGCAGGGACAGTTTGTCTTTACCTTTCTAACCCAGAGCACCTGTTTTGTCTTTACCAGGTGCTAAATTCAGGTTTACTGAACTGAGGAGACCCTGGAGACAAGCAGTGTGAACTACCAGGCTACTACGCTTGCTCTTTGGACGGAAAGCAATGACAAACCTAGACAGTGTATTAAAAACCAGAGACATCACTTTGCAAACAAAGGTCCACATAGTCAAAGCTATGGTTTTTTAGTCATATACAGATGTGAGAGTTGGACCATAAAGAAGGCCAAACACCAAAGAATTGATGCTTTTGAACTGTGGTGCTGGAGAAGACTCTTGAGGGACCCTTGGACAGCTAGAAGAACAAACCAGTCAATTCTAAATGAAATCAGTCCTGAATATATATTGGTAGGACTGAAGCTGAAGCTCCAGTACTTTGGCTACCTGATGTGAGGAGCCGACTCATTGGAAAAGACCCTCATGCTGGGAAAGATTGAAGGCAGAAGAAAGGGACAACAGAGGATAAGATGGTTGGATGGCATCTCTGACTCAATGGGCATGAGTCTGAACAGACTTCAGGAGATAGTGAAGGACAGGGGAGCCTGGTGTGCTGCAGTCCATGGGGTCGCAAAGAGACACGACTAAGTGACAAATCAACACCACCATGGTTGATCTCTCTTGGTCAAGAGCCCTGAGCTTGAACTCACTTATGCCAGGGACTCCAGAAGGGAACCTTGGGATCACGCCACCCAAAGGCATGCATCTTACAGGTGAGAAAACTGAACCTCAGAGAAAGTAACCTAAGTAAGGATTTCTATTTTCTGGAAGTGTCTATGGCCAGCAGTGTGCCCTGCAGTTTGCTGCGGTTTGCTTCAAAAGTGTTCGGATGGAACAGAGCTAGGGAAACCCCTTCTCCCAATCTCCAGCCTCCCTCCAACTTCTTTTTCAGTCGGCGCAACCTTTAGAACCAATCACTCATATATCCTCTGCCCCTGGAGCAGCCAACACCTTTTTTTGAGCTTAGCTCTTATTTCCACTCAACCATGAGCTCTCAGATTCAACAGAATTATTCCACAGAGGTGGAGGCCGCAGTCAACCACCCAATCAACACGCATCTGTGGGATTCCCACACCTACCTTTTTCCTGGGTGTCTGTTTCAACTGCGGTGATGTGACTCTCGAGGGCCTGGGCCACTTTTTCTGAGAACTGGCTAAGGAGAAGCACGAGGTCCCTGAGCATCTCCTGAGGATGCAAAACCAGCACTGTGGCTGCACCATCTTCCAGGATGTGCAGAAGCTGTTTCCAAGATGAGTGGGGTAAAACTCTGGACGCTATGAAAGCCATCAAGCTCGCAGAGAAGAACCTGAACCAGGCCTTTTGGGTCTGCATGTCCTGGTCCTGACTGTGCAGACTCCCAGCTCTGGCTTCCTGGAGAGCTGCTGCCTAGATGAGCAGGTGAAACTTATCAAGCAGATGGGCAGCCACCTGACTAACCTCCCAGGCTGGCTGGTCCTCAGGTGGGGCTGGATGAGGACCTCTTTGAAAGGCTTGCCCCCAAGCATGACTAGGAGCCTCTGGAGCCCAGCAGCCTTTGAGGAACCCCTCTGCATCCCCCCTGGTGTCAGGGTTTCTGCCTGAGCGTCTCTCTGTAGCCCCTGGGCAGCTTTTTAACCACCCTGGAGCCCTCTCCCAAGTCCTGCACTAAATGAAAACAATTTTTTAAAAAGTCTATGTGGCCTAAATCCCTTTGCCTTAGCATTCTTCAAAATGCTTGTGGCTGAACAGACTTTGCAAGCCTGGTCTGGTGCTCTCTGTATGCCATACTGTATCCAGCCATCCTGTCAATTGCCACATGTTCAGCAAAAGTAAAATTAACAGAGAGTTGTTTGTACACTGCAGGCAATTCTGCCTGCTATTCCACTCAGTGAAGGGATACAAATCCGCTGTTCCCAGTGGGTCTTGGTTACTGCCTCCTGCCTCCTCCTTACCGTGCAAGAACTGACCAGGTTTAGTGAAGCTCTAGCGCAGTCCTAGACACAGGCCAACCCCTCTCCTGGGGCTCCACTGAAGAGACAATATTCTGTCCCAACACCTTAGTGAGGAATGGTGTCATGGGCTCTATTGTGGCACTTCCGATTGCTTTCCAAGGGTCATCTGGGCCATTCTTCCAGTCCCGAGAGCCTGAGCCTGGGTGTGCTGGCTCTGCGGTGATCACTGCCAGCACAGCGGGCAGGCTGCCAGGAAAGAAGCCATGCAGATCAGCACGTGTGTTCAATGGCCCCCTCTTGCTGCGGCATCTTAAGGGCAGGGGAGTGTGGAGAGAATGAAAACTTGAACAAACCTATACATCACTGGACTATAAAAAATCATTAAAATATCGAGGGATTTGAAGGTTTAATGACCCAGCAAAGATGGAAAATACAGTTAAATGCAGATCGCAGTCATTAAAAATGCGTTTTGCACGCCACATTTACCTCCCATGAAAATGGGGCAGGGTGGGGGCAGGAATACACTTAGGGTGAGATTGCCACAGCTCTCTGAGACGGCGGGTCAGAAAAGTGAGTCACAGTTCTCACTGAGTGCCCAGTGGGGTCAAAGCTCTCAGGTGCTCGGGTGGTCTTCCCGTGGAGGCTGGTGGCTCTGTCACCATTTAAAGCTGCAGCCAATCCACCACTGCAGAGCCTTCTGAACTGTGCAAGACGCAGGAAGCTCTCTCTTGAGAGAACTCCCCGCACAGGGAAAGATGCCAGGAGGGTGCTGGCTTGGCAGAAGCATCAGGAAGTAAGGCAGCTGGAGAAATGTATGTGACAAGAAACAGGAGCAACTGGGAGCAACTTCCTAGAGAGAACAAGTTAGTCTCCGACCACAGCATGTTTCTTTTCTCTGACCAGACCTTCCTTTCTGTGTTAGTTTGTTAGGGTTACTGTAACAAAGCACCAGAGACTTGGTGGCTTAACCAAAATGACTTTATTTTCTCACTGTAATGGAGGCTAGAAGTCGAAGATCAAGGTGCCGGCAGGCTTAGTTTCCTCTGAGGCGTCTCTCCTTTGCTTGCAGACGGCCACCTTTTCCCTCTGCCTTCACACCCCTTCCCTCCTCCTGTTTCCAGATCTCTTCTTATAAGGACACCAGTCATTACCGTATCAGGGCCCACCCTAAAGACCTCATTTTAACTTAATTATCTCTTTAAAGCCCCAGTTTCCAAATCAGTCACATTCTAAGGTACTGGGGTTTAGGACTTCAACATATAAGTTTGGGGGGGCACAAGCCAAACCAAAAGAGTTGTTAAATGATTATAACACCTTCAAAAGGAGGCCTGGGGAGGGGCTGCTTTGTTTTATAGAGAAAAGCAAATGTTCATAATGTGTGGAGCGGCTTCTGCCTTTCTAAGTTTTTGACTCCAGTGATACAGGGTGAACGTGTTAGCTGCTCAGTCGTGTCCGACTCTTTGCAACCCCATGGACTGTAGCCCACCAGGCTCCCCTGTCCATGGAATTCTCCAGGCAAGAAACTGGAGTGGGTTGCCACTCCCTTCTCCAGGTGATCTTCCGGACCCAGGGATTGAACTCTGGTATCCTGCATTGGTAGGTGGGTTCATCACAAGCACCACCTGGGAAGTCCTCAGAACATATAGTTAAGTGAACAAAAACAAGTAATGCTTGCTTTATAATACACGAAAGTATATTACCATTTGGAAAAAGGGGGGTGGGTGGGTAGGTATGTATGTTAAAAAAAAAATTCTTGGAAGAATGAAAAAAAAAAGAGGGAGTCCTAAAGACCCCCTTTAATGCTAAAGATAGTGTGACTAAAATGTGAAGTCCTGACCTCTGCAAGTGGGAGCAAAGGGACCAGCACCCTGGCCTGTCCCTCCACCCAGTTCAGGTGAGTGTGAGGAGGAAGCTGCGGGACTGTCTGTCCTGTATAGCACCCAAGACGGGTGCTTCAAAGAGATTTTCTCCTTTTAATTGTTTACAGTTTCGCTTTGAGATAGGTATTTTTATTACCTTCATTCATAGATAAGGAAAGGAGAGCCAAGAGCAGTTAAGCAACTTGATCAAACCCATAAAGCAAGTTGCCAAAAATAGGGCTGTACACCCTGGCCTCGGGATTCCAGCCACTGCCTCCCTCTCTGGTTGGATGCCGGCTGAAGCTCCTGGGCCCTGGCCACAGGGAGGTCACGCTTCCTTAGGGACCTGGTTTCTGCCTCCTCCTTCACACCCTCCCAGAGTGGGCCACCAGGCCCAGCTGCAAGGGAGGGGGCTTCTCCCAGCCTCCCGTCTCCTCTTCTGCCTGGGGATGGAGTGCCTCTAAGCCACTGGTTTTCAATGTAATTGTGCATGAAAATTGCTTGAGGAGCTTTCAAAATGACTGATGCTCAGGTCCTATCCTTAGAGATTTAATTTGTATGGGTTGCAGCCGAGGCATGGGGATTTTAGAAACCCCCCAGGTAATCGAATTGCTGGAGATGTGAGTTTGATCCCAGGGTTGAGAAGATGCACTGGATAGGAAATGGCAACCCACTTCAGCATTCTGGCCTGGAAAATTTCATGAACAGAGAAGCCTAGTGGGCTACAGTCCATGGGGTTGCAGTCAGACATGACTGAGCAATTAAGCATGCGCGCGCGCACACACACACACACACACACACACACAGGTAATCCTAACGTGCAGCCGTTTGAGAAGCAGAGCTTTGAGCTCCTGCTGTTTTCACGCGTACTCAGGTCAGAGATCATAGGCATCACCTCGGTGTTAGAACTGCATGCTCTCTGGCCCCGCCCAGACATACTGAATCAGAAATTTGTGTGAACAGACAGTGAAGGGAAGGGCGTCCATGACTTCACAAGCCTTCCTCATGATTCTCTGTGCCCCAAAGCTTGAGAACCACTGCCTGGTGCAGCAAGCCAGAGACAGACCCTCCGGTGCTGTGGTTTGCGTCATGAACTGTCACAAAATTGCAGTGTTATCACCAAGGAAGATTAAGTTGATGGTCCCGGGCAATGAGACTGCCCAGGCCTTTCCCCAAGGATAAAACTTCAAGGCCTGTGAGAATGTGTTTCACTGTGATTTGGAATCGACTGGAGGAGAATTGGCTCCATGCTTCTCTCTTGGCTTCTCCAGGCTGCAGGCAATCCTTGGGGCTCCTTGGTTTGTAGACCAACTGCTCCAGTCTCTGCCTCTGTCCTCACATGACCTTCCCTTCTGTGTCTCGATTTTCCCTCTCCCTTCTCTTATTAGGACAGTCCCTGGATTTAGGGCCCATCCTAAATTTGTTGTGTGGATCACAACAAACTGTGGAAAATTCTTAAAGAGTTGGGAATACCAGACCACCTTACCTGCTTCCTGAGAAATCTATGCAGATCAAGAAGCAAGTTAGAACTGAACATGGAGCAATGGACTGGTTCCAAATTGGGAAAGGAGTTTGTCAAGGTTGTATATTGTCACCCTGCTTATTTAATTTATATGCAGAGTACATTATGCAAATTGCCAGGCTGGATGAAGCACAAGCTGGAATCAAGATTGCTGGGAGAAATACCAATAACCATATTTAGCTTCATATTCATATTTAGCTTCAGCATCACTTCATGGCAAATAGATGGGGAAACAATGGAAACAGTGGCAGACTTTATTTTCTTGGGCTCCAAAATCACTGCAGATGGTGACTGCCATGAAATTAAAAGACGCTTGTTCCTTGGAAGAAAAGCTATGACCAACCTAAACAGCATATCAAAAAGCAGAGACATTACGTTGCTGACAAAGGTCCGTCTTGTCAAAGCTATCGTTTTTCCAGTAGTCATGTATAAATGTGAGAGTTGGACCATAAAGAAGGCTGAGCGCCGAATAATTGATGCTTTTGAACTGTGGTGTTGGAGAAGACTCTTGAGAGTCCCTTGGACAGCACGGAGATCAAACCAGTCAATCCTAAAGGAAAGCAGTCTTGAATATTCATTCAAAGGGCTGAAGCTGAAGCTCTAGTACTTTGGCTAGCTTCTGTGAAGAACTGACTTGTTGGAAAAGACCCTGATGATGAGAAAGATTGAAGGCAGGAGGAGAAGGGGACGACAGAGGATGAGATGGCTGGATGGCATCACTAACTCGATGGACATGAGTTTGAGCAAGCTCTGGGAGTTGGTGATGGACAGGGAAACCTGGCGTGCTGCAGTCCATGGGGTCACAGAGTTGGACACGACTGAGCTGCTGAACTGAACTGACTGAATCTAGGATGATCTTATCTCAAGACTTTCCACTCACTCACACCTGCTAAGGTTCTATTTCCAAATAGGGTCACCCTCACAGGTGGTGGGGGAGGGGTTTAGGGTTGAGTGTACCTTTGGGGGGCCTGCCATTCAACCCACTGCAAATGGGAAACAAACTCCACTTTCTCACAGCAGCCCTCTCTAATGCTGATTCAGGGCAGAGGGGTGACCTGAGGAACCTGCTTCTCTCGGGGCAAACACAATGGGCCTGGAATTCAGCACTGAAGACGGTCTTCATAGAGTTCTCCATCAAGGTGCTTTCCTGAAAGCTCACTGAAGTGTGCGGCAGAGTTGAGCTCTCTCTGTGCTACTGAAATGATATAAAAGGAGAAACTGAGGCTTAAGGAGGGCTTCCCAGGTGGTGCTAGTGGTTAAGAACTGGCCTGTCAATGCAAGAGACATAAGAGACGTGGGTTCGATCCTTGGGTCAAGAAGATCCCCTGGAGAAGGGCAGGGCAACCCACTCTAGTATTCTTTCCTGGAGAATCCCATGGACAGAGCAGTCTTGTGGGCTACAGTCCCTGGGGTCCTTAAGAGTCGGACACAACTGAGGGAGGTTGACTTGCTCAAGCTCCCAGAGTTAAGGGAGCTTAACTCCCTCTAACTCCCTCCTCCCCGTCTAACTGTGCTGCCCGTTCTGTTGCTATCAGCTGCTTTCAGGAGTCATGACTTAGCCTGACCGTCTTCAAGAAAGTAGGGGGCTGGGGATCTCTCACCTGGGACCAGTGGTATAATCATGTTGCCAGCCAGCTGGTCACCGAGAGCTCCTGGGGATGATGGTCTGGTCACTTCTTTCTGAGTTTCCCATGACCTCTTTCAGTGCCACTTCTACACACACAGAGCGCCTTGTGCCTGCCAGACACTTGGCCTCTGGGAGGAACTCAGTAAATGTGAATAGAATGGTTTTTTTGTTTGCTCGTTTTTGGCCCCAGCTCAGCAGGAAACCCATTTGATATACATAGTCAAATAAAATGTATCTATTTCTGGGACTTAACAATCCAGGGGACCCACAGACACACTTCAATGTACTGTCAGAGTAGAAACAGTGGATTCTGACACCAATCTCCTTGCTCTTGTCAACTCAAAACTGTGAAATGCTGTGAGCAAGCAGCCGGGAGACTGGTGTGGGTGCCGTCACGTCCAGGTGGCTCTGTGGGGCTGAGTCAGTGACGTGAGGTTGCTTTCATCTTTAGGGTCGTCATCACTGAGCCCAGGGCCCAGGTTGTTTGCTCACCTCAGTAACAGCTGCAGCAGCTTCTAGGAACTCAGTCACGTGTGGCTTGAATGACCCGTCTCCCTTCCCAGCACTCCTGCCTCCCTGTTCCCTGTTGCCAGCTCTCAGCCCTTGGGATTCTAGCTACCAGTCTAACTATCCCACCATCACGTCAAACCAAAATTAAAAAATCAACCTGCCTTCCCCTGTCAGAATAGTTGCCCTTGCTAACCTTTCCCGTCTGCTTAATGGTACCACCTGGAAAGCTGATGTCACTGCGTGGCCCTCACCTTTCCACTCTTCTCTACAGGCGACCATGTGGGGAGATGAGGAAGGGAACCAACAGTTTTGAGCACTCACCACACTGAGACAGACCAGGGGCTGATGCTAACTCACTCATCTTCTCAATAATCCCGGGAGGTGAGGGCAGGGCGACTGTCCTAATGTCAGAAGTGAAAAACCAAGGCTCAGAATGATCGAGGTCTTGGGGCCGTGCAGCTGTGAGGTGGGGTCGGGACCCCGCCCGTGATCTCTGCACCTGGCAGTGACGCTCAGCCTGACGTGCGCGTCCCTCGGTGATTCCCTAACTGCTGCTTCTCTCGCGCTTCGCTAGCGCTGCCTCGCCCAGGCCTCCACCGCCTCCCTCCTCAGCAGCGCTAGCGGCTTCCCAGCTATTCAGTGCTTCTGCTCTTTCCTGCTGCAATCTGCCCGCGTCCAACACTTTCTATTTCTTTTATGTCTCCCACAGTGCCTGGCCCAGGACTGGACACGGGGCAGACCCTCGGCACATCTTGTCAGCGGAAGGACAAGGGCCTGGGGCCTTGGGAGATTAACTATCTAGCATCTAAGCAAGAGTTTTGATTAGGCTAGGCATCATCTGATTTGCTGCCTTCCAAGGATGGCAGGTACAGACAGTTAGGAGTGTGGTTGACTTGTTACCATCCTTAGTGATGAAGGATGAGGATGGAACATACACGGGAAGTTCATAGCTAAGCGACAATTACTTCTTAGGGCCCTTAGCGTCATCTCCTCCACTGACAAATCTGTAGCCAGTCTGTTTCTCTACCGCTGCACAGCTTCAAGGGAAGTCAGACAGTCCCAAGTCCAAGGAACTGCTGGATTCTCGGTGACTTGGATGAAGAAAGTCAAAGTAACTTTAGCTTAATCTGACCCAGGAAGGTCTGATACACATTTCATGCAAATCAAAACCTTAATGAGGCATTACTTCACACACTAGAGCATTAAGGACCAGAAGAGTCAGCTCCAGAAGTAATCTTGGAACAGCAACGTGATGAAAAGTATATGCTCGTGATGAACGTCAAAAGAGTTCCTGGTGTCTTGGGTTTGGTACCTTGGAAGATCAAGGTGGTAGAGGATAGTGGGTAGGAGCAAGGCTCTGCAGACAAATTCCAAGATTTGGTCCTGGTGATGCCATTTATTAGCTATTTGATCTTGAATAAATTATTCTCTGGTCTTAGTTTTCTCATTGATAAAATGGAGATAATTTTAGCACCTATCTCCTAAGGTTGTAGTGATGATGAAACAAGTAAATATAGGCAAAATATACACCAAGTGCTTAACCAATGTTACTACAACCTTAAAAGCTAATCTATTTTTACAAAAATCATTATTTCTGCACAGTAAGCATTAAAAGCTTCAAACTCCTCACTGCCCCTCCCCTCTACTAGCTTCCTGAGGCAGTGAATTAAAATAATAGACTTAATCTTTGTCTCTTAAATTCAACAGAGCAGTTATTCCTAACCAGACTTGTCTATTGCAATGCAAATTAATGTAAACTATTCATTTTATCTCAAAATCACTTCAGACTCCCACAGTCATTAATTTCAAACCCAGACTTGCCTTTGTACACAATTATTAGTTCTTCTTACAGGGCTGGGAATGTAGCACTTTCATTCATTAACAAAAAGGTTTAGTAGCCCTTCTTGGTGGTGGTCGTGGTGGTAACCATGGCGGTGACTGAATGAGTCCAACAGAGCGCTGGAGTCAGTATGTTGGAAATTCCCATTTGCTGCTGCGGAAAAGTTATACCATCTCAATGGGGTTTTTAGGCTGAAAGCACGGCAGTTTCTCTACCTTGTTAACAGGATAGGGGGTTCCAGAAAGGAGGGGGCTGTGGGATCCTAAGCAAGCCTTCACCTGTCTGTGTCTTTAGATATCTCTAAAACAAATAGATTATATTAAAAGGTGCAGTGGTTCTTTCCCTTCCAAAAGGCCCTATGTAGATGTAAACCCTGTATCAGGAAGCTGGGCTCTTGTTTTAAAAACTATATTAAAATACTCCCCTCTGACCCCAGCATTGCCACCGCACACCTAAACACACAGACACAGTGAAATTATAAAACAGCATCCATTTATTAGTGCTAAGTGCCAAGTGCTTTACATACATCATGACTCTAAAGCTCACAATAAACTTCTGAGGTAGCTATTAGTTTTCAGACACCCAGAGAGGCCACGGTGAAGGCCAAAGAGGGAGCCTAGATTCTTTCCTGTAGAAGAGGAACCCGAGCCAGGCGGCCGAGGCCCTCCCAGTGCATGACCACCGTCTCTACATCTAGTTTACCGCATTCCCAAGCCTTCGCAGTCAGCCGTGGTCCTGGGACCGGGCAACTCCTGTGGGCCGCTTCCTGACGTCCCGAGTGCGTTATGGCACTGTGTCCTTGTGCTTCTGCTTTTCCAATCTCTTTTGGGTGGGCTGGTTTTATGAAGCAGTGCAACAAGCGTTCTTTTCAGGCTCTTGAGAGCCTCCAAGGCAGACAGACATTCTGTACTTTTGATTCCAAACTGCCTCCCTTCCTCTCAAAAACTCAAGGCCCTCACTGGGGAGAGAGATTCAGCTCCCCAGATTCAGCTCCCTCCTGTGGCTTTTCAGTTTGAGTCCGGTCGCTGGGCAAGGCGGCAGTGATGTGACCTCACTTTCGGTATCTGGTTTCAAAGCACATATTTTAGTCTCCGATTCTACTGCAGCTGCACATTTTCTGAGACTTTATCTTCTATCCCTGCCTTCAGAACTTGAGTCTATGCTGCCAAGCTCCCTCTCTCTCTCTCACATTCTCATTCATTCTCCATCTCTTTGAAAATATTTCACAGTGGAAAATTAACACATCGGAATTAAGACGGTTCCCTGTGACAAGAAAGCAGACCCAGAAGTGAGAACCAGCGTTCTTATAACCGCAGTCATAAGGGATGTCTTTGGAACCATCCTCCTCTTTACAGGGCTGAGAGTTCCAAGAGAACTCATCAGAGACTAAGACAGGCTCAGAATGAGAAACGCACAGTTATTACGAGCAGCTGCATTCATCTGAGTTCCTGGAGGGATGTGGGGGGAGACTGGCATTCATTCACTGCTCTGGAAAAGCCTGATGCCATCAGCACCCAAAGGAGCGCGTTCTGGGCGCCGTGTGGGGCATCCACCAGGCCGCTGCCCCTGCAAAGGCGGGGTCCAGGCTCTCCAGGGAGTTGGGGGCACAGGGCCTCCTTACCCCCGTCGCTGGGGCACCTAGGGGCGGGGCCCAACCTGTCAGAGGTGGGCGGGGCCACGTGGGAGGACTTCCTGAGCAGTTCCGCACACCGCCCCCCTCCCCCCACCCCTAACCTTCAGAAACAGTTCACGCGTCCTAAGTCCGCGCCCTGCCCTCGGCGTTGCAGAGGGACACGGCACCGCCAGGCACCTGCAGTCCCATCGTCGGCCCCTCAGGGATCAAAGTCCTGCCATCTGCGAAAGGAAGGCGCCGCTTTATTTCCGCGTGGTCCTTTCTTTGGGTGGGGCTTTCCCTCTGGTTTTTAACAAGAAGAAATACAGAACACTCAGCTAAATTTGAATTTCAGATAAGAAATATGTTTTGGTATAAATATGTCCCCAATACTGCAAGGGGCATGCTTATATTAAAACATTTTTTGTTATTTATCTGAAATTCAAACAGCACTGGGTGTCCTGTATTTTATCTGGCAACCATACCCCCTTACAGTCTTCCCTCCCCTAGGCCTTCCCGGGGAGTGCTTATCTTGCAATGTGCTCTCAAGCAGAAATTCCTCAGTTCTGATTCTCCTGGGATTCCTGGTGAAAAAGCAGACTTCAGGCCACGTCTACTGAATATAATTTCCAGGGGTAGGACCCAGAAATAAACATTTTATCAAGGTGGTTGTCTAGGTGATTCTGACGCACATTTGTATTAGTTGTTTACTGCCTCCAAACAAATTCCCTAAAACACAGAGGCTGAAAACAACCACATTATCTCACAGTTCATATGAGACAGGAATTTGGGATTGACTTAGCTTTGTGATTCTGGCTACGCTTCTCTCATGATGCTGCAATCAAGGGGTTGGTTCAGGCTGCAAACATCTCTAAAGACTGTTCTGTTGCTGGAGAACCTGCTTCCAAGCTCAGGTCCTTTCCGGCTATTAGGTGGAAACGTAAATTCTTCAACACGTGGGCTGATGCCTTTTCCCAGAGCTAGGGATGACAGAGACAGAGACACACAGAGAGGGAGGGAGAGAGAGGGGAACTCTCCAAGACAAATCCACATTCAAGGGAAGAGAATTACACCAGATCATCCATACCGAGAGGCAGAATCACTGGAGGGCTGTCTTAAGAGGCTGTCCACCACCATATTCAAATTGGAGAATTATGATAACAATATAGTCCTCAACATACCACAACCAAAATCACATTTAAAAATTGGAAGTCAGTGTCTTCCTTTACTCACTTTTTTCCTGTTTGCATCCCTCCTCCCCATTTACCCCTTGGGGGTTTAAGACAACAACAATCAGGAAGTAAGAAAAAATGAGGAAGAAAAACAGTCAAAATGACAATCTTAGGAGACTATCAAAATTTAAAATTTTTAAATGCCTGTAAATATTGAGGAGAAAATTAAACACCAATCCCACACATAAATGGCTGTGTCCACCCCAAAAAACCTCAGCATTCAATGTGACTCTTGGACTTCTGGAAATATTAATATAAGGTGACCAGCTGTCCCAATTTGCCCAGGTTTTTCCCAGGTCCTGGGAACCCCTTCAGTCTCAGGCAAATCGAGATGGTTATCTTCTTAACATGGAACCGATAAGAAATCAACCACTCTGCCCTTGTCTATAGACTGAGTGGGCCTATCTTGTGATAAAGTGGACAGCGTGGGCTTTAAGCTAAAAGCCCACCAACAGGTGCCCTCAGCTGTGACTGTAAGCTATCTCACACAGAAAGCAGGCCCCATAAATCTGCTTTAGTGAAGCTTAAGTATACCGATGTCCATGGAAGTGCCTTGTAAACTGAGAGGTACTGCCTAGATGCTCTTTTCTACTCTTTTGAAGAGAAGACCCTGATCCTAATGTGAAAGGTGGGACCAAAGTCATCACCAGTTTATACTTTTGCAACCAAACGTGACATTGCAGATGTGCTGGCCTCCAGAAAAGTAAACACAGCCCACAAAAGCCATATGACACACCTTTAATCTTCATTTAATTTGCATTTTAATCCCCCAGATTGATTCAAACTGTTCCCTCCAGAAACTGCTACACTACTGAAAAGGACAGTCATCTCTATTGTATCCTCAATGACAAGTTTCCCAGAAAATCTGTGCAAAGTCTTGATAGGAAAGACATGATTCATTTTTTCACAGCACTGAGGGTGTGATTCCCTCCTCTCTGGAGAAAACCTGTCACCAGCAGTGCTCCTTCCCTCACCCTCCTCTTCTATCCCTCCAGGCTTGGGAGGATTTTTTTTTTTAAGTAGTGAGAAAGGCAGGAGTCTGTAAATCATGTTCAGGTGTTCAAGGCAGGAGTCTGTATATCATGTCCAAGTGTTCATTCTCTTTTTTTCTTCCGACTTTACCAGTTCTGTGCAGGCCTGCCCAGTTATATTAATATGATGCCAAATCTCAAAATCAAAATAGGAAATGCCATTTTGAACAGACGCCAGTGACTTTTGAGGAGGGCCAGTTAGCAAGATCAGCCACCACTTTTGTTTTGTCCATTCTCCTCCTTCACCCACCCCTGTACCCTGGCTGTGCGTCCCAGGCACCCAACAAAGATGCTGGACTGATGACGATGCTGAAGAAAGCCCATCTGGTCTGGCCTGTTCCCTGCCACTCTGCCACTGTATAAGATAGGAGCTCTCCTGAGTCTCAATGGGAAGAATGATGTCTGGCCCTACTGCAGCATGGGGCAATGTGCAAGGATCAAATCAGATTCATGTAAATGAAAGATGTTTAAAAATCTTAAGAGTGCCATATAAATGTAAGGGGTTAGGTTTTATTAGAGTCCTTCCTTCAGCCTGCTTCAGGTATCTGCATAGATGAGTACTCCTGCAGTAGTATAATCTGCACTGTTTACTAGATGAGAATTTCTTCTTACTGACCTCAGCCAGCTTATCTCATAACTATAATCATCTTAACACAGCCACAAAGCTGTTGCCTTATGGCTTCTGTTTTACAGTTTTAACACTTAAGAGGCTGATTTTTGGCCCTGTGCTAAAGACCAGTCTTCAAGGTGTGTCCTTTCCTTGATATGCAAGACAGTCATACCTCAGTTTATGAAGTAGTCTTTACCTTTCCATTTTATAACATCTCTACATAAAAACAGACTGTTTAAAAAATCTGTTTTTGAAATTTTTCTAGCAAAATAAAACTGATTTTAAAAAACATTAAAAATGTTTAAGTTTAAGCTAAACTTAAACAAGTACCATAATTAAAGAAGGGAATATAAACACATTTCCTCTGTTCATTAAGTTGCATGCAAGCTTATATTTAATATATAATCAAAACACTCACAGCCATATCAAAAGAAATGACAAAAAGTGTTCACTAATAACTCTACCTGCCTGATAGAAGTGACTAGTCTGAAAATGAAACTAAGTAAATTATTTCACTATAGCATTTTTCTTCTGGAGGAGAAAGGATGGGAAAGTCAGGTTCAAAGACTCAACCTTATTCAGGGCACTTGGGGAGTAGGCCTAAGGGTGAATGCCATGCATAAGCTCTCAGCACATCCTTGTTTTTTCTGAGCAAAGACACTGTGAGGTTAATTTTATGTGTCAATTTGGCTGGGCCAGGGAGCCTAGATTACTCATGAAATATTCTGGATGTTTCTGCGAGGGTGTTTTTGGTCAAGTTCAGTTCAGTTCAGTCTCTCAGTTATGTCTGACTCTTTGCGACCCCATGAACTGCAGCATGCCAGGCCTCCCTGTCCATCACCAATTCCCAGAGCCTACCCAAACTCATGTCCATTGAGTCAGTGATGCCATCCAACAATCTCATCCTCATCCCCTTCTCTTCCTGCACTCAATCTTTCCCAGTATCAGGGTTTTTTCAAATGAGTCAACTCTTCGAATCAGATGGCCAAAGTACTGGAGTTTCAGCTTCAACATCAGTCCTTCCAATGAACACCCAGGACTGATCTTCTTTAGGATGGACTGGTTGGATCTCCTTGCAGTCCAAGGGACTCTCAAGAGTCTTCTCCAACACCACAGTTCAAAAGCATCAATTTTTCAGCGCTCAGCTTTCTTCACAGTCCAACTCTCACATCCATACATGACTACTGGAAAAATGATAGCCTTGACCAGACGGACCTTTGTTGGCAAAGTAATGTCTCTGCTTTTTAATACACTGTCTAGGTTGGTCCTAACTTTCCTTCCAAGGAGTAAGTGTCTTTTAATTTCATGGCTGCAATCACCATCTGCAGTGATTTCGGAGCCCCAAAAATAAAGTCAGCCACTGTTTCCCCATCTATTTGCCATGGAGTGATGGACCAGATGCCATGATCTTCGTTTTCTGAATGTTGAGCTTTAAGCCAACTTTTTCACTCTCCTCTTTCACTTTCATCAAGAGGCACTTTAGTTCTTCTTCGCTTTCTGCCAGAAGGGTGCTGTCATCTGTATATCTAAGGTTATTGATATTTCTCCCAGCAATCTTGACTCCAGCTTGTGCTTCATCCAGCCCAGTGTTTCTCATGATGTAATCTGCATATAAGTTAAATAAACAGGGTGACAATATACAGCCTTGACGTACTCCTTTTCCTATTTGGAACCAGTCTGTTGTTCCATGTCCAGTTCTAACTGTTGCTTTCTGACCTGCGTACATGTTTCTCAAGAGGTAGGTCAGGTGGTCTGGTATTCCCATCTCTCAGAATTTTCCACAGTTTATTGTGATCCACACAGTCAAAGGCTTTGGCATAGTCAATAAAGCAGAAATAGATGTTTTTCTGGAACTCTCTTGCTTTTTCAATGATCCAGCGGATGCTGGCAATTTGATCTCTGGTTCCTCTGCCTTTTCTAAAACCGGCTTGAACATCTGGATGTTCACGGTTCACATATTGCTGAAGCCTGGCTTTTTGGTTGAGGTTAACATGTAAATTGGTAAACTTTCAGTAAAACAGACTGTCCTCCCTTATACAGGCGGCCTTCACCAACCAGGTGAAGGCCTAAATAGAACAAAGACTTGGGGAGTGTCAGACTGCATCCCTTAACTTCTCTTAGGCTTGATTTCCTTGTTTGAAAAACTGAAAGCACCTTGTAAACACTACTATATAATGTCTGGTGTTATACTTATTGTATTTCCTAAATTCACAGTAGCAGCTAACACTTGAGGACATTTTATGTGCCAGGTTCTGTACCACGTACATATATGATCTCATTTACTACATCCAACAACCTACATGGGAAACAGTAGTACTGACCCCATTTTACAATGAAGAGACTAAGGTATAAAGAAGTTAAGGTACTTGCCTTAGGTCACACAGACGGGATGCAGCAGAGCTGGGACTTACACCTAGATCTATCAGAACGGAATGTTCTCCCTAATGATTAGCTCTGTGACCAGGGGGCAGTTATTCAACTATTCAAGTTCTGACATTCTTGTATGCAGTGTGGGATACCTGTATGTCTCCCAATCCTGGTGTGAGAATTCAGGGGATCACATTCTAGCACAGGGAGGCATCTAGCACAGTGTCTGGTGTGTGCTCAGAGTGCAACAAGATTTCCACTCCAGACCGCTGGGTCCCGCACTGCCAGTCCCCGTGCAGAGGATGGCTGATGGACACAAGCCAAAAGGAGCCAGATTCACTGGAAATCAAAGGCCACTCTGCCACACTTACTAAAATCTTGTTTCAAGAAATGTTCTTCCTGAGAAGAGTCAATGAATTTGAACAATTTTTGTTTTTCTTCTATGTTAAGACTTTTAATATGTTCTTAAATATATTTATAAGAAGCCTAATTTACTCTATAACTCAAACCTTTTGGCAAATCAAACATTCCTTAAAATACTAATGAAATAATCTCATATTTAAAAATACAACTATGAGATTATTGTGTTAAGTCTGCTCAGGCTGCCATAACAAAGTCCCAGAGACTAGCTAAAACAACAGAAATTTATATTCTCACAGTAGTGGAGGCTAGAGGTCCAAGATCAAGGTGCCAGCAGGGTTGGCTTCTTTTGAGGCCTCTCTCCTTGGCTTGCCAACTGCAGCCTCCTCCCTGTCTTCACATCTTCCCTCGTTATACATCTGTGTCCTAATCTCCTCTTCTTGTAAGGAAACTAGTCATACTTGGTTATGGTCCACCCGAATGGGGCTTCCCTGGTGGTGCTAGTGGTAAAGAACCTGCCTGCCAACACAGGAGATGTATTTGATCTCTGGGTCACAAAGATTCCCTGGAGGGCATGGCAACCCACTCTAGTATTCTTGCCTGGAGAATCCCGTGGACAGAGGAGCATGGTGGACTACAGTCCAGATAGTCGCAAAGAGTTGGACACAACCGATTCGACTTAGCATGCAGTACACTAATGGCCTCATTTCAACTTAATTACCTCTTTAAAGGTCTGTCTCCAAATATAGTCACCTTCTGAGGTATTGCAAACCAGGACTTCAACATGTGAATTCTCAAGGTACACAATTTAGCCCAAAACAAATATATATTTGTTAACTATAGTTACATTAAAATAAATTCCTATTTATTGGACATCTTCAGAATCACTGACTATGCGTGAAGAATACATTCACTGACTATATTTGAGAAAATATATGCATGAATATATTCATACAGAGAGACTCTTTGAAACAAGCTTTCAGTAAACTGGTTATTTCGGTAAACTTGACAAGTTGGCCATATGGTGAAATGATACTTGTTCAGTCATCTCTCTGAGAATCAACAATTGGGCATATCGATCCAGAGCTGATGAAAACCTGTATGAACCACATCTAACGGGACCTCCCCACCCCCAAGAGTATCACCCTGTTCCCTGAGAGAGAAAAGCACCGAAAGCTGTGATGGACTGTGAAAACAAGGGCAGCAGGTGGTTGACAGGAGGCCAGGAAGGGGTGTTCTGAGGGAGGAAGGCGTGGGGGAACCTCCAGATCTGAAGGAGGTCAGTTCAGCCGAGTGCTTCCCTGGGAGCCTCCAGATCCTGGTCCAGGGGATGGGTTGGGGAGAGAGAGAAGGGAGAACCTGGAGATAACTCCTATTTCCCAACTCTGCATTTCTTTCCCCCTTCCCCAGGGCTCCCCCAGTCAGGCCCCAGGGGCAGTTCTGCCACAGTTGCCACTTGCTAGTCTCCCCACTAGTGAATCCTTTAGCAGCTTAAGCTCCCTCATGTCGAGGCCCAAGTCCCCTCTTTCATTCATTTAACAGTGAAAACACAGGGTGTTGGTGATGAATCCCTTTCCCCCTAGGTGCAAGTGAGTGTGCTAAGTTGCTTCAGTCGTGTTTGACTCTTTGCGACCCCATGGACTGTAGCCTGCCAGGTTCCTTGGGATTCTCCAGGCAAGAATACCGGAGTGGGTTGCCATTCCCTCCATCAGGGGATCTTCCTGACCCAGGGATCAAACCCGAATCACTTACGTCTCCTGCATTGGCAGGCAGGTTCTTTACCACTAGTGCC
This sequence comes from Odocoileus virginianus, assembly GCF_023699985.2. Classification (NCBI taxonomy): domain Eukaryota; kingdom Metazoa; phylum Chordata; class Mammalia; order Artiodactyla; family Cervidae; genus Odocoileus; species Odocoileus virginianus. Next base: position 32,407,603 of record NC_069679.1, read on the forward strand.
ACCTGGGAAGCCCTTTCCCCCTACATCCAAGTCCACATTTAGCTACGTCTTCCTCCCTCCCCCGTCCTTTTTCTTCCTTCCTTCTCGCTGCTCGCCCTCCCTTCTTCCCATCAGTCCTCTAAAAAGAGATGACCCTCTTCCTTCCTGAATCAGTTTACCTGCCCTGGATCTGACTCTGGATCTCACTCCTCTGGGCTCCTCCACACCTGCCCCCCAGTGCCCCCTTTATCTTCAGCCACAATCTCTCCTCTTCCATCCTTTAGTACAAGCCTTCTTTCAACTAAACTCTATGAAATAAGCTACTGCCTTCACTTTCTCCACTCTGTCGCCTCACTTTTCAGTCATATTTCATTTTTGTATTCCCTCCAGGACCTACCACAAGCATCATAGGCACTCAAGAAAAGTTGGCTGGATTAATTACTGGGGAATGGAATATTCTTCAAGTGAGATGTGCAAGGATCATGCAGGGTGCAAAGACTCTGGTCTTGACTTTAAGGAGGGGGCGGAAGCCTCAGGGAGACAAGGTAGAAACATGGAAAAACAATGTTACCAGAGCCACACTGGAAACAAACATTAGAGAATCTTTAAAATGTAAGCACAGGGAGATGAGCACCCTTGTGTGTCTGCCCAGGGCTTCCGTGAGTGTGAATCAGTGAAATTACGGTGATCGGCAAGTACCGTGACCATTATGCCACAGCAGGGGGCACAGAGAATGAAGGCGCATCATAAGGATGGGGGGATATTCTGGTTGGGAAGGATGGTGTCCCTGGCAGGAGAAAGGCAGTGGAGGACGCACAGAATCTGGGCTAGGCCAGCTCTGGGGACCCAAATAGCAGATTTCCCATGGTGGGCAGCTTTAAATCAGACCTCGGAGACCTACAGGCCAAGCAGTGTTTACAGCCTTCCCCAGGCAGACCTGCTACCCTGGATTCTTTCAAGAACAAGGAAATAAGGCCGTGTTGAGTTGAGGCGGCCTTTCATTTGACAGGTTGAGGAATCAACGAAAACACATTTGCAAAACCAGTCTAATCGCCTTTGCTCCCATAGTAAGAGTAAGAATAACAAGAAGATAATGACACATCTGTAAAATGCTCAGCATGTCTTGGGCCCTGTCCTAGCATGCTCACTCCTTTTAGGAGCCGCCTTCTTTCCATGATAGCGAGCAACTCGCAACCCATAGGTATCCCAGCACCTGCCATAAGCCTGGCCCACTGAACACAAATGAGGAGAGATGGTGACTGTCTCTCTTCTGTGACAAGAAAGTGTGAGGGTACGATTGATAAGAAGGTCAACTAGAGTCCAAAGAGAAGAAAGACTGAGGAGACCAAGGGGAACTGAGCCACAGTCTGTCCCTCCTCCCCTCTGTGGACGTTTGGCTTAAGGCCCCCTGCTCATTAGAGATGAAGCAGATACCCTCTGTTTAGTTTTGAATGGCACATACTTGGCTGGGAAGGGGAAGAATCATCCAGCCTTTTGTTGGATGTCAGCACCAAGCGCAGTAACTCGCATCTCCATCCAGCTTTCAAGCTGACACTGGGCTCTCACATCCATTTTCCTGTTTGAGCATCCTAAGGACTCTGTGGGTGGGCAAGACAAGTGTCACCACCACCATCACCATCCCCATCTGACTGAGGGACCTGCCAGAGGCCTCACAGCTAGTCAGCAGAGGCAGAAGGTCAGCCTTCACCCTCTGGCTCCAGTCAAGCCAGGAAATCTCCATCAAATGCTGCCGAGGCATATCTTTAATCAGGAGGACAGGGTGACCTGAGGGGCGTCAGCATGGCCACTGTCCTAATCACAGTCAGTACCTGGCACTGAGTGTTTGGAAAGATGATAGCTAGATGCCTGGGAACTCACAGATGAGTCCAGAGAGTCATGGGAACTCTCTTGTGCTCGGAGAAGTATTTCTGGGGAGATTTGCCGGCTGGAGCTACTTTGTCCCCAGGGGAGGCTGAGGAGGCCAGAGTCCTGGGCTCTTAACAGAAGCCCACTCTCCCAGCCAGGGTCCTCGTGGAAGGACAGCAAACAACGCCATTCTTTTTGTTGAAGAATATGGTCATTTTTTCTAGGCTACCTGGCAAGTTTAAGAGACATTGGTAAGAAAAATAAAGCCTTCAGTCTTTTATCAATTAATAACAACCCCATCCCCACCCCCCTCCAAAACACACACATTATCATACTCTCTGCTCTCTACTCACATTTCACAGGCCTGGGCACAGATCTTTACCTAAAGCAAGGCTCTGAATTGCCAAATGGCATATTAGCTATAGCTTGGGTCTTATGTTAGCCCTGATCACATTACGCATGATCACATAAGGTAGAACTTACATCAAATCTGACAGTCTTGAGCCCATCCACACACAACACTAACATCTAATCTGGATTCCTATTGTTTGGGAATTTAATCGTCTTACCACTGCAGCCAGTCACCTGTCAATCATCAAAGCTGCCTTTAAAACTAACCCAGGCCTCTACTGTGAATGGTTGTCTTGCTTTCATAAATTAGTCTTTATGAAAGTCAGGGATCATTCTGGAAACTTAAAACTCATGGTTAGATTTTTTTTCTTGGTTTCAAGATGCCATATAGTTGTAACATAAGGCCCTCAGGTATCTGACACAAGAAATCACAATTAATTTTAAAAACTTTACCAATCTATTTGGAATAACATGATACGAGTATAAATTCTAGTGACAGTTTCAAATCTGGTGATATAAAAAAAAAATTAGGTTCACTTCAATCTTTCCAAATACCTTGACTACTCATGACAGTTACATTTAAAGTTCAGTAAAATATTTACTGCATGTAACATCTGTAACTCAAGGGTCAGCTCTGCCTCTGTTCCAAAGTCCTCCTCTAGCACATACTGGGAAGGGGAGGTTTTATTCTGCATCACTCTCAGTGGCCCCTGAAGTGCTGGGACCCTCTGGGGCTCACTCTTCCTTCCAGAATTTATAGTTATATCATGTTATTCCAAACAGATTGGTAAAGTAGTTTTTAAAACTTACACTCTTCACTTTCTGCCACCACATGGAAGCTACACCCAGGTGTCAGACTTTCAGGAAAGCTGTGGAACTAAAAGGAATTGAAATAAAGTAAAAAAATTAAAACTTCACAATAAATGCAGGTTTTTTACTGTAGCCCAAGGAAGCTTTCCAACCTTTCTTAGCTGACACCCTGTGTGCCTAGTCTTAACTCTCCAGATCTTGGACCTCACCTCATACCTGCTGCAATTCTCCCTCCACTCTTCATAGTCAGCCCTACCCAGACCCATTCGCTCTCTGAAGCAATTCATTCTCTCAGTGCTAAATAACAAGTCCATCATGGGGATGGAGAGGAGGAGGCTTGAATATTTTCTGGATGCAAAGGTGGTGGGTATGCCCTTTGGTAACACAGGAAACCACTCCCACAATGGGTTTTTATTTCTTCACTTTTGCTGAGTAGTTTTATGATGTTTACTTTTGCAGTTTGATGGGTTAAGATACTGATCACCCACAGTATGATCAACAACTGACACTATTCTAGGAAGTCTGTAAATCAATGGCTAAGATGATTCGGCTGGAATTATGCACAAAACGAAGACTTAAAAAGCAGATTACTTCTTGGGAAAAGTACTGGTTGGGAAAGACTGTAAGATCGGGGTAGAGTGTATAAGGCAGAAAAGTTTGAAGGGTCTAGTTAGGACCTGCTCCACAGCAGGGAAGAGAAACCCAACCTCAAACCAGCAGAACAAAGTTAACTGGGTTATACAACTGGGAGTCCAGGCGGCAGAGCTGGCTTCAGAGGCTCAAACCGAATAATCAGGACAGTCTTCTGATTTTTCTCTCTGCATCTAGATTCTGCTTTCGTCTGTGTTAATTTTTATTTGGGGGAAGCTGGAGTCTTATTTTTATCCTTAGCATTAGCTACCCTGGAAAAGAGGAAGTGTCTCTTATCCAGGAGGGCTCTGTGGGGTTGGCGTGGGTCATGTGATATCCATCCTTTAACTGTGGGGGTGGGGGTGGGGAAGTGAGGCTGTTTGGCTGGGCTTGGTCATGGGGCAGGCAGAGCGTCAGTTCTTAAGAGATTGGGTCTTCACCAGTCAGTTGGGAGAAGGTTGATGGAAAAGACCATGAGCAAAGACAGAAGCAATGAAGCAAGCACACTGTGTACACATCCAGAAGAAGTCCATTTCGAGAAGATAGCAAGAAGGAAGCAAAAGGAGATACACCGAAGAGGTTACTGAGTACCTGATGTGGGACATTCTACCTCACCTGCAGTCTCTGGGGAGGTTTTTGAGTAGGATGCTGAACGGTCTGGCACCCCCCGTCAGGAGAGTACACCGGCACCACTATTTGCACAGGTGTGTGTGGAGAGATGTGAGAAGTGGGAGACCTTACAGGAGCACAGATTAGAGGTAATGAGGCCTGGCCCGAGGTGACAGCAGTGAGAGGAGGGGAGGAAGATGGGACAACTGAAGGCAGCTGAAGAGGTGACGCCAGGGCTTAGGGGAAGGGTCAGGGTCAGGGGGCCCGAGAGGGGGAATCTACAGTCGGCTTGTGGGTGGGAACAAGAGAACTGCAAGGTCTCCCCGTGACTTCTTACTCCCTTCCTGTGATGAAGGTGGAGCCTGAGGAGAAAGTGAAGAAGTCAGGGTGGAAGTAAAAGTAAATGACAGACAGGCTGCTACACTGGGAATCCCACCTTTCTGACAGTAAAGGCTTTTGTTTTCTCTGGACCAAGCTGTGTTGTTTGCATAGGATGACTTCTCTCTAGTTCGCAAGAATTTACCAGTCTGAACCCTCAGAGCAGAGAGCTGAGGCTTATGCCTTCTTCCCTACCCTTGTCTACAATATATTATCTAGTCTAACCACCACCGTGCTATCAGTTAGATGTCACTCTCACTTTACAGAGAGGGACACTAACATTCAGAGAATTTAACTCACCCGAGGACATACAGCCAGATTAGGTGGTAGTCAAGCGAGCCGTTTTCTCCTTAGGAGAAGAACAGGATGTATAGGATTGGGCACACAAAGGGAAGGTGAGTGGATTTAGAACAGACCTAGGGTTATCTTCAGAGCTAATTTGGACTTTTGTTCCTATTGGCCACACTGAACCTCCACTCCTCTCTTCCTTGGAATCTCAGGTTAACAACCAGACACTTATTTCAGACAGAGAGTAACAGACTGAATGTGGGTGTCAGAGATATGCTAGAGAGTGAAAAGAGAGTTCTGAACGACAGAATTTTAAAAAAAAAAATCCTTGTGACAAGATTTAGAAAGACGATAGCTATTTTTTTTTCATTTATTTTTATTAGTTGGAGGCTAATTACTTACAATATTGTAGACGATAGCTATTTTAAAAGTACATTGTACCTATGTTCACAAATGTCACTGAAACCCAAAGGCATTCTCTGGTTAAACATTTATTATTTGTGGGAGTGTGAAACTTGTTTTTCCTGTTTTAAAGTTTCAAGAAGCCAGGTGTATGTTCAAATGTCCATTATATGCCATGAGATTATTCTTTACACTCATTTGGAATGAAAATATCAAGCTTCTCATCTTAGCTTTGGATAAAACATGCTATTTATATTTGTTGTACCCCAATATGCAACTGTACTGTGCTCGCAGTACAAGCCAGTTTTCAGGACACATTTCTAAAAGAACAAGGTCAGGTACTGAATGGAGATACATGGGATTGTTTGTACTATATACACACTAACTCCAGCAATGATTTATTAAAAGCACCGATGAGCCAACAAATGAACCTGGACCTCAGACTGTTAGATGCTTGGACTTCAATAGTTTAACAACTTAGAATAAAAGTTAACTTTTAAAAAATTACTCAAGAGTATTTAAAGCACTGACCTGTCAAGGGTTTTAACAGACTGTCAGTGATGATTCATAAGAGCTAATGACATGAAAGAAATCTGTTAAGTACTCAACATTTAACCCCATAAGGACGGCATCTAGAACAGCTCTCTTTCAAAAGCCTTAACTTTGTTTTGCAAAGAAGAAACATCATTGTTTCTAACTTTGTGAATAGTAGAAAGTGTGAATTTATCCTTCATCAAGGTAGGTAGTGTGTCATAGCTAATGACATTTCTAAAAATTAAGACCAGCAATCTAGTATTCATGATAATCTTTTCCATTAATTGCAAACAAAAAAGGCTTTAAAGTTTAATATAATGCAGTTAAGCACTTGTGTTATTTTACACTGGCTGATGGAGCAGTAGATACAGTTCACAGTTCTGACTCTCAATCTTGTCTGCGGGTACAGACAGAATCAGCCTGAAGTTAAATGAAGCTCCTGATTCTCATCATATGTACTGATCACAGGGTAAAAGATGGTTTACCCAGGAGGCAAGAGCTACAGAGTATTCTATAGTCACCTTGTTCTTTTAGAATGAACACATCTAAACTCTTATAGTAATTATGTAGATACATCAAGCCCCAGACTTCAGAAAAATGACCTGGTGCCACTTATCTAGTCTCAGTTTAACATAGAGAAGAACCACAGAGGGAAGAATCGGGTAAGGTTCAGGATGGTGGGATCCTAGAGCTTCAGCCAACAAGCCCAAGCTCTGGTATTTGGAAATGAGGATCTCCTCTGTTTTTCTTGGCCTCTCAATGCTCATGGCACTTAGCTTTAGAACCGTAAAAATGAACAGCAAACAAAGGTTTTCTTTTCACCACATTTTCTTCTTCTAAAATCGCTTACCTGTTCAACTTACTGTGGAACACTGTTCTCAGACTCCTCCCACCCAGGAGCCATTCCCGCCGTGATGGGGTAGTGATGTTCAAGAGCCCTATACTCTCAAAAAGATGCCCAGATTTCACACTGCAACACAGACTTGCATTATTACATTTCCCCCAGGATCCTCACATAAAGTAATTCCAAGCCTGCTATATATAACCACAACATTTATCGAAGGCTTACTGTATGCTGAACATTTTATGTGTTAAACTGACTTAATCCCTATGCCAAGCTATGAGGCAATCCATCATGGTTTTACCTCACATAGGAGGAAACTGAGGCACAGTCACACAGCTAAGGAAATGAAGGAACTGAGGTTTAAATCCAGATAATCCGGTTTCAAGGCTTGTGAGCTAATAGCTTTCAGGATGGTCATGAGAAAACAATCATCATAGAGATAACCTGTTCTAACATATTTTAAAATCTACTCTTTGAAAACTATTTGCTATTACATAAGATGTATCTCACAACTGATATGACCCCAAATACATAACAGCTTTCACCTAACTGGTGAAAATGATTTCAGAATTTGTTTTCCTACCCCAAATCATTTAAAGTGAAAACTTAGCTTCCCATTACTTGACTAATTTTCAGTAAAATTTTGTTGCCACAAACTTTTTCTAATTCAAATATGGCCTGAAGCTCTTTATGTTATGAAAACTGAATATTATTTTTTTAAATGTTTATTATCACTGAATCAAACACTCTTTCAAATCCTGATGTTCCTTGAGGAAAAATTAAAACTGAAAGTCAAATAGGCAGCCTAAACTTACAGAACTGTGATAAAACCAAAGACAGAGCTTCAGTCTTTTGATGTAAAAGCTACTTATTACTCTAGTGAAGAAGGCATACTGGTTTGAAACTAATTAAAATTAATTAGAAGCTTCAAGTACCTCAGATGTAAAATCATGCATTACATAAAAAGTACTTTCAAGGTGAATTTCATTTTTAGAACTTGAACTAATTTAGTCTTTGAAATATCTCTCTCACAGAAAATACCAACAGCAGACAAATGATTTATGAATTGCAATTTATGTAGCTATATGAACAACATTCAAAAATTCAAAAGGCATATCAAAATGCAACAAACAGAAAATAAAGATAAGATTTACAAGGAAAAAAAACTATTTCACTTACAGTACTGTTACGGTCTGGATGTTTACACCACCACCCCTCATTCATATACTGAAATCTATTCATCCAGTGTGAAGATATTTGGAGGTGGGGCATTTGGGAGGGATGAAGCTCTCTATAAATGGGATTTGTGCTGGTAAAAGCGACCCCAGGGAGTCCCTTGTCCCTTCCGCCCTGTGAGGATAGCTGCCTAGAGACATATTGATCTTGGACCGTCCAGCCTCCCAGAACTGTGAGAAATAAATTTCTGTCGTTTTAAGTTACCTAGGCTACGGTATTTGTGATACCAACCCAAACGAACTAAGACAACCACATTATATTCTGAAAGCAACTTATAACAGGTAGGTTTATTCTTTAAAACCTAACGTACTTCACTTTCAAAAGGCAAGTGTGAATTCATTTATTCTATTTTAACAACTTCCTGTCTATAAACTGTTTAAAGACCAAGTCAAGCAACGCCATCTACAGGGAACATTAGGAATAACAGTCCTATTTCTATGATCCACACTTTTTAAAATGTTTTATTTACTGGACAAACAGCATGTGGAAACTTGGTTCCCCAACCAGGGACTGAACCCATGCCCCTCCACTGGGAGCGCAGAGTCTTAACAACTGGACCTCCAGGGAAGTCCCCGTTCTTTTCTTTGGGGGCTTCCCTGATGGTTCAGACAGGGAAGAATTTGCCTGCAACGCAAGAGACCTGGGTTTGATCCTGGAGTCGGGAAGATCCCCTGGAGGAGGAAATGGCAACCCACTCCAGTATCCTTGCCTGGAGACTCCCATGGACGAGGAGCCTGGGCGCTACAGTCCATGGGGTCACAAAGAGTCAGACACGACTGAGTGACTTAACACTTTCACACTTTTCTTTAAATGAACAGTTGTCTGTACCCTGAATTGACATCATTTAACAAGGAAACTAGCCACACTGTGTAAAAAGTCCCACTAAAAGTCATTCTGGATTGTTAATACTTCTTAATAACCTAACTTTACTTCCAAATTCACCAAACATGACCCACGGACCCTAGGTTATGAACTGCAGCAGGTTAAGATTTAAAACTATGTAACCTTAAAGACCTTGAAAGTTATAGTCCATACAGGGAGGAAACAAGTCATTGGAGGCTACAGTTGTAACAATTTTCTTTTCCTAGCTCTTGAATCCTCCCCCGCTTTTTTTGGGTAGCTACCCTGTGCTGCATGTGAGATCTTAAGTTCCCCTGCAGTGGAAGTGGAGTCTTAACCACTGGACCTTCAGGGAAGTCCCTCCTCTTTACTCTTGAGGAGTATCACCTTTACCTTCTTGGCCAAACTTTCTAAATTTTCACATATTTAGTTCCTAAAACTCAGCCCTGTTTATTTCAAAACATCCTATTTCACAGAAAATTCCACATCAGATTCAAAGCTCTCTCCTCCCTTCACAGTACAGATCTAATCATGGTTTGTTTTTATGTAAAAGTAGAGTAAAGTCACTCAGTCGCGTCCGACTCTTTGCAAGCCCATGGACTGTAGCCTACCAGGCTCCTCTGTCCATGAGATTTTCCAGGCAAGAGTACAGGAGTGGGTTGCCATTTCCTTCTCCAGGGGAACTTCCTGATTTCATTCCTTTTCTTTGATCTCTTCTTGGGAAGTAGCTGCTAGAAGAGGCTTCTTCATTGCAGTAATTCTCAATTTAGGCTAAACATTAAAACCATCCAGAGGACTTTAACAAATTAAACTCTTTAATTGGATTGGGATGGAGACTAAACAAAGTTTTTGTTTGCTTTTAATCTCCCAAGTGCAGCGAGTCTGAGCAGCACTGCCTTACTCGTGGGGTGTGTGGCTCTCTGATTGGCTACAGCTGCCCTGTAGTAAGCAGCTTAGAGGTTTCACTGTGCAGTGGCAAGCGCCACTTGGGCCAATTGCTGAGCGGTTCCTCCTGGTCCTGGTAGTCCCTTGTGATTTGAGCGTTGTCTATATTCTGGCTAACCCCCAGCATCACACCTCACTTCTCTGCTGCACCTGCCTTTTAACCACCCCATGTTGTTGCAGAAGTCCTAATGCCTTCAGCTCATGTATCAACTCTCAACTGCCTGAGATCCATCTTTAACACCTCTCTGACTGACAGTCTCCACACCACCTCTCCAAAATTCCCATGCTCTGGAATTAAACAGATGTATTCATCTGCAGGATAAAGACAAATCCAACCAGGTGGGACAATGCTAGTCTATCCTTCTTGGAGGCTTCCTGGATCTTGAATTCCTCCCCAGGTCTCCCTCCTGTGGCTTCTGAGTACAGATGCGCTCTGTTCCCTCTCTCATGAGAGCTCAAAGGACTAAATCCCTTTCCTCAACATTGCACTTCCTCCAAAAGAAGGCCTCTCCCAGACCTCCCCAGCTGTGTGTGGATGGTAGTTAGTGACAGAGCTTGCTACCTGATCTGGCAACACTCAGGAAGCCCAGCAGTGCTTACTAATCACTATGGTTCTCTGATCTTAGAACATGGGGATTGGTACCTTTTAAACTCTGCTTTGGCCTAATTCCAGAATAAGAAAAACAATCTCACTTCACTTTCTGTTAAAAAGTACTCAATCCTGTAGTCAGTACCTTAGATCAGCTCCCCAGAAACAGATGGTAATGAATGTATGATAGTGGTTTACTCTCTTAAGTCGTGTCCAACTCTTGCTACTCAAAGGACTGTAGCCTGCCAAGCTCCTCTGTCCATGGGATTTTCCAGATAGGAATACTGGAGTGGGTTGCCATTTCCTTGACTTATTAAGGTGATAAGAAAGAAAGGGAGTGGAAATACGACATGAAAGAAGAAGCACACACAAGCAACAGGGTGATTCTGGCAAAGCTGCCAAGAGGCTGGTCTCATCCCAATCCCTCCAGGAAGTTTTGGTGCAAGGTCTCCTGTTGTAAGTCAAGGAGCTGGGCTTTCATTACAGGAATGTCAAGGAGGACTTCAGCTGAACACCCACAGCTACTGTATTTTAGAAGTACAGTCTTGAGGGGAGGAGGGTGAAAGGGACCTGAGGAATTGGAGTGGACTACTATGGCTGGTCAATGTTAATAAACTCATTCCTACAAGTTTTATAATGTTATAAAACAAGCCAGAAAGTGATCATTTGTTCTAAGACTTCACTAATAAAATACCTTGTATTATCTGTAACTAGAAAAGTATCATACACTTAGGTTACACTAACTGCTTAGTAAGCTGATTAATGAAATGCTAAGAGCAGTTTGGGAAAAAAAACAAACAGCAGAACAAAAGTTAAAGACTGAAGAAAACCTGAAGGAAAAAAATTTTCTTTTGATGTTAATCTTTAATTTCTCCAGGGCTGCTTTTGCTCTTTCTGGAAAGCAGTCACCTGCTTTAAATGTTTATTTTCTCCAAAGCTATTTCTGAAACATTCACAAAGTCACAGGATCTCAAAAACAATGTTTATTTTAACACATAAAATGTGCCACCTAGCACCAATGCCTGTTAAGTACCAGCATTCCATCTGGTTACTATTATGCTTTGGAACCAGTGCGACTGGGAAGTCCTGACAGATCAGTCTGAGAACAGATGATTATCATAACATAAAACAGAGACCACACAGAAAAAGAATCATTTGGTAAATGTACACAGAACTACACTTGTAGTTATTTAAATAGCTTTCTGTTTCATATAAACAAGTTATCACCAGTGATTTAGCCACATTTTCCTGGGAGCTACGCATGAGGAAAAGTACACAAGCCTAAAGCTGGGCCTTTTATTCTCACTCCATTCTCAAATAAAAAATTTTACAGATACCCCTTGCACTCTGACTTCTTACTTTCATCTTTATTAACCGACCACAGTATAATTTATTATGTAATTCACAGGGTAAATTATACTGTAATCAGCAAGGTGAAGGAAAAGCACAGAACTTTGGTCACAAAACAGTCTTTTTGTTTTTTGTTGTTTTTTTTTTTCTCAAGTAAAAGAACACAAATATTAAAGTTGTCTGAAAAACAATGAAGTGGAAGATACTTATAATAAAATCCATTGTATAAATGTTAAAATCCTCTCTTAAATTTATCTTGATGACAAATTAAAATTTACTGATTTGAATTTAAACATTATTAAAGAGTAACTGATACCTCTCTTTAGAAACTGGATCAACTTACCTCTATTTTCCTGAAAACACGCCAAGCCAACCATGCTACTTCATTATTTTTGGCAGACTTTAGGCTAACCTCAGTACCTATTTTTATTGGAGGAGTGAGTGACACAATGTTTCTTTTAAGCAGAACTTGATGTGGAGCTAAAAGTAAACTAAGTTGGATTTCAGGCCCATTGGTAGGTAGGCAGTCAGTCACGTCATTTTTCATATTGCAGGCAGCCAGTGGTGGTTATCTATAGATCGGATCCCTAAAGACATGCTGAAAAAAATCTGTGAACACAATCTTCCCATGCTGTATTCACATGCTTCATTCACGTTATTAGCTTACCCATGTTGTTAAGAGGCCTGGGTAAGATGACTAAAGATTTCATGATGGAAATTTCTATAAGAAAAAAAATGGAAAACTTAAAAGACTGATTTCTTATTATATATTAAATATTTATTGGGTATTTAATACTAGGTTTTATGCCTACTGACAGTCAAATGCAATTCAAATGAATAGCTATGTATAATGCTTGGAGGTGGTCTTTGTTAATGCCTAAAGTACAAGCAACCAAAGAAAGAACAGATATACTAGACAGCATCAAAATTAAAAACCTCTGTGTTTCAAAGGACATACTATCAAGAAAAGAAAAGGACAACCCACAGAATTTGGAAGTCATAAATCTGGTATGAGTCTGGTATCCAGGATATATAAAAAATGTTTACAACTCAACGGTGAAGACAACTCAATTTTAAAATAGGCAAAGGTTTCCTACAAACATGTAAAAAGGCCAATAAGTGCACAAAAAAAGATACTCAACATCATTTTCATTAGGGAAATAAAAACCACAATGTGATTACCACTTCATACCTACTGAGATGACTACAATAAAAAAGATTAACAACAATAAATGTTAGGGAGGATATGGAGAAACTAGAAAATGCAGACAGTGCTGGTGAGAAAGGAAAATGGTATAGCAGCTTTGGAATAGTTTGGCAAGTCTTCAAAAAGCTAAACATGGAGTTCCTGTGTACCCTAGCAATTCCACTACGGATATACACACACTCAAGAGATCAGAAAACATGCCACACAATAGTTTCACATGAATATTCACAACCGGATTATTCACTAGCGCCTGAAGTGGAAACAAGGGAAATGCTCATCAACTGATGAATGCGTGGATGAGGTGTGGCATATCATACAAAGGACTACTATTCAAGCATAAAAAGAAGTGAAGTGCTGATGCATGCTAGGACATGGATGCACCCCTGAAAACACTGCTGAATGAAAGAAGCCAGATATAAGAAGCATACATCATGTGTGATTCCATCTGTATGGAATGTTCAATAGGCAAATCCACAGAGATACAGACTGGTGGTTGCTAGGAGCTGGGGAAGGCAGGAATAAGGTGTAACTGCTAAAAGGTATGGGGTTATGAAAATGTTTAAAATTAAAACGTGGTGATGGTTGTCCAATTAGGTAAATATGCTAAACATGGCTTAAGTGTAAACTTTATAGTATATAAATTATATCAAGTTAAAAAAACAAATGACTCCCTGCCCCCCTCCCCCGCCACCGCCAAAAGCCTCTATATTTAGGAAACACAAAATTTTTAAGCCTCAAAAGAAAACCCCAAAAAAACCCCCTACTTTTAAAACTATACAACAGCTTTGGCTAAAACTGGATCCTTTAAGGCATAAAACATTTTTAATTCATTGTTTTATCTCTAGAACCATGCGACATAATAGTTGGTCTGAATTACTAATCCCACTGCTCTTCTTTCTTTGTAGTTCCAACACCTAGTCCCGATTCCAAAAAATGCACATTATCTGCTTTTGGCTAGAATGCACATAAATCAAAAAACTTCACCACAAATCCAAAGGAAGGATAACAGAAACAAATGGAACTAAATCAAGTTTAGCACCCACAATTCATAAAAGTGATCTCGTTCTTGCCTTATACCAGTCACATACACACAAGGTGCTGGGGTACAAAGGTGGATGGGACACAATCCTTCCCTTCTACACATTAAAATACCAGGCACCATATAAAATGTACTTATTATAATGGGTAAAGGGAGCAATCTAAAAGGGGAACATAAAAATTCTATTTAAAAAAAAAATTTTTTTTTAATTCTATTTAATTGAATGCATTTTTCTTTATTGGACAGACCAATAAATAAAAACATGTAACTATGTTATAGTTGGACTAATTAAAAAAAAACAAAACTTGAATGGTTGGAGAGAGTTCACAAAGGTCAGAACTGGCATTTAAAAACCTCTAAGAGATAACAGAAATTTATAAATAGCTAAGTTACTTGTCTGAGGTAATGCCCAATTATAAAGCTATATAATTAGAAATAACCTTTACAAAAAAGTCTGCCTTATTTTAGAGAAAACACCTGAGGCCTGGCAAGTTAGGTAATCTTAACACTGAGCATTAGCATCCTAGTCCTGTTAATCATTATAACCAATTCCCCACATGAAAATTAATATCTACGTCATACTCAAGCTCAGAGACAGTGTCCAGCTAGTGAAATCACTTCAGAGGATATATAAGACAAACATGTGTTTACCGATTTTTTCTTTCTGATGTATAAAATGTGAATATCTTCACTTCGATATTCTTCATCATGTTTTTCCAAAGGAATTTTTTCAAAGTCAAAGTCTAGTTGAAGGAGCTATAAATTTTAAAAAGATGCAATTCAAATTCAATAATATGAACTATCTGTTGCTGACAGAAATCAGAATAGTGGTTACCTTTGGAATACTGACTGAAGGGGTATATGAAAAGTTGAGCTAAGCACTTGATATATATGTCTTTGATATGTTTTTTTTGTATATGTTTTAACTCAACTGAAAACTGATTAATGATATCAAATTTTCAAGTATACATTATTTCAAAAGTTCATTAAAGTTCTTCACAGTCAAGAAAAACATGAAAGTAAAAACCGACTTCACCTTATATCTGAGGCAGAGTCATGAAGAGTCACTTAACCCAAAGTAACCCTTTCAGAAGATAAAAGTGAAGAGCCATAAAGATGTTTCCTTAAGAGGAACCACTTGTAACATGATGGATCTTTATACATAAGCAGCATTTGGGTGACCACTGGAGGAAGATGGGTAAAAGACAAAGGGGATTCTAAGTACTACTTCTGCAGCTTCCTATGGGTCATTAATTCTTGCAAAAGAAGAAAAAGAAAAGAACAACTTCAAAATAGGTAGAATACACTGGCCAAAGCTACCATAAAAACACAGTGGAAAATACTGGAATGAAAACATATCACATATCATGTTTCCATCATGTATTCTCCAAAAAATATATACATCATTAATATGTTCCTAAAAGCCAGCAACTTGACTGATAAACACTGAAAACTTTCTCAGGAAAGACAAGGGTGTCACATTATTACTTTACATGGCTTTACAAATACTAGATCAACAAGTCAGAAAAGAAAAATAAAGGATCAGAATGGGGGTACTGGGGCGGGGGAGGCTGGCAGCAGTTGTTAGAATGGTGTGCTGTAAAGAATTCTCTCTTTGGGTTCATACAAGCAGAATGTTTTCCCTACTCAAAGTTAGCACACTATACTGGAACACAAAGTCACACATAGCCTCTCTGAAAGGTAATCCCTACAAAGGTAGATCTAATAGAGTACTCACCTCAAAATATTTTTTCTCGATTTCTGGATTTTTCCCCATTGTTCGCTGTTCATAACAACATATAATACAAGTCTCAGACCCACTGAGATCTTTTAGGGTTTTCAACAATGGCTCCAAAGACTGTTCGAAAAAGAATATGATTTTTGTTAATGACTTTTAAAAACACATATGTTTACTATAAACGGGGGTAGGGGAGGCAGAGGAGATAATTATAACTCCCTTACAATTCTCACATCTTTGAATCAATCCAATCCACTAAACAAAGTTACAGCTCTGTAACTAATGATTGGTAAACTCCGAACTAATCAACCATTGTATTAATTTCAGCTTCCAGAGAATGGATTCAAGCGATTGCATTTTGGAGTACCCATGGGTAAAAATGGAATTGACAGCATTCTTGAAGCTTAATCTTAACAGGATTTAAACAATCAACAATTTACTTACAAAAGTAGGTCCAACTTTAACTTGAACATAAGTTGGTTCAATGTTCATTATTGTAAAAAAATGATTGATGCTTACAACACTATACAAACTGATATTCCAAAAGAAAAAAACATTCTATAAATATAATAAATCTTGTCCCAAAACAACGAATCCTTTAGGATGCAACTTACAGCTAACTTTAAAAGAAAAAAAAAAAAGAAATCTTAGTCTTTTACAGGCGATCCAAAAGAAAAAAATCCTTCAAAAATTTTACGGAAGTCTCTCCTAAAATGCACATAACACTTTTCTCAATAAGCTTCAGGGACCTCTACGTTAATCATGAGTACATATACGTATTTCCTGGTGGCCTTTATTTTCTCTTTGTTCATCAACTATGAAACAAATATCCTGCATTCAGAGATGTTAAAATGCTAAGTAATGCGTGCTCCTGAATCCTCGAAATACAGTTTAAGTTTTCTAAACGAAGAGACTCCACTCATCAAATACTCACCTCTTCGTAGTATATGCAGTCAGCCATCAGTATATAGTCTGGCGAAGAAGGAAAGTCTTCTAATTCTTCCCCCCTTAAAAATGTCAACCACATATTTTAAACTGTTGTTTTACTAATTTAAAAGTCTTGTTTTATAAAAAGACCCAGAAGTCTCCATTCGCATTAATCATGCTTTCAGTGAAACGCAATTTAAAGCAAACTACAAATTGTTATCTTAAAACAAGCTGAAAGGCCATACAAACCATTTCAGTACCTTGGCTTGAACAGAACCAGTGACAAGATGCTTGTTCATATTAATATTCATCTTCAGCAAGTCTTGCAATTCCTCAAGATCGGTGACTGTGACATCTGCCCTATAAAATAACGTTGATTGAGGTGTAGGCACAAGAGTGGGAAGCCGGGAACCGGGGTTTCCTGAACAAAGAGGCGTCCCCTCCCGCCAGGTCTTACCCGAGGGTAGCGGCCATGAGCCCCACAGCCCCGGTGCCCGAGCCCAGCTCTAGCACCGACCGCCGGCTCAGCGCGTGGGCCCCATCGCCGGAAAATCCGGGCGTTTCCAGGTATTTAGAAAGGACAATGGCAGCGTCCCAAACAACGCAACCCACGCCGCCGGAGCCATACTGCTGCAGTCGTAACACTGTGCCATCTCGCTTCTCCAAAACTCGCACAAAGTTCCGCAGTGGATCCTCCCCAGAGGACTCCCGAGAAGCCGCCATCGCTGCCCGGCAACAGGAGGCGCCGCACGCAGCGACGTCACATTCACGCGCACTATTCCGGGCCCCGCCTTGCCAGGGACCCGGCGCGTCCCTGCGGCGGCGTTGGGGCTGCGGCGCGTGCGCGAAGGCACAAAGCCTGGACGGCAGCACTTTTCCAGCGTGGCCAGCGGTGGGCCATGGCGCCCCTAGGTGCCAAACCGTCTCATTCTTCTCCCCTAAGTTACAAGCGTGGCTTAACAAACGGGCAGTTTAAATCACTTTTCCAGACGACGCCAACCTGAGCGTTTTTACCTGGCTGGAGACTGAGTCACACACAGTTTTTTTTTTTTTTTTAATTACTGGCTTTAAATCAAGGCAGCTTCCAAGATACTACCAAGTATTTTGGTAGTCTGCTTATCTCGAGTTCCTAATAGGCTCCTAAATTTTCATCTAAATGCATAAAACGGTTGCAGGAAGCTTGTGATTGCGTTTAACGGTGAAGACAGTTCCCCCTCTTCCCTCTAAAGTTTACATCACTTAAATTCTTTGGGATTATGGAATTTAAATTGTACAAAATAACTGAAAATAATATGTGTATATGTATTACTTGTACAGAACTCGACAGTCTTACCCCCTTGTCCCTTATAATGAAAACACATTTTAAAAGTCTTTTAAAAATTAAGACTGGGGTGATTTATTAATCTTGTTAGGAACTCTGATACAAAGCACAGTAAAAGGCCACAGACCAGTAAATAAACAATGTGGCTTTTGGCTACTTTACAACTGCTGCTAGCACTAAGAGCAAAACACGCTTTCTCATCACTTTGAACAGAGGAGTACAAATGGCAAATAAAAGTTTTAATCACTTCTCTGATTAAAAAGTTTAATAAAGCTTTTAACTGCTGGTTTAAATATTACCAATCTAAAAAAATACTTTAAAAAATTTTAGTTAATATGAGATTTATAGAGAAAGTTACTTGGTTTTGAAGGCAATGCAGTTGGTTCCTATGCCATAAGAAAATTATCCTCCGGATTTATGAATTAGTAAAGTAGCAGATTGTATTATAGGCCTTGAGTCACATAAATTTATATAGGTTATTAGCATTATTTTTAAATATACAGTATAAACAAAACTGTACATATATAGCATATTAACTTTGTTTTCCAAAACAATAGGCAACTCGTTAGCTAAAGACACCATAGCCTGCAAAAACAAAAAGGCACATCTGTACAAGATATATGCCCTTTTCCCCTCTATGACTGAGTTAGGTAGTCTTTACATTTTGATAAAATAATAAACACAGTGCATTCTATTATTTTCATTCTATTTTTCACTTTTGTCTTCAGCAGCAAATTCTGGCATTTAAGACATGGCATTGAAGAATTTAAGAATAGTGGGTGTTATTCACAATTTTCGGTAAAAACTAGATGTAAAAACTAAAAGATGGTCAAAGAGGCTTAAAAATCAGTATCACTGCATACCCCCTATATGTGTGTAAATTCACTGCCTTAAATAGTCATCTGTTAGTCAAATTTGAAAAATTCCACAAATGCACTATCCCCTTTCAGTGCAATCAGTTTTACTTTAAACCATATTTTAGCAGAGTCTACAGTGCAAATATAAATTCCTTATACTGGCCTTTTGGCAGCACTGAGGATCCAAGACAAGGCAATGCTACTGATCACCTGAGGATAATGGTAAATGACTTCTGTATTTTTATTTTTCCAATTCTGAAAAGCTTATTTGATCAGTAGCATTTTTGTAAGAGCATTATTTTTAAAAAGTACTAAAATACTATGCCTTTTTTGAATAAATTAAAAAAAAAGAAACTTTACAAATACCATTCCAGTGTCAATGACTACATATGGCTAGGGTCATTGAGGAGTTTCTGCATTTTCTAACAAAGGCAGTCTGTACATTGGGGGGTGTGAAAGCTCCCGTTTGTAAGTCTTTGGTGGCAGTTTTGGTAGATGAGGGCTTGAATTCTGCCTTGGTGGAACAGGGGGAGCTTGAGGATGAGCAAGATTATTTTGACTGGAACTGAGCACATAGCATCGACGAGGTACCCTTGGAGAGGGTGTGCTAGGAGGAGTGTTCGGAGAATTTGGACATGTACTAACGTCTCTGAACCAGTCGGGATCTCTGTGAAGATGTCCCAGTGGAGGTGGCTGAAGAGTAAACGGACAGTTTATAAAGTGTTCTGGAGGCCGAAGTGGAACTGGTGGAGGGGTATCAGGAAGAGGATCTCTCGGCGGCGGTGGAGGTGGACTATGCAGAGGCCCATCAAATGGACCGGTAGGAGCAGGAACTCTGGGTTTTACCTTTGGAGGAGGAGGTTGTCTTGGTGGAATAGCAGGGGGGTCATCATCAGATTTCATAGTTCCCTCAAAAACAAAAAAATTAAATTATACCTCTGTTCTCTTGAAACATCTATAAGAAAAAGTTTTTAAAAGACTAAAAAATTCTTACATGTTAAGTTAAATCCAGAGACACAAAATAGGTTAATCTGGTTTAATGATCAGATTTATGAATAAATTCAGTTTCACTCAGGGCTCAGTTTAATATTTTTATATATGAGATGTTTTAATTGAAATCTTATAAAGCCTCAGATTATCTTGCTTTGTAGATAGTTTATAAATTTATGCATTTTAATTATAATAATGGGCAAGTTAAGTGAAAAGAATTTATAGTTTTGTAGACATGAATGCTGAAGTTGAAGCTCCAATACTTTGGCCACCTGATGGATGAGAAGAGCCAACTCACTAGAAAAGACCATGATGCTAGGAAAGAATGAGAGCAGGAAAAAGGGGCAGCAGAGGATGAAATGGTTGGATGGCATCACCGACTAAATGGACATGAGTTTGAGCAAACTCCAGAAGATAATGAAGGACAGGGAAGCCTGGTGTGATGCAGTCCATGGGGTCTCAAAGAGGCGGACATGACTTAGTGAATGAACAAGACATGAAAGAACATGATGTCAAGAGGACTTAATATCCAGCTTCTGCTTTTTGGCCATTTACTTCTACTATCCCCAGTGAGGTTCAGAGTGGTGGTTCTCCAAAGTGCGACCCAGGATCAGCAGCATCAGCACTACTGAAAGTGAAAGTGTTAGTCGCTCAGTCGTGTCCGACTCTTTGTGACCCCATGGGGTGTAGCCCGCCAGGCTCCCCATTCCATGGAATTCTCCAGGCAAGGATACTGGAGTGGGTAGCCATTCCCTCCTCCAGGGATCGTCCCGACCCAGGGATTGAAACCTGGTCTCCTGCAGGCAGATTCTTTACTGTCTAAGCCACCAGGGAAGCCTTAGTAGGGACTTGTTATAAATGAAAATTCTTGGGCCCTGCCCCAGACCAACTGAGTCAGAAATTCTGGCCATCTGATTTTAACAAACCTTTCAGATGCTTCTGATGCAGCCTGAAGTTTGAGAAGCACCAGCTGAAAGTTTGGAGAATGCTTTGACTACTACAGTTCTTCCCATCTCTACCCGAAAGAAAACGTACTTCTGAGTATCTATGGATCTGCCCAGCCTCTTTTTTTTTTAGAAAAAGTATTATGAGGATTAAACAGTTATTTAAGGTATATTCTAAATAAAACAACCTAAGTATTTAAAAAACATAAAGGGTAACCAAATTATAGTTGACAGACTCTCTTTAAGAATAAGCACAGTTTTAAAGATTCACAACTTTGAATAAGTTGAGACAAACCCAAGTCCTGTTGACTACCTTGGACTTTTGTTGTTGCTCTTGTTGGCCGCAAGACACAGCATGTGGGATCTATAGTTCCCTGACCGAGGATCAAACTTGTGCCTCCTGTAATGGAAAAACAGCATCCTAACCACTGGACCATTGGGGAAATTCCCTACCTTGGAATTTGAAGCATCCTGATCAAATTTTTTTCGAGGTGGAAGTGGCGGAGGAATCAGTGGCTCTTCACTTAGCTTATGTAAACTACCACACGAACTGAAGAAAGACTCTGGGGGTAAAAAGAATAGTTTAACCACAACTCACAATGCAATCATAAGATAAAACTTTATTTCAATCTGTGATCACCTCTCCTATGGCATCCATCAGACTGTACTGTAGCTGACTGTTGGTTTAGCTATCCTCTCCATTAAGGTGTAAGCTTTTTGAGGGCAGTGTGTATTTTCATATCCATAGCATGGATACTGATGGTACCTGCCACATGCTAGGTACTACTGCTAAATGAAAATACAGTATCCAATTAAGATTAATAAGGAGATTCTGCTCCCTGAAAAGTCTTTTGTTTATATAACTGTACTAATTTCCAAAGAAAGATCATCCATAAACACAGACCATGCATTTTTGAAAAAGTTACTATCAGATACATTTCTACAAAGGTAATAAAACCTCCATTTAGGAGACAATAGGGTACAGTTATATCACAGACCTGTTCTCTGTACAAATTTCTTATTGATAATGGACATATTACATAACCACATCAATGGAAATTTACAAAATAATAAAGTATTATAGGAAAAATTATCCCTAAACATGCCAACCAGACACGAATGATTTTCATGTTCATTTCTTTTATCTATTTCATATG
Source organism: Odocoileus virginianus (assembly GCF_023699985.2). NCBI lineage: Eukaryota > Metazoa > Chordata > Mammalia > Artiodactyla > Cervidae > Odocoileus > Odocoileus virginianus. The sequence continues at coordinate 32,429,434 of NC_069679.1, forward strand.
GTTATAATACCTGTAATTATGGACCTGTATAAAGGCACTGATCAAATCTAACATTATACTGAGATTGGGTTTATAGGAGCTTGTTGGGAAAGAAGCTGATGAGTTTAACTTTAAACACTGAGTTTGTGTGAACTGCTTATGGGACATCCAAGTAAAGATGTCACTCATTACTCCATGTCAAAAATTGCTGACCTGATCGGTCGCTCTGCAGTCACCCCAGGGGGTCTTGCTGGCTCAGAGTGCCAACAGCAGAAACAAACAATATCCCTATGTGGTGTTGGCAGATGGTGCGAGGAGGTCAGAGAGAGCACTACCCACTATCAATACATTCCTTTTGCTTGCCCAGCACACTCTGCCCTGTCTTTGTCTCTAGGTGATGGTGAATCCATTCCATACAGTTTAGTCAGCCAATTCTGCCCAGGGCACCCCAATTCCAGTCAAGAAGTGGACAAAGGACTCATTTTCTTGACAAGATCAGATTTGTAGCTACCTCCTTTTTATGCATGCAGCCAAGTGCTTCAGTGAAATCTGACCTCACCCCTTAGCTCCAAAAATGGGGCCTGCTTAGACCATCCCCTCAGCTAGAGTAACTGGTTTAGCTGTTGGCACAGGACCCAATTCAGACTACTGAAATCTGAAAGGAGTTATGCGAGAGGCTACTGAAAAGGAAGTTTCTTGTTCTTTTGGAAAAGCGGTCTGTCAGTCTTTCTTTGTGCCTCTTTCTCACTTGACTGAGCGAGGACACACATAACCTTTTTATTGCTCCTGCCATCCCTCTTTCGACTTTGAGGGAAAACAGCCTCAGATAAAGGTGATAATCTGGACAAAACAACGAACAGTCAAAAAGAAACCTGGTCTTTGATAATATCACTGAACCATTGAATCAACCAGCCTTAAAGCAGCCGTCCTCCAGATTTTCAGCTAATGAGTCAGAATGCTTTCTTATTGTTTAAGGCAGACTTAGTTGAGTCTTCTCTTCCTTACAGAAACACACACGCTTATGGAAGCAAAAAATATCTTAATGATGATGAGACATTTGTTTTAAGTTTTTGAAACTGAGTCTGACTCTACAGTCAGACCACTTAACCACTATGACAGGAGGCACTTAGTAACCCGTGCTGAAGTCTCAACTTCAATTTTATTTTCCATTAAGAGCACTTCCCCACAGATTATTCAGGTTTTGTGAATAACTTCAGGTTTTAAAATAACTTCATTATTCTATACTAGTGAATGTAGGATAATTTACTAAACAATTTCTGTAATGTTAGTTAGCTATGTAAGTTACTTCCAATTTTTATCATTCACACATCCATCCATGCAACAAATATTTATTGGGTATCTGCTATAGTGCCAGCACTCTTCTAGGCACTAGCAATATAGCAGTAAACAAGAAGCAAAAATTCATGTCCTTATGAAGCTTACATTCTAGGTTGGTAAGAAAGAATAAACATGATGATTAAGTATAACAGCTGTAAGTTAAAAGGAGAAATATTAGATAGGGAATGGGGAGCAAGTTCAAACAGGGTGATCAGGGAAGACCTCCCTCAGGAAACACTGAGAAGAAAGGCTGAAGGAGGCAAGGGAACATGCCATCAGGCCAGACGGGTGAACGGCACCCTAAGCAGAGGGAGCCGGAAGAACAGAAGTCCTGCTGTGGGAGTGTGTCCAGGATGCAGAGCAGGTGACAGGAGAGAACAGCAGGTGATGAAGTCTGACTGGTCAGAGGTCAAATTTCACAGGACCTTATGGGTCCTTTCTGAAGAAACTGAAATGGTGTCTTTGACTCTAAGATGGAAGGCCAGGGGCTTTAAGTAGTGGTGAGTCAAGTCTAACCTACATTCTAAAAGGACCCATCTGCTGAATTGAAAACTGAAGTACAGAAGGTGGGAAGTAAGGATGCTACTATAATAAACCAGGTAAGTGATTGTGGTCACTTGAACCAGGGTAGCAGTAGTAAAGAAGTCAAGAAATGGTTAGATCCTGGATATATTTTGAGAGTAAATAAAATTTGTTGATGGATCAACAAATTTTCTCATACACTTGGGGTATGAGAAAAAGAAACAGGTAACGCACCAAGGAAACCAGACCTGAAAGAGACATGTGTACCCCGGTGTTCATCGCAGCACTGTCTGTAACAGCCAGGACATGGAAGCAACCTAGATGCCCATCAGCAGACGAATGGGTAAGGAAGCTGTGGTACATATACAACATGGAATATTACTCAGCCATTAAAAAGAATACATTTGAATCAGTTCTAATGAGGTGGATGAAACTGGAGCCCATTATACAGAGTGAAGTAAGCCAGAAAGAAAAACACCAATACAGTATACTAACGCATATATATGGAATTTAGAAAGATTGGCAATGATAACCCTATATGCAAGACAGAAAAAGAGACACAGATGTATGGAACAGACTTTTGGAATCTGTGGGAGAAGGCGAGGGTGGGATGATCCGAGAGAACAGCTTTGAAACATGTATATTACCAAGTGTGAAACTGCCAGGAGCCAACACACGAGACCCTACCCCTAAAAAGGCCACAGGGGAGAAAGCCTGACAGGCAAGGCGGATCAGGTTTTCAGGGGTTTTCGAAAAGGCCAGCTCACGAGATCCCACTCATGACAAGGTCACGAGGAGAAAGCCTGACAGGCAAGGCAGATCAGGTTTTCAGGGATTTCGAAAAGCTGCCCCCGGCTCTCACCTTAAAGATGATATCTGTCTTTCTGATGCCTGCCTCAATGGACTACTCCCTAATTTCTCTGACACAGGCAGGAAGGCCTTCCCCGATCTCTTCCCAAATAAGAATCAATTTAGAACTTTAATCAATAAGTTTCCCAGGTGGTGGTATTTTATGAGATTATTCAGGGTGAAAGGAGTGTTTTAATTTAAACTCCTTTGCTGGTAGTTTGTTAGCCAAATGCATTTATGCGCTTGGTACTAATATGCATGATTGCTTATAATATCCTAATCATAAAATAGCATAAAGAACCTGATTATATAAAAGCCCTAATAGATATAGAGCCCTTTTAAGGTGTAAAGGAGTCCTATTAGAAAACATAAGAAAAATTATCCTATAGGTGGTTATTGGGTTGTGATTTGCCTGCTGTGTTTTGCTTGCTGTGTTTTGCTTTTAATGTGCTAAGGTAGTGTTATAGAAACCATTGTTAATATAGTTTAAGATCTAGAGAAATAAGGACTTAGCCCTAGTGTGGTAACAATGAGATGGTTGTTAACTGTCAGTCAGGAGTGCTAGGCAGAGGCTGCCTCACTGAAGCCGCAGAGTCTGTATGGGGTAAACTTCTTAGATAAATGCAACTGACAACTTTTGCAGAAAGATTAATTTTCGTATTAACAAGAATATAATTCTACTCTGTACTATTTCCCTATGACCCTGTTACCTTTCAGTTAAGGTCACCATAAAAACGGAAAATAGGTTTACAATCACCTGACCTGTATGAAATATTAATAGCCCCAAGGCCAGAAGATCATGTGCTAAGAATTACTATAGAATTAGAAAGCAAAAAAATCCTGCTTTTCCTAAAAATCAAAATAATGTAATGCTAATCCTGTGTAATCATGAGTAAGCATCTTGTACCTTGAAAACATTCTGTGAAAGGGTATGAAACCGGTAGTCAAAAAGTAAAACACAGACTTGGCCCTATCAAGGCTGGTCTCACGTGTCTTCTTCTCTCTCGCCGACGCTGTTCATCCTGAGGGTACCCCCTGGATCCTGCCGAGTCTGGACCCCGGCATGAAACAGATTGCCAGCCCAGGTTGGATGCATGAGACAAGTGCTCAGGGCTGGTGCACTGGGAAGACCCAGAGGGATGGGATGGGGAAGGAGGTGGGAGGAGGGGTCAGGATGGGGAACACATGTAAATCCATGGCTGATTCATGTCAATGTATGGCAAAAACCACTACAATACTGTAAAGTAATTAGCCTCCAACTAATAAAATAAGAAAAAGAAACAGGTAAATCATAGCTCTTAATATTTTCAGCCTCAGCAATGAGACAAATGTGATTATAACTGAGAAGAGGTGGCAATGGGAGAACGACTTTAGAGGGGATGACATCAAATAGAGACCTCGAACAGGATGCTGATTATACGAGGCTAAAGGTCAAGAGAGAAGCTCTGGGCAGAGGAAAAAACCGGCGACTTATGATCTTACAGATGATATAACACTGAATGAGACACCAAGTGAGTGAGAAAAGAGATTCAGAGACTTAGGACTTTCCAATTTTAACAGGTTAGGGAAAATGCAGAGAAACCAGCAACAGAGACTAAGGAGCTAAAAGTAAAGTAGAAAAACCAAGAGAGTGAGTGGGATGAGCAATGTGATCTTCATGTATGTGCCTTCTTCACAAAAATTTTTTGGTATTCAGTATTAACGAAGGCAGAGACTTTTTCTTGTTTGCTACTGAATCCTTAGTAGTTGGCAGAGTAGCTGGTCCAAAGTACTCAATTTTCTATTGAATGAATAAGACCAAATGGTGTGAACATTTTTTTGGTTTGATACGTTGTTTTCAAATTTCTCTCCAAAAGGATCATACTAATAGATCAACTCACAAGGGTAAGTGATACATGAGTACCTTTTAAGATAGGCTTGCTCATTCTTTGATGTAAACTGTCTATTCATGTCCATTGTTTCTTGCTGTTTTTCTCACTGTATGTGAGCACTTTTTGTACTTTTATTTCTTTTAGGACCTTAAGACACTCAGAATTTTATGTGGTTATTCTCAATGTTTTCTATTAAAATTCAAAACATGATTTTATTTATGATATGGAAAGTATATGTTACTGTCACCCAAAATAATGTCTAAAACTCCTTGTTCTAAAATGACAGTGTTATAAATCGAACTGTGTCCCTTCCCTCCATAAAAGTTATGTTGAAGTCCTACCTCAGTACCAATAAATATGGCTCTATTGGGAAATACAGACTTTACAGCCCTGTAATCAAGTTAGGATGAAAGTGACCCTATTTCTGTCTGTGTGCTGTGTGCTCAGTCGTATCCAACTCTTTGCGACCTATGAACAGTGGGTCATAAAGAGTGGGCCTCCAGGCTGCTCTGTCCATGGGGCTTCACAGGCAAGAATACTGGAGTGGGTTGCCATTTCCTCCTCCAAGGGATCTTCCCAACCCAGGAATCGAACACACATCTCCTGCGTCTCTTGTGTTGGCAGGCAAATTCCTTACCACTGTGCCACCTAGGAAGTCCTAATTCTGTGTGACTGGTATCTTTATAAACACAGTTGAAGAGAAAACAAGATGCAAGGATAAGCTGGCCATGTGACCACAGAGGCAGAGGTTAAAGTGATCTATCTACAAACCAAAGGATGCCAGGGATTACCAGCAAAGGCAGAAGCCAGAAAAGCCAAGGAAAGATCCTTCCTTACAGGTTTTAGAGGGAGCATAGCCCTGCCATCTTGATTTTTCAGACTCTCAGCCTCAGAAGTAGACTTGAATTCAAGTCACTCAGTTTGTGGTACTCTGTTACTGAAGCACTAGAAACTAATATATATAGTAAAAACATTTCCACTGCTGAACAATAAGGAAAATAAGAAACATATACAAACTTCAATGAAGCCAGGAAACATCTGAATCCTGAAGCTTCAACCCATAAAGGTGGACTACAGCGTATATGAAGGAGACAAGTGGAGGAAGATGAAACCCAACTGTCTGTGCTGAACAAAACTGACAACAAAACTGCCCCCACAGGCACAGGCGGGGTCGGGAATCAAAGGCACTCGGTATAATGGAGAGCGCGGGGCAGAGGACTTGCTTAAGTCTACAGAAGGGACACGAGGACCCTAAAACCCTATTCTGCACTTAATGAGGCCAGGACATTTCCACCACTGGCAGGAGACTGAGGGTTTTATTTGCTGGAGAATCTAAACATCAGAATTGGGGACACTAGTCTGTGCTGAAAACAGATTTTCATACTAAATGCAAAGGTCACCCAGGGACAAGATTCAAAGATCCTTCTTTGGAGAAACTAAATACTCTTAGAGAAAAGGCCTCACAGATTCTGAAATATGGGGATTTCCTAGTTAAAAAAATTATCATCACTCTATCACCCTACAGTGAAACCCACAAGTCAACAAGTTTTACCCATGGATACGGATCTTCCCATCAAGTTATACTGTCTCACTTTAAAATAGGAACAAAAAGCTAAGGATATAAGATAAGAAAGAAAAGCCTCCAGTATGAAAGACCACAGACCACAACTAATAGAAGAAAGAAACTCAGAAACAAAAAACACCATACCAGAAACAAAATCTTTCAAAAATTTAAAAATTAAGCCAGAAGAGAAAAATATAGAAGTAGCATGCTGAGAGGGAATTTAGAAAGAATTCTGAGAAATTAAAAATCATGATAGATGAAAAAAAATAGAAAAGGTAGGTGATTAAAGTAAGGCAATCTCCCAGAAAACAGAGCATAAAAACAAAGAGATGGACAAGAGGAGATAAAAGAAAACTAAACAATGAATCTAGGATGTACTACAATATGGAAAATAAGCTCTAAAAGGGGAGCCAGAGAACATGGAAGCAAAGAAAGTATTAACAAAATGATAGATGGAAAATTTGCTAGAAATCAAAGACACAAATCTCCAAATTTAAATGGCTCATTAGATACACAGCAAAATGGAAAAAAAAAAAAAAGACCCACATCAAAGTAGATCACTGTGAATGTACTGATCATTAGGAATAAACAGAAGGTCCTAAAAGCTTCTTGAATTTAATGTGGTAGAGACTCCTAACTGTCCCCCAGGGCACCTTTCCCTTTCTTCCTTTTAGTAATAGGATCTGCCTAGTTAGAGAGAACAGTTCTCACAGCTGTGTTCATGTGACTAAGTTTTGGCCAATGGGTGAGAGCAGGAGTGATGTGAGCAACTCCCAGATCATGTTTTTTAAACCAAGTTCCTTGCTCTCCAAGTTCCTACTGGCAGAAAAATGGTAACAACTCAAATCAGTTGCTCAAAACTCAGAGAGGGAAGACACAGTTTGAGAATCCTGGATTGCCCTGCTAGTTTGAAAACCCAGTAGAGCAGAGTTGTTTACTTACTCTGGCTATTTTGAGAAACAAACTTCCATTTTATTTAAGGCACTGTATTTTTGGGTCTCTTTGTTATTCCAACAAGTAAACTGCAATTTTCAAAAAAAAAAGTATTAAGAATGTAGGGTCACTGACAGAAAGCGTTTTGTCTATTTTGTTCAGTGCCATTTCTCTTGTACCTACAATAGGACCTGCATGTAACAGGCATTTAAAAATTATGCATGAATAATTTATGAGTGAATGATACTAGACTTCAAAACAGCAAGTATGAAAGCTAAAACACGGTGGGAAACTGTCTTCAAGATTCTGACTGAAAATGACTTAAATTTCTCTACCCAACCAAACTTTTTTGGGGGGCCCTGGGGGGGGGCAGTTTGCACCATGTGGGCTTGCAGAAGGAAACAGCAACCCACCCCAGTATTCTGGCCTGGAAAATTCCCTGGGCAGAGGAGCCTGGTGGGCTGGAGCCAAAGGGGTCGCAAAGAGTCGGACACGACTGAGTGCTGAGCTTGAGCATGCAGGCTTGTGGAGTATCAGCTCCCTGATCAGGAAATGAACCCAGGCCCTTGGCAGCAAAAGTGCAGAGTCCTAACCACTGGACTGCCAGGGAATTCTCCTGGCTAAACTATTAACAATGAAATGTATAATAAATACATTTTCAGAAATGCCAGAACTTAAAAATTTATATCCTATGTATCCTTTCTCAGGTAGCTACTACACAATGTACCCCTATCAAAATAAGGGAGCATATCAAGAAAGAAGACAAGGAATCCAAAAATCAAGAATACAATACATGAGAGATGAAGGGAATTTCCAGTATGACAGCAGAAGAATGTTCTACGATTTCAGCTAAGTCAGAGGCCGAGACAGCAACCAGTCCCAAATGGAGCAGGAGGACAAAAGATCATCAGTAAGGAAGTTTCCCAGTTAAAAAGCATACATAAAAACCCTCAAAACCAAAAAACTCTTGGTAATTTCCCCAAATGGTCTGACTTTAAGGAAAACTGTGGTTTTAAAGGGTGTGGGAAGACTTAGCAATAGACATTTAAAAAACAAAAAAAACCCAAAAATCCTAAACATTAATGAAGCTGTTATTAACTTCAGGAAACAGAGCATACAAGAAAGGAAGCATAATCACGGTATATACTCCTTGACTTAGCAGTGATTAATATTTTCCCCAAATGCGGGAAGTTTATTAGGTAAAGAGGGAAATCCTCATCTACCATGTCTTTTAAACACTGTCTAAAAGTAATGATTCAAGAGAGAGAAGAATAAACTTACTTTTCTCATAAGACAGGGACTCTCTTGTTACTATCTATATGATCTACATTTTACTATCACAGAAGCAGAAGTCCTCTAGATTGGGAGAATTATTCCTGAGGCTGCTGTGTCCTTTTGGGTTATTCTGTTTTAAACAAATGACCACAGAAAGGTAGGTGACAGTATTTATGCCTGGCATGCTGCAATTCATGGGGTCGCAAAGAGTCAGACATGACTGAGCGACTGAACTGGACTGATGATATAATTAAGGATGGCGGAATAGCATTTTACTTAAAATGCTACTTTAAACAAGCTCATGAGAAGAAATAAGTGATGAAGGCTAGCCTAGGAACCTGATAAACATTTAGTATTATTCCTGTAGAAAAATGAATTGGAAATAGCAGGGAAGAGGACAGACAACTGATATGAAATCACTGTTCCTTCTGCGCCAAGCAATGTGCTAGGTGCTTTATATAGTTATCTCATTTGACCCTTAACAAATTGGAGATGCTAAGTAATTTGCTCAGCATCGTGCAGTCCCTAAAACATATATAGTAAAATGATGAAAATAAACAATAGTAAAGTTTAAATAGTACCCAAGTGTAAAAAAATTATTCCATCCATTTGTAAGAATTTCATTTTGTAAAATCTTTAAATGTTGCTAAAATTCAAAATATTCATATACAAAGTTCATCAATGCAATTATCATCTTTATAGTCATTTCATTAGAATCAAGTTAAATTTTTACTTACTTGAATGAGGCAAGAGGACTGGAGCAAAGATGCTATTGCTTCCTATTAGAAGGAGAAAAATCAATTTGAAAAGGAAGGTAATATGTATGATTTTATTTTAAAAATGTTTGCATAAAAACATACATAGTAACATGCACAGAGGTAAGAATTTTATCATCATCTTTTGCCATGTTAGTTTTTAAAGAATGAATATGGTATTCTTTGTACTTGAAATGTTTTTCCTTTCTTAGCATAAATAGTTCCCTCTCTATCAGTCTCTTTAAATTTCCTTCACAGAACTTATCTGCTTTGTTTTCTTCTTCATTGGCTATTGCTCCCTTTAGAGTAGTACTGGGGCTCAAAAGGTCCTGAATAAATCTTTGTTGAATGAATAAACTAGAAAATAATATGCAGAAGCAATGCACAAATAATGCTTTATTCCCCTGTGTTAATCGATATTTTCACATATAGATGTCATTTTTTATACTAATATAGTCTGTAAAGGATTCTACAGTTTCCTAACTAAAATGATGAGAATTAACTAAAACACAAGATTCCCTTTTTTGCCAAACAATTTACGTCAAATACATACCACAGGAACTGTTGAGATCCACATCTAAAAACACACTAAGGTCTGAAGAAGCAGATACTGGTGGGGTAGATGGTGTATTTGGAGAGGTTGGTGCTGACACTGTTGATTCAAGCTCTGTTTCAGCAATCCGACTAAAGCTTATTTTACATGGTTCTCTTTCTAATGGTGTTGGGTGACCTCGCAAAGTACCTGAGGTAGAGCCATGTCGGCCTGTGTTAGGCCTTATTCCAGGAGATTTTAAGGAGAAAGCTGATTTCCTAGGCTAGGAAAAGCAAATGTAATTATCATTACTAACTTGCATGTACTTTAAAGTACATTATGTAAAGTATATATACAGTTAAGAGTACAATAAATCCCAACCTGCAAGGGCAGTCTGTAACATTCTAGCAGAACACTTTGAGATTTGATTGGCTTAATTTTAAGGTGGACTCGAATACTGTATAAGTAAACCTCTTTTCATAATTCAGAAATAAAATACTGTAAAATTCGTGTGAAAACAACTGTTTGCTCCCAAGACACCTGAATCTAAATTTCTTCAAATTATTGATATCAATTTTATAAATATTTACTGTAGATATAATAAATACAACATATTATGCTAGGTGCTATAGAAAAAAGAGACATCCTTTCCTCAACTCCACAAAATAATAAATGACCAACTGCTGCAACAATACTTTAGAGTCTTTGGGAAAAATTGCTCTCATTGTTTCTCACCTTCACCCTCTACTTTTAAAAATTCCCACAGTGGTAACTTAATGAAAAATACGAACTCAGATTCAGATAATTTAAGTTAAAACCTTAAGTGTGCCCTTATCTAGCTATGCAGCCTTGAAAAGGTTATTTATCTCCTTTGAGCCTCAGTCTTTATTGTCTGTAAAATGAGACTAAGTTCAATATCATACAATTGTTGTGGAGAAGAGGTAACATGAAACTATCTGGCCCAAGGTTCGTCTATTATAAATGCTTTTTTACTTCCTTCCACATCTTGTTTCACTTTCAGCTACTTATAATTGGTTTTCTACTACTTCTGTGTCACTGTAAACCCCAGGAATAAAAGGAACGACTGTACAGTAGCAAATTTTAGTGAGTGAGGTGGGTTCCAGTGGTAACTGTGGACAGCGGTGCTCTTATGGCAGAAACCATGGTCAAGTCAGAAGAACCACAATGTATCTCCTTACTCCTTCCCAAGTCTCTTCATTCCCTGTCCTATTACCTACCTGTCATTTAGGTTCTCACTTTCTCATTGCTTTCCCCATTATACTAGGAAGGATCAGAAATGGATGGGTAAATAAGTGGTTCTGAGAGAGAGGATAAATCAGGTTTTATCTAACTGCTAACAGGATATATAATTTTAGAAATATGTGTAATACTGCAAAACAGAACAGGTATTCAAGCAAAGTATGATTTTAATGGAAATAGTCTGCTGAACATTAAAGACAATATTGTTTTAAAAAACAAAATTTTCCAAAATTGTAATGGACTTACAAATCGAGGTGGCTGTTTGCAGTTTCGGGGTTCAATTTCTAGTGACTTGTTGAACAAATAATCTGTAAACTCTTTTTCAGAAGCACATCCCATGGGGTTAAGGTTTTCAAAGAATCTCTGGAATTAAATATCCATAAGCACATATTTTAGATTTTATTAAAATGTTTACTTTATCAGTTTAATATCAAAAAATTATCAACAAATTAATAGATCCTAATGTCTGAAAAGCCCTCAGGATCGCTGATTCCAATCTCTCTATTTTGGGATAAAATCATAAAGTTTTTATGGAAGTTTTATACTCCAGTCTTAAAGTTCTATTAAGAAGATGAACAGACTTTCACTTATTATCCTATTAATAGCTTGGTATCCCTCAGTTAACATTCCTACTGATTACACAACAAAATGATCATCAGTAATAAGTCAAAAGTGTTTAAAACAGAATTATAGTTATAATCCACAATAAAATTTTGATGGTCAGAAAAAAAGTAGAGATAAATTGGATTAAAGTCTATTTAAAAATAATTTCAAGGACAATAATATATTTTAACATACCTGTGCTCACATCTAGCAAAATAGCTTTTCTGTCTTTCATGAGAAAGTATTTCCTAAACTTAAACATAGGTTTTTAAGTAGAAAGTTTAGATGATTTAACATAGTGCAGGAAGGGAAACAGTAATCTCACAATGAGAGACTGCACTGTCAGCATTTTACTATTGGGACATTCTTCCAGTGTTTTAACTATGTGTGTGAATATATGCACATATACATTATTACAATTTTTTTCCTGCAAAATTGGGATCACAACATAAGTATTTTTAGCCTTTTGAAAATATTAATTTTTTTCTGTATGGTTTACTTAAATAATGCAAATTTTAACTATATTGTACTTCATCAGATGAAATGTTCCAGAATTTATTTCACCAATTTCCATATAGGTAGTAACTTACATAGGTGGTTTCTAATTCTTTGCTATTATAATTATAATTACTGTTATTATCAACTCGTGCATAAATTTTTCTGTGCATTTCTGATAACTTCCTTAGAAGCAAATGATTGGATTTGGTTTTATTTAATTTTTGAAGAGGCTTAGAAGCATATGTAAAAATAAGTTCTGAGTTTTAGCTTTACCAGTAGGCAAAATGACTTCTTCCATTTTTCAGGCGTTCTACCAATTTCAAGAAAATTGCATTACTACTTTAACAATACTGAAACAATTTATTCTTATATTCAGGTCAGCTAAATTAAATCATATGGACCAACAGTAATTTAAAGACTTATAACGTTATAATTGTGATTTTCTCATCTGTTACTCTACTTTTAAATACTATTTAGTTTGGTTAACTATGCCTTGAAAGTGAACGCCTACTTTATTTACATTTTAAGCTTACTTTGAGTCAATCGTAAAAAAAAGCATTCTCTGCCCCTTACCCTCAAAATAATGCTTTAAATGACGATAGGATGTCTAGATCAGATCCATAAACCTATCAGGAATTATTGAGATATGAATGCTAAAAGCACTATTTTAATTATACCCAACTAAAACGCAACATTATTTCTGGGAGGAAATACATGTGAATTCTAATCTGGGCTTCAAGAACATTTCTTTTTTTTTTTTTTTTTTTGGCCCCATCACACTGCTTGTGGATCTTAGTTCCCTGAACGGAGATTGAACCTGGGTCCATGGCACTGGATCTCCAGGGAATTCCCTCAAGAACATTTCTTTACCACTATGTAGCACCAAGTCACAGAGGGTTGGCTAAATGCTGAGAGAAGGGGATGAAACAAATGACCATTTTCTTTAAAGTAAGTATCTGTCTATATTTTCACAACAGTGTATGCTTCAAGTCAATTTTTCTTAGGACTTTAGGGTTCTTTGTTTTGAACTTGGAACAAAGAATAGTTACCATATTACAATTTAGGAGGATGGGAATGATGGTGACCATTTTCACTCAAAATGCTCAACCTGCAGACTATATCTGAAAGTGCAGCACAATTTTTAATGTGAAAGGTAAACTTACTCTGATAGTTATATGTTCTGAATTTCAAATAAAGGTAACACAATAATATCTACTTACTAAACACATAATACCGTAGTATTTACTATAATTTAGAAGATATTCACACCTTATAGTACCACAGAAACAATATTATGAACTATTGCTCAAAACAGGATATCAAATGATAAAATATTTTTTAAAAAATCATTTTCTTTGCTATGCATACATACACATCACTCTCCCAACCCCTTCCCCTACTGCAGTGTTCTTATAAAGGTATTAATTACTTAATGTTATACTGGCACATGTAAAATACCTAAAATGTCTACTAATTAATGATAGTACTGGCAGTGGATTTTCTTTTTACTGTGTGGACATCAGAAAGCATCTTTCATTCCATTTTGTCATTCATTTTTTTGGAAGTGTTACTTAAACCTGTTGCACAAAGAAGCAATAACTGTCAAGACAAAGTGCCTAGTAATATTTATAACATCAGATTGTTAGTGGAGAATATCTAATATTCACCACTTCTATCTATTGATTCATTAATGCAGATTACTTTCATAGCAAAATAAAGATCATACTGTATGGCTATGGAATTTCTTAGAGAGGGCAGAGGACTTAACATGTTCTTTTTTAAAGATAAGCAAAGAAAATATTTACCCTCATTTCTGGTTCTATCCGTAAACAGTAAGGTTGATTTTGATACTGCTGAATTTCTCCAGTAATTTCAGCTACTTTCCTCCTCTTACTGAAATTGATTAAATCTTTCCCTTTCTTTTTTAAAAAATCATTATTCCCTTCTTCAGTCTTCAGTATATTTGTTAAATATATTCCTAGTAAAAAAAGTATTTGAAGAAAAGTTTTAAAATTGGTTACTTAACCATTTGGGAAAACAATTGATCTAGTAAAGTTGAAAGACATCCTATAATACAGCAGTTCTTACTAGTGAAATCTCTGATATATTTAATAATCAATTCTACTGAAGAATTTTTTACATGGATGGAAATAATTTAAAATTGAAAGAAAATTAGGGTTTATAAAGAGCTTAATTTGCCATTTCTTAGTCCAATAGCCTAAAATAAAGGGAGGATTCATTCACAGTCTAAATTATGTGTTAAATCTACTCTAACCATTTTAATATTTACTATAAATATTTAACGCCAATGATCTTAAATGATTATTGATAAAATATTTAATACCAATGATCTTAAGTGATTACTGACCAACAAATTAATTTTAAGCCAATTCTGGTTAATAAGACTACAGATATGCAAGCTAATTCTGCTTTCCCAAAGCCTGTAATTTAGACACAAACGAATTATTCTTCAGTTTTGGACAGGAAGAAAGTTTTCAGTTTCTCTTTCACACATAATTAGATTCATTTACATCAGCGGCTCTCAACTGGGGGCAATTCTGTCCCCCAGGGGACAGATATCTGGGAATGTCTGGACATTTTTGGTGTGTGATATAATCTGAATAGTCGAATGTTCAAAATTCATATGTTGAAATCCTAATGCCCAATGTGACAGAATGAATTGGTGAGGCATTTGCTGCTGCTGCTGCTAAGTAGCTTCAGTCATGTCCAACTCTGTGCGACCAGATAGACGGCGGCCCACCAGGCTCCCCGTCCCTGGGACAGGTGCTAAACTCATGAGGGTGCAGCCCTCATGAATGAGACTACTGCTCTTATAGAAGAGATTCCACAGGACTCCTTACAACTCTATAACTACCAGAATTAGAAGTTTTATAGATAAGAGTCTACATAGAGAGTTTAGGTTTTATTTATCAATATAGAGAGCTAATAAAAGTAGATGTGCTCAAATATAAAATCAGGACTATCTGCTTCTAAAGGCTGGTCTCTTTTTGCTATATAACAAACTCTCCCTCAAAATATAAATCCATATTTTGTAACTTACCAAAAAAAGGCACACAGGGTGGATTGATTGATTTAAGTTTCACTAGATATTTTTTAAAATGATCTTGACTTAATTCCACAGCTTCATCCAAAATTTTCCTTTTTCTTTCCTGCAACGCCTTTAAAATATATAAATGGAGTATAATTTGTTTTTTTACTTTAAACAACTCAATCATATTTTTTAGGTGCAGAGCTTTCAGTTTTAATATTTTACAAATGTTTGAAAAAAAAGTTTTTAAATTTAGAGATCAGTAGTATTCTTATCTCTACTTGCTGGAAATGACTTATCTATAAATATAGAACTTTAAAACTTAGTTTTTTCTAATATAAATTAGAGGATTAAACAATAAAACAATATCCCTTAAGTCATTATTAGTTATAATCCTGATTAGCTGGAGTTTCAAATTATAGCTATAGGAGAAAAATATAATCCCATGGCATTCAGTATTTTTCTACTGGAAGGGTAATAAGATTTTGGTAAAGAGGGGAAGGCCAAGGGAGGGAGTCAAGAATTGAACAAAAATTTATTAAACCAAGCAAGCAGTCATTTATTTTATATTTCATTATTATATTTTGTAATTAATATCAATTATTTTATTTTTAACCTGACACACACACATACACACAAATTGATAGCAAACATACTTGATGAAAAACCACTCAACTCATTTCCTTTAACTTAAGGAAAAAGCAAAGGTGACTGCACTGTAACTTTTATTCAGTACTCTACAGAAGTTCTAACTAGAATGGACAAGAAAAATAAACAAACAAATAAATAAAAGACTAGGGACTGAGAAGAAAAATTGCCAGTATTCACAGAGGAAATGATTATGTAAAGAAATGTAATAAATCTACATTTAGAATGTTAATGAAAGAATTTAGCAATATTGCTGGATATAAAACCAATAAGCAAAAATCAACTGCATTTCTGGATATCATCAATAAAGAAAACAAATTTTAAAATATTCTAATATAAATCTAACAAAACAGTTGTGAGGTCTTCATCAGGAAAACCATAAAACTTTATTAAATAAATAAATAAATGGAGAGATACACTATGTTTGTAGTTGGGAGGATTCATTATTGTAGAAATGTCAGTTCTTCAAAATTGATTTATAGAACCTGTACAATTCTTATGAATACCCCAAGCTTTCAGATGATTCTACAATTACATAATAGCAAAGGGTCAAGAAAAAGTCATTCTTGGCAATTCCCTGACAGACCAGTGGTTAGGGCTCAGTGCTTTCACTGCTGGAGTCCAGGTTCAATCCCTGCTCAGGGAACTAAAAAAAAAAAAAGAGTAAAGTCACTCTTGAAAAAGGAAGCTTGGTGGGGACTTGGCCTACTATAGTGTATCAAGAACTAGTATAAAATTATGGCAATTTAAACTTGCAGCACTAGCACAGGAATAATGGAATACATTAATGGAATAGGACAGAGGAACCAGAAACAGGACCATATATTTAGGGATACTCAATTTATGACATAGCTAGCACCTAAAGATCAATGAGGAAAGAATGTACTTTTAATAAACCAGATGTGGGATCATCTGGCTGGCCAAGTGGAACACAAAATGAAATTAGACTCCATACTCAAAACTTGTTTCCAGCTAGATTAAGGACTTAATGAGAAAGAGAAAACATTAAGATAACAGAGGAGGATCTATTATACAAGATACCAACAAACACAAATTACAAAGGAAAAAATAGGTGTGATATTAAGAATTTTTGTTTATCAAAAGACATAATAAAAATGGTGAAAACAGAAGCTTTGATCTGGAAAAAAGGTATTTATAACAAACATAACTGACAAAGGATTAAGATATAGTATATGAGAGAACTCATACGAATTCATGAGAAAAACTCAAGCAAGAAAAGTAAAAAAATTTCCACAATATAAAGAGCCAATAAACATCTTAACAGAGGTTCAAACTCAATAGAAATCAAGAAATTATAAACCCAACCCACAAGACTAGAAAAATTAAAAGAACTGACAATATCAAGTGTTAGTGAGAATGTGGAACAACAAGAGTTCGTATGTTTCCACTGGGAGTATAAACTGGTACAGTAATTTGAGAAAACAACTGGGCATTATCTATTCTATTGTCCAATAATTCTACTTCTAGGGATGTAAGAGAAATTTGTACATGTATGCACCAGGACATAGGCAGAAAATGTTTATGACAATATTACTGATAGTAGCATCAAACTAGAAAAAATATGAATGACCATTAACTAATAAATAAATTAAGCAAATAAATTTTAGTAAAGTTATTTCTATAATTTTCTTGATGAGATCTCTAGTTTTTCCCATTCTATTGTTTTCCTCTATTTTTAACATTGATCACTTAGGTAGGGTTCTTATCTCTCCTTGCTATTCTTTGGAACTCTGCATTCAGATGGATATATCTTTCCTTTTCTCCTTTGTCATTCGATTCTCTTCTTTACTCAGCTATTTGTAAGCCCTCCTCAGATAAGCATTTTGCCCTTTTGCATTTCTTTCTCTTGGGGATGGTTCTGATCACCACCTCCTGTATAATGTTACAAACCTCCGTCAATAGTTCTTCAGGCACTCTACCAGATCTAACCCCTAGAATCTATTTCTATAATATGATACAGCTATAAAAAAGAATGGCCTATAAGAAACAACATGGATGAATTTTAGGAATATAATACTGAGTGAAAAAAGTCTTGGAAGAATTATATTCATATATAATTAAGAAACAAGAAAAACAACATTGTTTAGAGCTACAAATAGTAAAACCATAGAAAAAAAGCAAAAGAATGATAAACACAATATTTAGCACAGTAGTTGGCTCTGAATGGACAAAGGAGATGGAATTGGGAAAGGTTTTTAAATTGGGTGTCAGGCAAACAGGTTTTTTTTGTATTTTTATTCCTTATACCATATACCTATTTTAAGAAATATTATTAAGTATTTAATATTTTAAGAAACTAAAGCTTAACCTCTCAAAATGAATACATTTCTTTAGAGTTTACAAAATGAGAACTGAAGTTAATAGTTTCTTAGATTAATATTTGGCAATATTTGACTATTAACATCTTTAATATATAATGCTACTGCTAAGTCACTTCAGTTGTGTCCAACTCTGTGCGACCCCATAGACGGCACGGCAGCCCACCAGGCTCCCCCGTCCCTGGGATTCTCCAGGCAAGAACACTGGGATGGGTTGCCATTTCCTTCTCCAATGCATGAAAGTGAAAAGTGAGAGTGAAGTCACTCAGTCATGTCTGACTCTTAGCGACCCCCATGGACCGCAGCCCACCAGGCTCCTCCATCCATGGGACTTTCCAGGCAAGAGTACTGGAGTGGGGTGCCATTGCCTTCTCCGTTAATATATAATATGCTCATACAAATCAATAACATGCAAACACTCAAATAGAAAAACACATACATGAAAGCAGTTTAACCCTATACTCCCCTCTAATCACAACCCACTGTAAGAATGAATGTTAAGTGAAGAGTACATATCCTTCCACGCTCTTCTCAGAGCTTGTGCAACTCCACTTACATCTTTAGCTTGTTTTGTTCTGTTCTATCAAAATGAAATCATATTAATTTTTCTAAAGATTTTTGAAATGGCTTTTCCCCTGAATGTCACACTATTCTTTAGAGACATACACATAGATTCTAGTCACTTTTTTCCCCTAGCCAACCAATACTCCACATGATAGGGATAGGATAACATAATCATTCACCTATTGATGGACATACAGGTTGGATCCAGCTTTCTGCTACTATTAGTACAATTAGTGCTGCAGAAACTAGATCTTTGTACCTTAATTTTATAGTCCTGAGCCTTTTATTCTGTGTCCAAAAGTATGTGTATTTTAACATCTGTTGCCAGATTACTTTCCAGTAACACTGTAAAAGTTCACATTCTCAAAGGCAAATACATTTGCATGGCTGAGTCTCTAAATTTTCTATACTTTCTGTATCTTCCAAATTTTTAATGATAAACATGAATACATACACCATGTTTACACAATTATTTTTTATAATTTAAAAAAACATTTAAGCTTTAGAAAGCATTTTCTCCATGTTACTCTTTGACTATATACTACAGGTAATTAAAGTAATTTGTATATTTATATTTAAAATACTTTTAGTCATTTATTTGAAACTGTCAGTCAATATACTACTGAACAAATACATTTGGAACTTCATACATTTGAAAGCGAAAGTGTTAGTCGCTCAGTTGAGTCCGACTGGTTGTGACCCCATGCACTGTAGCCCACCAGGCTCCTATGTCTGTGGAACTGTCCAGGTAAGACTACTGGATGTAAAAATCCATGGCTGATTCATGTCAATGTATGACAAAAACCACTACAATATTGTAAAGTAATTAGCCTCCAACTAATAAAAATAAATTAAAAAAACAAAAAAAAGACTACTGGAATGGGTAGCCATTCCCTTCTCCAGGAGAACTTCTAGATCCAGGGATTGACCCTGGGTCTCCAGAATTGCAGGCAGAATACTTACCATCTGAACCACGGGGGAAGCATTTAGGTAAGCATATTAAACAGTCACAAAACACATATTCTTTGATGAATTCTAGGCTTACTAGCATATATTGATGTATTTTCTAATATTGTGATACTGTGCTTCAGGAGTAAGATAGATTTATAAAGGATTTACTCAAAAAAGATTGAGGAAGGAAAAAAGAAGGAATCTCTTTCATATTAATTTTATCTCCTCTCAAAAGGATAAACTATTTAAGCCTAAAACTTACCTCAAAGGTATGATCTAGTCTATAGACTGATACTGAATTTACTGCACTGACGATCTCCAGTACACCATTGAAATTATTCAAATCTTGAAAAACTTGCAGAATTTCTATAATTCTACTCAGTATTGCCACCCGTTCCTCAAAATTTTCTGCCTCCACAATGCATCTAACAAAAAGAAAAAAAAATGGCTTAGAAAGCAAGAAGCAAATGCCTTATTTCATACAGAAAAGATATACATTTTCACCCAGAATGTTTGCTTATATGTGACTTAATGTTATAGGAATATATTAAGAAGTAATAATACAAAGAAGTAAAAACTTACTTTTCAAACCAGAGGGTGAGATTTGTGGTGTGGCGAATCATTTTTAATAAATTTGGAGAATTTATTTCTTTATCTTCTTTGGTCCATACACTCCCTACAAGTTCAGAAGGTTGAACTTTCCTGTGGAACCAAAAATCCATGCACTTAATCTACAAGGGATCAGTATCAAAATTATTTAAAGGCCTCCAAAAGCTTAATAAGAAAAAGATAACTAGCTTAAAAGATAAGTGAACAAACATACAAGGAGAAAATTTACAGAGAAACAGAACTGAATAGCTATGGACATGAAGGAATATTTTAACTCTTACTTAGAGAAAAGAACATTAAACCACAATGAAATCCCACTTTACTGCTATCACACTAAGAGAAGTTTAACACCAAATGGATAAAAATGTGGAAAAAAGAGAACTCCCCATCACTGATGTGCAAATAAAAATAGATATAACCACTTTTCAAAAAATTTCACAATATCTCATAACACTGAAAATATACATACTAGATCATCTAGCATTTCTAAGAATGTTCAGTCAAGCAAAATTTGCAAGAGTGAAAAATCCCAAACAACCTAAATGCTCATCGTCAAGAGAGTGGATAAACTGTGGAGTATTCATACAATGGAATACAACACAGCAATTAAAATAAGCAGACTGGCACGATACTCAGCAACTTGAACAAATGCCAGAAACGATTTAAATAAAAAAACAAGTTACAGAATTATACATAGGTAGAAACAGACTTAAAACATGTAAAATAATGCTACATGTTTATGAATGGTTGTATGTGTATAAATTATAAAGACACACAAAGGAGTAGTAAATGCCAAATATAAGATAGCAATTATCCTTTGGGAGAAAGAAGAGGAATGGGATTGGAGAGAATTACACAAAGGGTTTCAATTTTATTTGTAATGTTTTTGTTGTTGATGAGTCCTTACTGTATTATCTTCTATATTTTTAAATAAAAAACAATCAGTTGTAAAAGCAGATTAAATCACTGTATATAGTGATTCAGGATTATATGATTTTTAAAATATTGACCAATGGTATTGCCATCACTGTCCTATAGACCTGGTTATTATAATAATTAAAAAAATCCAGTAGATTTGAATACAAAAGGGTACTCTGAACAGTCTTGGAAATAAATTTTCTTAATTGGTTCTATTATTTCACCAGAAATTTAGTTTACAGAGTGTCAGTGTTTTACGTATGGTATCCTTCTTCCATAATACACATATCACTTAAAAAAGGGATTTCTATGTTTTGAAAGTAGGTCCACATAGAGCTCAGTGCTTCTTTATTCCTGATGTCCATTCATGTAACACTGTAAGGAAAAATCTAATTTTATACTATTTGCTTTGTTATCTAAGTAATAAGTCTCTTCATTCCCACCTATCACAAATCCCACAGAAAAGAAACAACTTAAGTGCCCATGAACCTAGAGGGTATTATGTGACATGAAATAAGTCAAGCAAAGTAAGAAAAACACTGTTATCAAATATATATGGAATCTAAAAAATATAACCAACAAATGAATATAACAGACTCATAGATATAGAGAACAAACTAGTGGTTATTGG
The DNA here is from genome assembly GCF_023699985.2 of Odocoileus virginianus. Classification (NCBI taxonomy): domain Eukaryota; kingdom Metazoa; phylum Chordata; class Mammalia; order Artiodactyla; family Cervidae; genus Odocoileus; species Odocoileus virginianus. The sequence goes on from NC_069679.1 coordinate 32,451,122, forward strand.
TAAGAAAGAAGAAGAAGGGAGGAGCAACTGGGATAGGTAATTAAGATGTAACAAAGTACTATGAACAAAACAAATAAGCTACAAGGATATATTGTATAGTACAGGGAATACAGCCAATATTTTAAAATAACTTTAAATACAATAGCCACAAAAATATTGAGTCACTATAATGTACACGTGAAACTAATACAATATTGTGTATTAACTAAAATTTCAAGTTAAAAAACTTTTTTCCTTAAAAAAAATCCTATAGTACAAACAAAAACCACTTGGGCTCCAAATTATTTAAAATATAACATGACACTGAATCAGATGGTAACAATCCCTGATGTGTGTGCTAAATTCTCAACAGCACAACCAGAGCAAATCAGAAACCCAGTTGTAAAGAAGGTCAAGTTTTATATCCGGTGCCTTCCTACATTCTCCACTAACATTAAACTTTATATATTCTTGCTTTTCCCTGTGTAATCTCAGTTTAAAAAAACAATGGCTGCTAATCAGGATAATTTCTTAAGGATGTTTGTATTTCAAAAGCAGCTCCTAAATGCAGAAAAGTTTTTGCTACAACCATAGTGGTACAGGTTTACTTTTTGGCCAGGGTTAGTGGTGGAGAGGTCTGAGAGAATGTGGTCCACTGGAGAAGGGAATGGCAAACCACTTCAGTATTCTTGCCTAGAGAACGCCACGAACAGTATGAAAAGGCAAAATGATAAGATACTGAAAAAAGAACTCCCCAGGTCAATAGGTGCCCAATATGCTACTGGAGATCAGTGGAGAAATAACTCCAGAAAGAATGAAGGGATGAAGCCAAAGCAAAAACAATACCCAGTTGTGGATGTGACTGGTGATAGAAGCAAGGTCCGATGCTATCAAGAGCAATATTGCATAGGAACCTGGAATGTTCTGTCCATGAATCAAGGCAAATTGGAAGTGGTCAAACAGGAGATGGCAAGAGTGAATGTCGACATTCTAGGAATCAGTGAACTAAAATGGACAGGAATGGGTGAATTTAAATCAGATGACCATTATATCTACTACTGTGGGCAGGAATCCCTTAGAAGAAATGGAGTAGCCATCATGGTCAACAAAAGAGTCCGAAATGCAGTACTTGGATGCAATCTCAAAAATGACAGAAAGATCTCTGATCTCTGAAAGGCAAACCATTCAATATCACGGTAATCCAAGTCTATGCCCCAACCAGTAATGCTGAAGCAGCTGAAGTTGAATGGTTCTATGAAGACCTACAAGACCTTTTAGAACTAACACCCAATAAAGATGTCCTTTTCATTATAGGGGACTGGAATGCAAAAGTAGGAAGTCAAGAAACACCTAGAATAACAGGCAAATTTGGCCTTGGAGTAGGGAATGGAGCAGGGCAAAGGCTAATAGAGTTTTGCCAAGAGAACGCACTGGTCATAGCAAACACCCTCTTCTGACAACACAAGAGAAGACTCTACACATGAACATCACCAGATGGTTAACACCGAAATCAGATTGATTATATTCTTTTCAGACAAAGATGGAGAAGCTCTATACAGTCAGCAAAAACAAGACCAGGAGCTGATTATGGCTCAGATCATGAACTCCTTATTGCCAAATTCAGACTTAAACTGAAGAAAGTAGGCAAAACCATTAGACCGTTCAGGTATGATTTAAATCAAATCCCTTATGACTATACAGTGGAAGTGAGAAATAGATTTAAGGGACTAGATCTGATAGAGTGCCTGATGAACTATGGACGGAGGTTCGTGACATTGTACAGGAGATAGGGATCAAGACCATCCCCATGGAAAAGAAATGCAAAAAGGCAAGATGGTTGTCTGAGGAGGCCTTACAAATAGCTGTGAAAAGAAGAGAAGCAAAAAGCAAAGGAGAAAAGGAAAGATATTCCCACTTGAATACAGAGTTCCAAAGAATAGCAAGGAGAGATAAGAAAGCCTTCCTCAGTGATCAATGCAAAGAAATAGAGGAAAACAACAGAATGGGAAAGACTAGAGATCTCTTCAAGAAAATTAGAGATACCAAGGGAACATTCCATGCAAAGATGGGTTCAATAAAGTACAGAAATGGTATGGACCTAACAGAAGCAGAAGATATTAAGAAGAGGTGGCAAGAATACACAGTACAAAAAGATCTTCATGACCCAGATAATCACGATGGTGTGATCACTCACCTAGAGCCAGACATCCTGGAATGTGAAGTCAGGTGGGCCTTAGAAAGCATCACTATGAACAAAGCTAGTGGAGGTGATGGAATTCCAGTTGAGCTATTTCAAATCCTGAAAGATGATGCTGTGAAAGTGCTGCACTCAATATGCCAGCAAATTTGGAAAACTCAGCAGTGGCCACAGGACTGGAAAAGCTCCGTTTTCATTCCAATCCCAAAGAAAGGCAATTCCAAAGAATGCTCAAACTACCGCACAACTGTACTCATCTCACACGCTAGTAAAGTAATGCTCAAAATTCTCCAAGCCAGGCTTCACCAGTATGTGAACTGTGAACTTCCAGATGTTCAAGCTGGTTTTAGAAAAGGCAGAGGAACCAGAGATCAAATTGCCAACATCTGCTGGATTGTTGAAAAAGCAAGAGAGTTCCAGAAAAACATCTATTTCTGCTTTATTGACTATGCCAAAGCCTTTGACTGTGTGGATCACAATAAACTGTGGAAAATTCTGAAAGAGATGGGAATACCAGACCACCTGACCTGCCTCTTGAGAAACCTATATGGAGGTCTGGAAGCAACAGTTAGAACTGGGCATGGAACAACAGACTGGTTCCAAATAGGAAAAGGAGTATGTCAAGGCTGTATATTGTCACCCTGCTTGTTTAACTTATATGTAGAGTACATCATGAGAAATGCTGGGCTGGAAGAAGCACAAGCTGGAATCAAGATTGCCTGGAGAAATACCAATAACCTCGGATATGCAGATGACATCACCCTTATGACAGAAAGTGAAGAAGAACTACAGAGCCTCTTGATGAGAGTGAAAGAGGAGAGTGAAAAAGTTGGCTTAAAGCTCAACATTCAGAAAACGAAGATCATGGCATCTGGTCCCATCACTTCATGGCAAATAGATGGGGAAACAGTGGAAACAGTGGCAAACTTTATTTTTTGGGGCTCCAAAATCATTGCAGATGGTGATTGCAGCCATGAAATTAAAAGACACTTACTCCTTGGAAGGAAAGTTATGACCAACCTAGACAGCTTATTAAAAAGCAGAGACATCACTTTGCCAACAAAGGTCTGTCTAGTCAAGGCTATGGTTTTTCCAGTGGTCATGTATGGATGTGAGAGTTGGACTGTGAAGAAAGCTGAGCACAGAAGAATTGATGCTTTCGAACTGTGGTGTTGGAGAAGACTCTTGAGAGTCCCTTGGACTGCAAGGAGATCCAACCAGTCCACCCTAAAGGAGATCAGTCCTGGGTGTTCATTGGAAGGACTGATGCTGAAGCTGAAACTTCAATCTGTTGGCCACCTCACTCGAAGAGTTGATTCACTGGAAAAGACGCTGATGCTGGGAGGGATTGGGGGCAGGAGAAGGGGACGACAGAGGATGAGATGGCTGGATGGCATCACCGACTTGATGGACATGAGTTTGGGTAAACTCCGGGAATTTGTGATAGACAGGGAGGCCTGGTGTGCTGTGATTCATGGGGTTGCAAAGAGTCAGACACGACTGAGAAACTGAACTGAACTGAACTGAGTGGGTGGTGATTACCTACAAGGTCTATACTCTTTTTTTCGCAAGGCCTCCACTCTTCACAGGAACCTAGGTTGTAAATGAAAGAAGAAAGCTTATATTATGAGGGAGGAGAAGACAGAAAGAAGCTAACGCACTGGGAAAAGTTAGGGGTTTAAAAAAAAAAAACCTGACAGACGAAGAAGTTAATAAAGCAAGTTGAAAAAAGAGAATGAGATACGTGAGTTAGTAATTTTGGAATAAAATTTGAAGTAAATAATATGACAAAGGGAAGTGTCTGATTTGGAGTAGAGAGTGATGCTGGAAATGCCACAGCCATGATAGTAAAATGTTAGGTTGTAAATGCGTGATGTGTGTGGATACAGGATGATGGCAGGAACTGCTTTATATATAAAGACAAACGATGGGATACAGATAAAAATAGTCAAGCATATTTCTAGCGATTCTTACAAACAAAAGAAAATGATTTACAAGTTTTAAGTATGGTTCATCATCTACTTCAAAAATCCTTAAAGTCAATACTAATTTCAAATAACTAAAGTATTTGAGACTCCTTAAAAGAAGTGAAGAAATCTTTATTCCACTAAGAATTGTTATTCATTTGCCTTGCAAAGCTAATCCAGTCAAGTCCCAAATCAAAATTTTTATTACAGAGTATTTGAAAAAGAAAAAAAGAAGAAAGTTTATCTCACTCAACAGTCTATTGACTGAGCTGCCCAGAGCCTAGCATTTATACTGACTGTCTTAACTGAACCAAGTTAAACTAAAGCAATAAGAGAAAGCATCAGGAATAGGAACTGGGTGACAGTCTAAAGTGCCTGCTTATTCTATTGCATTAGTCTTCTCTTTGCCTCTTCTCTTGTGAAGGATTGCTAGTACCTAATCTAGGCCTAAAAAGCAGTAATTTGTAAGACTTTCATTTGCAGAACAGATTATAATTAAAAAATTGCTATGAACTTTCCTCCTAGCCCATAACACTAGATGAAGTATTTTTAAGTACACATGGATAATTTTCAGAAAGTTCTGAAAATAAAAATGTTCGATGTTCTTGAAAACACAGAAGCAAATTAATGTTAATTGTCTACCTGTAGAGATCAGATTCCAAAAGTGTCAGCTGACGTGCAATTTCTATTGGATGAAGTGTCATGAGATCAAATGTTTCAAACTGTCCTGGTCTGCTGATATGCCATTCAATTGGTGGAGGTGGACTTTCAAAGGTAATATTATGGCTTATACCATTTGCCTGAGCTTGTTTTTTCCTCTTGATGATCTTAGCAATTGACTCTACCCATTTCTTCATAGCTTTCCCTAGAAAAAGAACACAAACAAAAAAAGCCCTATACTTGACAAACATTAACTGCAAATATTCATATAATTTGTAACTTTCATCTACTTTCAACAATTATCAACTTGCGGCAACTGTTTTACCTAATATCACTCATGTCCTCCCTCTATTCCTTATATTATTTCAAAGCAAATCGAAGGTACAATACAATTTCACTCATATTTAAGTATGTACCTGAAAGTTAAGACTTTAAAAAAAACACAATACCATTATCACATATAAACATGACAATATCTTCTTAATATCATCAAATATTTAGTTAGTAACCACATTTCCCTGATTGTCTCAGGGAACCAACTGTCTTCCTACAGTTGGTTTGTAGGAAATAGGATCCAAACAAGATGTACACATTGCACTGAGTCAGTATGTCTCAAGACTCCATTAATCAACAGGTTCCTCTCTTATCTCTCATTTCTTCGGACAATTTATTTGTTGAAATTCAATCACTTGTGGTGTTTCCCAAGTCTAAATTTTGCCAATTAAATCTCTGTGGTGTCATCAGCCTTATTTCTCTGTCTCTGTATTTTCTGTAAATCAACATATACAGATTGATCTGGTCTAGGACAAACTTTAAACATGAATACTTGCAAGAATATTTCTGACAGGAGGCATAAAATGTCTTTTTATGATGTTACTGTGAGTTTGAGAAATGGTAATATTCTAATTTGTCATTCCTTCTTCACTTATTAGTTGCAATGCTTCTACAAAACCTTTCGCTCTTATGACCCAGCAATTACCACTTCTAGGCATATACCCTGAGGAAACCAAAAGTGAAAAAGACACATGCACCCCAATGTTCACTGCAGCACTCTACAACAGCTAGACATGAAAGCAACCTAGATGTCCATCAACAGATGACTGGATAAAGAAGCTGCGGTACATATATACAATGGAATACTACTCAGCCATAAAAAGGAACACATCTGAGTCAGTTCTAATGAGATGGAGGAACCTAGAGCCTATTATACAGAGTGAAGTAAGTCAGAAAGAGAAAAATAAATATTGTGCATTAGCACACATATATGGAATCTACAGAGAGAGTCATGATGACCCTATTCGCAGGGCAGCAATGGAGACACAGACAGACTTATGGACAAAGGCAGCAGGGGAGTGGGAGGAGAGGGTGAGATGAATGGAGTGAGCAGCATAGAAGCATTACACTGACACAGGTAAGATAGGCAGCCGATGAAAATCTGCTGTACGAATCACACACAGCACACTGTATGTGAACTCACATGGGGTCTCTGCAGTCACCTAGAGGGCTGGGATGGGGAGGGAGATGGGGATGTTAAAGAGGGAGGGGACATATGTACACCTATGGTTAATTAATGTTGATGCATGACAGAGACCAAGCCAATATTATAAAGCAATCATCAATCCATTAAAAACATTTTATGGACTGTGCTCTACAACTTCAGGTAGGAAACCCCTATCTTTCAGGTGCTAAAAACATACCAAAAACTTCTCCAGGGGAAATAGATATTATTTAAGAAGCTGTCAGGGCTTCCCTCATAGCTCAGTCAGTAAAGAATATATGCCTGCAATGCCAGAAACCTGGGTTTGATTCCTCGGTCAGGAAGATACCCTGGAGAAGAAAATGACAACCAACTCTAGTATTCTTGCCTGGAGAATCCCATGGATAGAGGAGTCTGGCAGGCTACAGTCCATGGGGTCGCAAGAGTTGGACATGACTCAGCTACTAAACCTTCAATACCAAGAAGCTGTTAACCATTCAAAACTGAAGAATAAGATAAAGGAAAATAAACAGGTAAAATTACACAAATATTTAATTAGCTAAAGGAGTGGCAGCCATGAGATGAGATAAAGTTCTAAATTTACTAAAGAGGATTTTTGACTTCTTTAAGAAAAAAGATTTTCCTAAAAAACTTTAACACTTCAGGTGGTTCTAAACATATGTGAGACTCTTAAAGTCTATAAAAATTATTCCAAATCTTACTTCTACTTTTTTAAAATGAAAAATAGTTTAGCTTCTTAAATTGAAAGTCACATAAATTAAAAAAAAAAAAACAACCTAATGTGGAACAGAAGAGTCAATCAAATCTTTAAATAATGTACCTCTTACACTTGAAATGAAGGATTCTAGTCTTTCAAGCAGCTCCAAGTCTCTTTCAAAGTCATAAAAATGGTGTTCAACCCAGTGCCGAAACACATTTAAGATCCTGACAAATGAAAAGAAACACATTTTAGTAAAACCCAAGCATTCAATTATACTTCTTTCACTTCTCTAATGCCATGGTGACACTTTTATACACTAGAGCCAATATAAAACCCAAGAGTCTCTAATTTTATAAGCATGGAAAAGTACTTTTTCTTTTTTCACATGTAGAAAATTCATTCTCAACAAAAGCTACTTTTAAGTTCTTCAATTGTAAAAGGGTTTCTTTGAAAGATCTAAAATTTGAAAACCAACTAAGATTTAGTGTATTTGGTTCTAAATGTAAGCGCTATCATCAAATTACCTGTATTTACAGGTAGGCTCACACTCTTTTATTGCAAAAGACAAAGTACTTCTGACAGAGCTATTTTGTTTTACGCTGCTGTGGCTTAGTCGCCTCAGTCGTGTCCAACTCTGTGCAGCCCTGTGGACTGCAGCCTGCCAGGCTCCTCTGTCCATGGGATTCTCTAGACAACAGTACTGGAGTGGGTTGCCATGCTCTCCTCCAGGAGATCTTCCCAACCCAGGGATCGAACCCACGTCTCTTACATCTACTTGTACTGGCAGGCGGGTTCTTTACCACTAAGCGCCACCTGGGAAGCCCATTTGGTTTTAAAGTACCTCAAAATTAATTACTTATATCTTGCAAATAAAGATGTAAACAACTGACACAAACATAACATTCCATTCTTCATCACAAAGATATAGTATATATTAATTTCATTAGTATTTTTCCTTCATTATTTCAATGAATGATTATTTTTAGGTTATCTTCCCACCTATACCCTCCACAACCACCCAGTAACTGTCAGGCAAGTTTTTTCCCAGACTAAGAAAATACTCTCAATTTCTAATGCTATTTGTAATAAAACAACCTTAAGTGCCTGGTTAGCTCAGTGGCTTAAGGCATCATCTTCTTACACAAAGAATGACATACTAAAAGTTTTGGCTAAGAGATATATAGTTGGAAGCATCATCATTCCTCTAAAACTGCATTTATTTGTGGCAATCATCCTTGAACATTTAATATAATAATTAATTATTATTTAATATAAGAAGTTATTGTTATTTAATATACATTATATATATAATGTTATTTAAATGTTATTTATATAAGTTATTCAATATAATAACTAACATTTAGTATACTTAGTTTTAAAATTTCAGTTTACTGGTTAATATTAATCAAGGAACCTTAACATTTACAGGATAAATATTAATCATATATAACTAATAAAATAACTCAGTTTTCCCATGGAAAAGATTAAAGTTTTGATTTTCACTTGCACTATAAATAGGCTTAATCAAAGGAGCTTTCAATTTTCAATGCTCACTGAACATTGAAACAAACAAACAAGCACTGGCTTAGGCAGTCAGATATGAGTTTGAACCCTGTCCTGTCACCCCTTTTATACGACCTATCTCAAATTACTTTATTCTGTTAACTTTCAATTTTCTCTTAAACAAAGTGAAAATAGTAACTGTGAGGACGAAATAAAAAAGATAAACCACTTAGGCACACAGAGTAACGTAACAACTGACAGATGCTATTACTGAATACATTTTTAGAAATTACTACATAGATAACCAACAAGGACCAACTGTATAGCACTGGGAACTATGCTCATTATCTTGTAATAACCTATAAAGGAAAACAATGTAAAAAAGATAAAAAGTATATATAAAACTGAATCACTTTGCTATATACCTGAAACTAACACAAGATTATAAATCAACTATACTTCAATAATTTTTTTTAAAGTCATAAAAAAACAATTACTGAAATGACACTGTTTAGATAAGTAACATATATCGATATATCTTGTGGAAAAAGAGTGAGGAAGAACTAGAACTTTCATAAATATTATAAACAGAAAAAAGTCCAGGATTACTAAATGATCCCACTGAGACAAAAACGAAATCAAAAGGGTACAGAGGACTGACAGTAGGCAAAATTCATACAAAATTAAAATATTTTTACTTATTAGGTACCCTAGCCAGTAAGCCATAACATATTGCCTGCAAGAGATATCTGATGCATATAACATAGTATATTTTAATAATTAAATTTCTTTAGGGAATTAAGAGTAGCTTCACACAGAAAGAACTTGAAAGTTTAACTGCTATGCAATTAATAGTAATAACCTACATCTGAATTAAGAGGTAAAAATTTTTGTGCTAACTATATACTGAAAATTGAATGACACATAAAAAATACAATATTCAGGCCAAACCTAAGTTGTACTGGTTGGACGTATTCCTTGCGAAACCTTTTAAGGTCTGTACTGATGGGCTGCTCGCCTTTTTCTAATGCCAATTTATCTGCTTCAGTAGGTTCTGGCTCTGGAATTTCAAATCTAAGAAGAAAAGCAAAATGAGAGAAAATTTTTTGTTGTTCATACAGAAATAAGGATTTCAAATATAGCAGGAAAGATACTTAAACTAATAAGCAAACTTCTTTTCTACCATTTATGTGAAAAGTGAAACTACTGATAAAAAGTACTACATACTACAAAAAACTGTCCTTTAGCTATATAGTACAGAATACTTATATTCTTATTTTTATCAAAAGTTTAATAACTAGCACTGACCAACGTAGAAAAGGTCAATGGAAAAGATCCAAGAAGATAATCAATAAAGAGTACGACCTCTTTAAAAACATAACAGAGATACGTTATCTAATCCTCTCTTTAATATTTATTTTATTAAAATGAAAGTAATGTAAGTTTCCTTAAATAAATGAATATAAATCCAAAGGAAGTCCCACACTGAATTTTAAATAGTATTTAAAAAACATAACTAAGTGAATAAAAAAAAATCAAAGTTAAAAAAAAAAAACCTTCCCCAACCATAGGAAATGTAGCTAAAACATAATAATGGGGCTTCCCTGGTGGCTCAGTCAGTGGTGAATCAGACTGCAATGCAGGAGGCGGGGGTTTGATCCCTGGGTCAGGAAGATCCTCTGGAGAAGCTAATGGCAACCCACTCCAGTATTCTTGCCTGGAGAATTAGATGGACAGAGGAGCCTGGTGGGCTACAGTCCGTGGGGTCACAAAGAGCTGAACACAACTGAGTGACTAACACGTTCACATAAATAATAATAATAATAATATATATATATATATATATATATATAAAAGATATATACGAATTCCTTATTTTGAACATGGAAAGGCAACCAAGTAAATCTTCATAGCACATTATACTGACTCAGTCTGGTATAGTTAGCTTCATGGAACAACATAATGATAAAGGTCCAGATAAAAATCTGGTAAAGTTTTAAAATATAAAACAAAATTATGTTGAAGCCCAAATACTACAGTTTAACCTATAAAGCATTTAAAGTACCACTAACATACTCAGTAAAAAAGAAAAAGTCAATTCAAAACTTAATTTTTAAAAATTATTCAATAAAGGAAATCTTAATTTTTTAGGTCTAATAATGATATTGTGATTATGCTTTTAATAAGAATACTTATCTTTTAGAAATACTAATGGAAATAATTACAGACAAATATATTGCCAAGGATTTACTTCAAAATAATCCTGGGACTAGGGTGTTCAAATCAGCAGGGAAACAAATGAAATACAAGGAGATAATTACTGAAGTTGGATGATTGATAAATGGGATTTATTAACAGAATATATTTTCTCTTGCAGATGTTTTGAAATTTTTCACAATAAAAAGTTTGTTTTAAAAGTAAAACGCTTCTTTCAAGTATTGTTTTATTGCATAGAAAAAATTTCATTAAAATTCATACGTTTTATCCTATAAAAATGAGTCTTTCTGATTATCACTATAAATTTTGCTAGGATCTGAAAAGATCTGTTATAAACAGGGATTTCAGTAAGTATGCTACTTGAAGAGAATAATAATACTGTAAATTTAACGTTGAATAAATAATATTCAACAACTACCTGAGTACATACTAGGTACCTAGCACTTTGCAAGGTAAAAAAGTTAATTTAAAAAAAAATGTAAATATAAGTGAAATAAATATTTTTCTTACCGTTCAATCAGTAAGCTTAGTAATTCCTGTGGTTTACAAAATGAACGATATGTAGTAAGAAAAGTACGAACAAAATTGGGATCTGAAAAGGCAGAGCACAGAACAGGTTGCATATTCAATTTACTTAGTTTAATTCATTCAAAGTAGCATATTTTGGAGGCCTTCCTTCCTTTTTTTTTTTTCTGGGTCCTCCCACTGTTGCTTTTCCTGCCAACTGTGGTATCTCTTGATAAAGGATTGCTTCTTGATAAAGGGATGTTTTCAAATTCAAGATTCATGAATATAAAATTTTGATGTATATTTATTAATGAAGTTAACACTATATAGACATTTAATTAGGTATTTATTCCTATTGATTCTGCAGTATTCCTTTTAAATTTTAGAGGCAGGCCATTTTCTTCTGAGGCCCTAAGTGCTTCTGAGCAATCTTGAGAAGGTTTTGGATCCTCTGCCCTATATAACCACTTGTAAAGAGCTTCACATACCTGCGTACATATGATACGTTAGCCTTTCAATTAATTTCACCACAGTTCCTCCTTTAATAATGGGGATTCCACTTCTACTCTGCAAGTTGTCTTCAAAAACAATGTTTTCCTCAGAGTCTTTTACCACAAAACGATACACTTCAGGACTTGGTAATCTCAATGGTTGTTCATTTTCTTCCTTCAATAATACTGAATCTAGCATTCGATCAAGAGTACTACGGTACTGAAGGGAAATAAGTGCTGCCATCCAATTATTTTTCTCTTCTGCAGACTTAGCAGCATATATTATGCTGTTTTCATCTTTGGATACTAATTCAAATGCATGTTTGCACTCGCAAGTATCTTCTTTATCACATATTTGTATTTTCCTCATGACAAATTTTTCTTTTAATCTGTATTCTGCACTACTGCATCCTGGAAGGCGTGACTGGCTGTGATTGGGTTTGCAGCTAATCATTAAGCCATCAAAGAGAAAAATATGCCGTTCATGTTTAGCACCAATTCTTGTCAATGGGCCTTCCATAATAAATTCATTACAACACTGTCCAATATCTTTGCCTTCCCATCCATCTATGTTTTTCTGAATTTCATTCATTTTTTTAATAGCCAGGTGCTTGCTTCTTAATTGACGATTATAAAAAGGGCAAACAGGATCCCTAAAAAACAACAAAAAACAAGATAAATTTAGCTTACTCAATGGCTAAGCAACCTTAATTGCATGAAATATAAACTACCTTAAATCAAGTTATAAAAATATTAAAAAACTAAACTCTAAATTTTGCACACAGTATTTACTTTCTCCTAACTTTGCCATTAAATAATACATGCTTCAATTTCATTATTTGGAAAGAGAAATAGTAGAGATTTGACATAATTCCTGAGGTCCTAAGAATTAAAATGAAAATAATACTAAATTTCTTATATAAATGATATAAAAGTTATTAAATATATCTTTTAAAAATTTTATTAAATATATCTTAACAATGTGACAACACCAATTTTAAAAGGCTAAAGGGCAAAAGAAAAATGTAAAACAAAAATATAAATTTCAAGAATGCAGCTATTACTGTAAGTAACACTTTAGAAAACCAGACATCAGATATAAGTGAAATACTGCATAAGCATTCATATTTTCAATAGTGTGGAATTACCCAGGTCGGCGTCTAGGTGAATACTGCTTGTAAATTCGGTCCATACTACCTTGGAGATTCATGAGAGCAGTAATAGCTTGGTTCAAACATTCTCTGTCTTCATACTCTTCACTACATGTTTTCAATTGCTAAGAAAAATCAAACAGAAAAATTAAACCTGCATTGTTCAATTCTTTCCCTTTCTCATACTTAGAGGAAGCAGCAACAAATATTATGAACTCTTAAAGAATTTTAAGTATACTTAATAAAAACAACTATAATTTGTATAATTAAGTATACCTCCTGATCCTTCAAACCAGCCCTCTTTCTACATATGCAAATACAATACAGATATAAAGTACTATAACCATTGTAATGATAAAAAAACAAAAAATAAACCTCCAGGTATTTCCAGAAAATGTCTTGAAAAAGACAAGGCTTACATGAGGCTTACGATTACTTTTATTTGTAACTATGAATAGAGAATAGATAAACACATACTATTTCACATTCTCTAATGATTAAATTCTTAACTTTTAGCGATTTCTAAAAGCTTGCATGTTTTTGTTACAAAATAAAATCAAGTATGCTAACTTTAGCAATTCAATCTTTCATAAACTTTTCTACAAACAGCATCACACAAAGATTCAACTGACATTTTTTACAACATAAAATTCAACCATTCTCGTAAACATCAAGAATCCATGAAAATTAATATCCTATCTTATTAATCCTTAGAAGTGACATTTATAATAACAAATTATATTATCAATCTTAACAACTCTGGCTTTATTCCATTTCAGCAAAAACTTCTCTTATAGCTCAGTCTCAAAATGGAAAAAAATTCACCTTATAATAAATAATTCAGACTGGATGATGCTTCAGTGCTTTGTTTGATAGAAGAACTCCCAGAGGAGCATTATACAGAGATTATGTAGATACAAATACACATTTATATGAGAATATGGAAAAATTAAAATCGCTTCAGAAAATTTTTTAAAGTTTAAGTCTATTTCATGATCTTAAACTACCTAACGAGAAATTTTGTGATAAATTTTCCTTATACTCCAAGAACAATCTGAAAACCATTCAGCAATGGCTCCTCTTCCTCAGCAAGGAACTGAATGGATGCTGTTTAAGTACTAGGTCCATTACCTTTCACATATATGTCTAGAAATTATTCTCTATATGGAGCACAGACCCATTAGATGTTTTTCAAGATACATATAGAAGTCTTGCTATTAAAGATTTGCAATATAAATAATTTAAGTGACTACCGTCATCTCTAGATTTAAGAAATAAATTGAAAAGATGAAGGGAAAAAGAGTTAAAAAAAACCCACAGGTTTAAAAAGTGATTAGTGCTCGATCACCTTGACTTCTAACGGTGAACATTACTACCAAATCACTTCATTTTGCTGTTTGAAACTTCTTACGAAAAGATTCTTTTCAGCTCCACTCTAAAATATTTCCCTAATATAGACACTGATGATACAAAATGCTTAATTACAGATTTTTTATTCTTACTGCTTCTGTTGATCCAAATTATCACTAATAATGAGGTTCTACCAAAATGAGAACTGCTTTTCAATTTAGGTGTATGAGGATACTAAACTTCTATTGTAAATTTCATCTTAAGGTTGCTCAAACTCTTCCAAGTGGCCTTATCATTTCTACATATCCATGAATAATTTCAGGCTATCAAGGAGAAATAAAACTTCAGGATATTTAAAGCATAGGATTTCCCAGTGATATAAGTATACAAAACAATGGCTTTCTTTGGCATAAACACAGTCCAACAATTTGCTAAATTAAATAAACATTTCTTGAATTACGGCAGTAAGATTCAAAAACATCAGATAAATGAAACCCCAAGCTAATTCTCTATAGATATTTGAGAGAATGTATTCTTACCATGATGTAGAAATTACCATACTGAATTATTTTGCATGTAAGTCATGCTCTTTCACATCGATAGTGCTTTCTACATATCTGTCTTTGCTTCTCTTATCTACTTGGTGAATTTAGCCTCTATGATACAGTTCAAATGCCTCCTCCTTAAGAAGCTCTTTGCTTTTTCCTCCTCCTTGAATTTTTTCCTTTGAAATAATATCAAATTTGTAGAAAAGTTATGAAAATAATGTAAGCAACTCTTGTTACTCGGAGTCACAGGCTTTTAACTTACAAGAATCTACCTGCATATGCCAGAGACCTGGGTTCAATCCCTGGGTGGGGAAGATCCCCTGGAGAAGATCATGGCAACCTACGCCAGTATTCTTGCCTGGAGAATCCCATGGGCAGAGGAACCTGGCGGGCTACAGTCCGTAGGGTCACAGAGAGTGGAACATGACTGAGCAACTAACACTGCCACCACCACAAAGGCTACACCGTTGTGTGTGTGTGGGGGCGCTCGCCCCCTGACTATCTGAGAGCAGTCTGTGACCAATTCTCTCAGTTCCTTGTTGAGGAAGGTGCTGCGCTTGGTCGCTCAGTCATGTCTGACTCCTTGTGACCCCACAGACTGTAGCCCTCCAGGCTCCTCTGTCTTTTTGGATTCTCCATGCAAGAATACTGGAGTGAGTAGCCATGCCCTCCCCCCAGGCGATCTTCCCAACCCAGGGATCAAACCCAGGTCTCCCGCCATTGCTAAATGGCTCTGAGATTGTTTCTGGAACATCAGGGAAACTCAAATACATCACAAACTATTCTCAAATAGTGTCATTCCCCTTATTCCTCTGATATTTCAGCAGTGTGTCTTGGAACAAAATTTCTTTTACAGTATAGTGATCAACTTCAGGAAACTTTTGCTTACTGTCCCAATCCTGTTCTTAGCGCAATCCCACCCACCCCCACCCCACTCCAATACAGGATCCAATCAGTATGTACTTAGTTGTCATGTTTCTATATCTCTTTTAATCTGTAACAGTCCCTCAGCATTTGTCTTTTATGGCTCCCTCAATTTAATAACACCAACATACCAGAACAGGAGGATAAATTCCAGCATACCCAACACTCATATACATCTTTTTCTAACTTTCCTAGACAGAGTTGGTAACTCCTGCCTCACTATCCCATAGAATTACTTCTATTAGGCAGTTATTATATTGTAATTATTGGTCTGACATGTCTCTTCTTTACTAAAATATGAACTCTTTAGCTTGGGGATATATTTTATTCATTTTTAGTACAATACCCACAAATGGTAGGTACCCAAGAAGGTAATGAGAATGAGTGACTGTTGTATAAATACTTAGAATTTTGTTAAGTGTTTAGACAAATAACAACAATGAACGTTTGTTAAGCTCTTGATAAAAAAGTGTTCTGTGCAAGCTCTTTTATGCATTAGCTTATTTAATGCTTGTTTCAACTCTGTAAGATAGGTACTATCATTATATACATGTCACAGATGAAGAAACTGAGGCACCCAAGATGAATGGCAGAGTCTATATTCAAACCAAGGAACTCAGATTCCAAGGCCCATTCTTTTTGCATGTCTCTCTCCAACGACACCAAACACAATTATGCAAAAAACTGAACTATGCCAAACTCTGGTGAATGAATTGAAGGGGATTCCCCTTTATCTTAAAAATAAACTGGATAATAACACAGTTTAAGAAATAAAATGAAGTGTGCTTTGGGAAAGAGGTCAAAGAGAATAAAAGTGAAAGTGAAAGAAAGTGAAGTCACTCAGTCGTGTTGGACTCTTTGCGACTCCATAGACTGTAGCCTATCAGGCTCCTCTGTCCGTGGGATTTTCCAGGCAAGAATGCTGGAGTGGGTTGACGTTTCCTTCTCCCAAAGAGAATAAATGCCCTTGCAATTTATGCTTAAACTAAGCAATAAAGGGAAATAATCTTTCATTAGGCTTCCCTTGTAGCTTAGTCAGTAAAGAATCTGCCTGCAGTGCAGGAGACCCGGGTACAATCCCTGGGTTGGGAAGATCCCCTGGAGAAGGAAACGGCAACCCACTCCAGTGTCCTTGCCTGGAAAATCTCATGGACAGAGGAGCCTGGTGGGCTGCAGTCCATGGGGTCGCGGAGCTGGGCACGACTGAGCAACTAACACACGACTAACACTATCTTTCATTAATGTGTAGTACCTTATGAATTTGACTGAAGAATATATTCCTTGCTTACCTGATAAACACTATTCTCCTTAGTAGCATATATGTGTATCCTGCCTGAGATTTTATACTTTATGTAAGTTTTCTCTTAACTCTAAGACTTCACTGAAACTCTTGAATTTCTATAAACTGCTGTATCAATTTGGGATATGGGCTCATTTATTTTCAACTCTTTGTGACCCCATGGCCTGTATGATTTTCCAGGAAAGAATACTGGAGTGGGTTGCCATTTCCTCCTCCAGGGTATCTTCTGGACCCAAGGATTGAAACTGCGTCTCCTGCATTGGCAGGTGAATTCTTACCACCAAGCCATCTGGGAAGCCCATTTATTACAGATATATGTGGCTAAGACAGGAGAAATTATAATAAATTATGAATTTATCTCTAATTTATTATGCTGGGAGTTCAGTTTAGATGTGAAATAATATATGTGATCAATTCTCTTTTGGTAATAAACTTCTCTCTAGATTTTCATAAAAATAGGATTTTAGAAATTTGGTGGGAAATTCAACTCAATAAAACCTGTTACTTCTCTTTATGTGCTTTTAAAAAATATGCATTATCTTCCTTCAGATATCTTTGAGTGATGTGTCAGTATTGAAAGAGTAAATATTACATAGTAAAATACTCTCACATATTTTTTTCAAGAGTCAGAACATTTCTTTTAATAGACATTATCTCAACTTCTTGATGTTATAAATACACTTACACACATACACACACAGGAATGCTTTTGTGTCACTTTCTCTGTAGATGACAAAGTAATTGTTACGTAATGTTAACAATTAGGGAATCTAGATGAAGGGAGCATATTATTTTTGTAACTTTTTCCCTATATTTTTCAAAGTAAAAGGTTAAAAAAAAGATTACCTAAAGAAACATTTTCAATTATTTCACTGAAATATTGGCTTATCTTTCCCAATGAACTTCATTAAAGTTATTAATAATAGGTATTCCTGTTAAGCTTCAAATTAAGATAGATTAAGTTCTCTTCAGAGGAAAATATTTATTCTTTCCATTACTAAATTTCCAGGGAATGACCAGAGTGAGAGAGTAGAAGAATGTTACTTGGATTTGAAAAAATCAATTCTGAACTGAGAGTTGATATGTTCCTAGTAACAGAAGGATAAACAGATTTTTTTTTAGAATATAAGAAGTATATTATAAAGATGCTTATAAATCAGGAAATGAATTTGTGATTTCTGTTTCCTCTTATATAAGGATTGGAATTAATATTAAAGGGAAAAAATCTAAAATTTATCTGAGAAAAATAAAGAAAATGAAAGTAGTTTAACCCCAGAGGGGCTTAAATTGGAAAAGAACAAAAAAACAATCGTATTACCTATAACATGAACTTTAAAGTATTGCTAGAAATAATAATAATCCAACAACAAAATAATACTATTTTACAAGTGTAAAATAATTTTAGGAAAACTATATATGATATCCTATAATTTCTCATTATGTAGTTGTATTTCTGTCTTGCTTATCATAAATTCTGACTCTGGGAAGTAAAACTCAAATGATATTTAAACATTATGTCCATAAATAAATCTCCCTTGGTACATCACCAAGGCAAATATTTCAAATTAAAACTGGCCTAAAACTGCTGTAGAACAGTGTTTTTTATTCCCAAAGGAACATGACAGCCTTAAGTTACACTGGTTGAGCCTTCTTTCCTATGGGTCTCCTCCCAAAGTAAGCTCAATATGAAATGAAATTTCTTTTGGATGAGTGCTTGAGCTCAAACAGTATCACAAAAAGACAGTCACCAGAATGAGAGACAGTATTTGCAAATGACACAACCAAAAAGGTTTAATATTAATACTCAGAATATATAAATAACTCCTATAAAACCACTACAAAAATATTTACAAATAACCCAAATAAAAAGTGGGCAAAGGACTTGAATAGACATTTCTCCAAAGAAGATACATAAATGGTCAAAAATCAAATAAAAGGATGCTCACTGTCACAAATAGGGAAATACAAGTCAAAACCATGAGATAACATCTCACATCCATTGGGAAGGCTATTATCAAAAACTAAAAATATAAAAAATAAGAAGTGCTGGCAAGGAAGTGGAGAAACTGTAACGAGTGTGTGCTATTGGTGGAAATATAGTATAAAGTTACTATGGAATATCATACAGTGCTTCCTCAAAAAATTAAAAACAGAATTACTCTACGATGCAACAATTTCACTTCTGGCTATATATCCAAAGAATTGAAAACAGTCTTGATGACATATTTGTTCACAGCAGTATTATTTATAATAGGCAAAAAGTAGAAGCAATTCAAGTGTCCAACAACACTGGGTGTACATACTTAACACTACTGAACTATACGCTTAAAATGGTTAAGATGGTAAATTTCATGTTTGACCACAATTAAAAAATAGTAAAATATTATTAAAAGGAACAGTATCACAGTCAGAACAGATATAAAAGTAAAAAGTAGTTTCTTATCTGATCATGTGATAATTTTCTTTGCTTATGTCTAGAATTAGTCCTTATTTTGGTTTTTCAAAATATATGTCATAATCTACTGAATTATTAAATGAATGCATCCTTTTAAAAACAAAACCAGAACAGAATATAACAGAATATAGAGTGTGAATGTATTGCATGAAATGCTGAGTAGCATTTCAAAAACCTTTTTGCTTTGTGCGTGTGTGTGTGTGTATTCGTATAGCATTATCATGATGTTAAATGTATTTCTTACTATGGATCATTCCCACTGTATAACATACAGATTCCCACAGGACAATAATGCTATAAATGAATGGGTCACTTTCTGGGATACCTAGGCCCTTCTGATCCCACTAATTGAGTCATAAACTTACCAGGAACCAGTAGTAAATGTTTCCAAATATGAATGACAGCTGTGCTTATGTTGTAATTACATAATTCAATAACTATATAAGCTAAAGAAATATGACTATAAAAATATTTATATGAAAACTCAAGTCTAATAACTTTAAAGGCGTCTTTTTTAAAAGATACAGGGAAGACAATCATAAAAGATTTGGAAAATTATAAAACTTTAGATTTCTGCAATCAGATTGCTTTACAAGGTTCTTCAAGGTTATGTACCACTTAAAAGAAATAGAAAATAGAAATCATAGAGATACTTTTTGTGACTTAAGCAAGATTCATACTCAAAAGGTTTTACCCTATGTCAACAGATTAGCATACAAATATATACAAATGTTCATTTCTAGGGGTTTTGTGTTTATTAAAATGATTATGATTGATAATTAAAATGATTTATGATTCTTCAGTTCATTTTCAATTATCTGATCAACTACTAGTCCCAATCACAACGGCTAAAAATACTTGGAGTCGAGTAATTAATTGGTAGTAAAAGTAGCTGTGGCATTAGGATGAATCAGGCCATTATAGTCAATGTCTGATTTTAGATTCAGACCTCAGAGATTTTAAAACCAATCATCTAGACAGGTGGAAAAAAGTAAGCTTCTATTATAGTTAAGTTGGGACTTTTATTTATTTATGTATTTTTTTAAGTTGGGATTTTTAAATGTTGGCAAATACTAGAAAGCAACTATAAAACTAATGATGGGACTTCCAATTAGACATGAACATTCTCTAAAAACTTTTAGGAATCTAAATATACATCTGTGGCTGCTAATATATTATTCATGTGAAGCCTACAATCCTTTCTATGAGTTCTTTATGGATCCATCAGTCTCCATGGAGATACACAAAATTAAGGCGCTCATCTATTTGTGTACAAAAGCTAGCGAGCTCCAGCATCATACATTATGGGTAGTAAGACCCCATAAAAAAAGAATTCTTGAGGTAAGTAGATATTCATTGTTGTCACTGTTTAGTCGCTAAGTCCTGTCTGACTTTTGCAACCCTGTGGACTGTAGCCCACCAGGATCCACTGTCCATGGAATTTCCTAGGCAAGAATACTGGGGTGGGTTGTCATTTCCTTCTCCAGGGGAATCTTCCTCATGAAGGGATCAAACCTGCATCTCCTGCCTTGGCAGGTGGGTTCTTTACCCCGAGCTACCAGGGAAGCCAAGATATGCATTAGAAACCATCTAAAGATTTCTTTGCCTAGATGTCTACGAAGTACAGTTATTCTGGCTTTTACTTTAAATATTACAAATGAGTCAGGTGGAAAAGTTAGAACAGGCTGTCTAAACCAACAACTGGGTATAGATATAGTGTCTATATATAGACAAAGATAGTATACTCTATATACACAGAGATATAATATCTATATAGTAGGGTTTAAGGCTTTAAAGAATGAATAATAAAGAGAAACCACACATGATCTCATCAGTGAAACTAAACTCTTAGAAATATGGAATATATTCAGTTTTAGTTGATGCACAACAATAAGAAAAACTGCAAAGACAAGGCACAGAAGATATTTACAATGGCAAAAGACTTGAACGATCCTATAAAAAGTTATTCAAAAGGCCAATCAACATGTACAAACACATTAATAATCCAGAAAATATAAAATAAAAACATTAGTTACCATTATAAATAGATCATATGATAGAAAATCTTAAATATGAAAAATGCATAAAGAGACATCATGCATTCTGGTAGGAGTATAAACTGTGTAACTTTGGAAAACTTTCCACTTTGGAAAACTGCTTGACCTCATCTATTAAATTTGAAAACATGCACACCTTATGACCAAGCAATTCTAACCCTGAGTACATACTATAGAGAAACAAAATGCATGCACACGTATACCAAGAGACAGAAAAAAGAATATCCATAGAAGTGTTATCAATAATACCAAAAAAACTGTTGTTCAGCCAGAGAACAGTAAATAAATCATGGTTTATTCAAACAATGGAAGAAAATTAAATTAGAAGAACATAAAATAACATCAATGAATCTTATGTTGCGTGTTAGTCCTCAGTCATGTACAACTCTTTGTGACCCCATGAACTGCAGCCCATCAGACTCTGCTGTCCATGGGATCAATGAATCTTGCAAATATCAATGTAACTTTGAGAGAAGATAAAAGACACAAAATACTATAATAATTTGATCTAATTGATAAAAAGCTCAGAAACAGGCTACATATATTTTTACTGATATATACATAGGTGGTCAAACTAAAGAAAAGCAAAAAAGTAACTGCCATTAAAGTCAGAGCAGTGACTTACCTCTGGTGTGCTTATACATTACATTTATTTATTATAAAGCATGTTTACATTTTTCTCTAAGTATACATCATAATAAAG